>NW_025940059.1:0-567368 GCF_000764305.2 Hyalella azteca
CGTCCAGTGGTGTCCAGTGGCATCCTCCTCGGCGTCTTTGGTGCATGAAATCGGCGTCCTCGACCTATGTTGTGCCATGCTCTACAGTCTGGGCGGATGGGGAAGGAGTCACATCATTTATGCCAGCAAACTCACTTCCACAAGTGTCAGAGTCATGGTGTTGAACTGACAAAGCAGAGACTTTTTTTAGACATTTTTGAGTCCTATGAGACATGTGAGATTGCACTATGATATGAGTAGACCACAAAAACCAGCAATGCATCATTATCATTCATTCATGCAGAAGGTATAGGTTTAAGGAGAGCCTCTATACCATAAAAAACTTTTTAAACTTGGTACACATGTAAAATGAAAATCTAAGACTTTTTTTACAATTTTTGAGGAAAATGAAAATAAATGTAAAATTCATAGAAAATGGCAAAAAGGAAGGTACTGTAAAAATTTAGCTCCTCCTAGGATTTTCAAGCTATAACATCAAGAACCATATCATTTGATATGTAAAGACCATATCTAAAGATCTTCTTGTCATTTTTTCAAATTTTTTCTTAATTTTTCTGATTCTTTTCTCAATTTTGCCCCCTAGCCCATAACTCCCCTTTTTTTCAATATATAATCAAACAAAAAAGAAACAAAAAATGACAGGACATGTGGACAAACCTCTGTCTAGACTCCACTGTGCAGAGAGTGGATGAATATTGCAAGATCTTTGGCGACGCTTCAGTAGCTAAATTTTCGCCTTCAGAAGATCTTGCCGACACATTTAGATTGAAATTCTTGCATTTAATATATTTCTCAGTCTTAGCACAGAAGTCTGCACTACACACTCGCACAGAGATGGCTAGTCAACTGAACTGCCTCTTAATTTTTAACCGAAACGCACGAGAACTGTACGAGTTCTGTACGAACTTGCACCAACATGTATTAGAAATTAAAACAAGTAGTATTTTCATTTTCTTGACGAAAATAATTGATTATTTTTCGCTGTCAATGTTTTTCTCAAGAAAACTTATATTTAGATCACTTCATAATTTAAAAACCTCTAGCTGGAAGCTTAAAATCCTTACGTTCAATGTGACTGCACTTTAATATAAGTGTTTCGATAATTTATTAATCAGATTTGGGCAATTCAATTGAATGTTATCAAGAATAATAATTTTTACGTATGTTTACACGAAAAGTTACTCTTTGTTCCGTCAATTAATTCCGTTCTATCAGTTACTCATAATTCATATAACTACCATCTGATTCGGATTTTGATTTGGGGCGTGGTGACTCAGAAAAATACACTCCGGAGTCGGGTCTTTTACAACGGCCATCCGCCACGCATCACAAATTCGTTTTGTTAGTAGGAGAGAATAGCTTTTATAGCGGTTTCAGCGTTTAGTAGGCCGTAGGTCTGTCGCCGATTCTCAACATCGCAGAACATCCACAGCATTTTGAGGTCTCGAACTCGCAAATCACTGCTACAATTCACTTTGCTTAACCGCCCGGCCTCCTTGCCGATTCTGACCAGAAACTGGCGCCAGAGCTGGGATCAAACCCGCACCTTTCTGCGCCAATCTTGGTACTTAACTATAACCACTGGGCCACCCTGCCCGAAATGTTAGGTAAGAGAGAAACCATGCCAGGCAGAAGCAACATTAGAGCAGAGGCTAGAGGGGTGCGAATGTTTGCGTTTAGCCTCACGGTTTAGGATAAGATAAAATCAATGAGATGTCAGCGTGTATTAGGCAGTTGGCCTGTCGCCGATTCTTAACATTGCAGAACATCCAAAGCTTGTTGCGGGATTGAACTCGAAACTCACTGCTTCAAATTTTCTTGCGACCGAGTGCGCAGGCGAGTTCGTAAAAGTGTCGAATCGGTGTTCAAGCGTCACTTCGAGCTTCTCTCTATTTATTCGGTTTGCAATTTGTATTACGTTCCGGCAGCCCGATTAAAGAACTCCCATAGGCAACACAAGAAATGCGTTATTTTAGTTAAAATGAAAACAAAGAAGGTAACATCAGAAGCAACATTTTATCGAAATATTTCTTTGTACCATTTTTGATATCAAGGGTGCATTTTGGCGCTATTATGAGCAGCGTTGCCAGATGGCATATTTCTATAACAGATTTCACAAATCTGGTATTTTCAGAAGGCGTCTGGTATGAATATATTATAGATATGGTATATTTGCCTAAATCTGATATTTTCTGACTTACGGCAAATTTACTGCATTAAGTTCCACCTCTGAAGTTTAAACTTCCTCCAGCGTAGGCGTGGAATATATAGATTACCTTCAGAGCGGCGCGACTAGAGGTTTCCCGCCATTTTTGAAACCGCAAGTTTACCACTTGATGCAATAACCCCAATCTAATTCTTAACATTAAAAAAAGTGCTTAGTGCAATAAACTCACGAGAGTGATGATCCTTGATTGATTACTGATCAGTGATGATATGGCCTAGGACAAGTGAGGTTATCGAACCGATCCCTGCGACGCAAACTCCACCATTTTTGTTTGGTGGTTTTGAATTCCAGAGTGCCACTTGAATTCTGGGGTGCCATTCAATATTTCACTGATCTGGAAAATCGTCGTCTATTCATGAAACTGGCTGCCTACTAGTCTACTTTGACAAGTAGGTAGTAGTAGTAGACAAGTATCACTTGTCTACTTTGACCTGTCTCCAATGCATTCGTGGAGTGAGTGATTTCACAAGTCGCCTATAACATAACATAGCATAGTGATCGCAGCGCTGAATTGTAGGCCTGATGTGGCCTGTCGCCGATTATTTTCCTTGTGGCCTGTCACCGTTTCTTTCGTGCCTTGTTCACAGAAGATCTAAAATCGTGTCATTTGACCGGATCTTTTCATGACTGACGATAGTTTGAAATTACTACTCGACTTCCACCGGGTTCGATACCGGGTTCATGAGTATACTTCAATGATGTCCCCACGCAGACGTCGATAACTGAGGCTTGGAAGCTTCATAATCTTTAATATTTCTTCATAGGACTTGCCTTCAAGCCTGGAATTATCCTTGTTGCACGTCTTTGAACATTCTCTATTAAATTTTTGTCCTTTTCAAATCTCCGTGACCAGACAACGTTTCCAAACTCCAGATTTGGGCGCACGACAGCAACAAACAACTGACAGCTTCATTGCTTCTGCATCTAGGAACTCTTTTATGAGCGTCTGATTAGTCCAAGAAGTTTGTTGGATGTGTTAGCTTGCGTTTCAACATGCTTAGAAAATTTCAGCTCCCTCTCGACATAAACCTTTTTGGTATCAAGGGTGCATTTTGGCGCTATTATGAGCAGCGTTGTAGCGTCCTATGTGAAAAACAAGCAACGAAATAAAATTTCAACTAAGGTACTAGAGTCCCTTATTCGGACCAAAAGCTATCTGCTCAGCTGCAACAAGTGATCACACCCGAGATGTTAGGTAAATGCTACAAGTATTGGAATTGGAATTGGGGTGCGTGGTGACCTACGTCACGACCTTTAAATCGGTCATACACGCTGCCTAAAAACATTTACTAGCATCAAAAAAATTAAAAGTTCACACTCTTATGTTAACCAAAAGTTCAAATATACCATATTCACAGCTGTCCTAAGAAAAAATATAAAAATTTGACAATCCCCCAAAAGTAAAACAGTATGCACGAAAATAATTAAAAGGAAGATGACCCGTTTCCGTGGCTTGCTCATGTTGAGCGAAGGAAAAGAAGTGCCACTCTGTGGTAAAAAAGGAAAAAGTGTCAATGTAATCAAATACAGGAAAAGAAAACTGTCAAAAAGGTCCAAACAGAGGGAAAAATTATAACGTGTTCAATTTGGCTAATTATCATCAAGCCAGATAAATGCACAGTACATAAGATAATTTTTTTTATTTTCTAACCAACGTTTCTGACGAATAGTTTCATTAAATTTGGAGGTATTACGTATTAGTCTGTTTTTTACCAAAAGAATTTTTGGCAATTTGAGCTAGGCAATCTGGTATTCTCGCCAAGAAAAAACCTGGCAATACTGGTTACGAGTTCGTGTTAATTTTTTCATTCTACACCACGTCAGGTTTCTAGATTGAAGAACTCCAAGAAAGAAAACATACAATATTCCAAGAAACGAAAGAAACATGATTTGTGAATATGAAGATAGTGGTGTTTATTTATGCAAACCGCTAGTCGTGGGTGTTTTCTCCAGAAATTTCTGAAAAAAAAAATATAAATGCTAACTTCTAGAAATACGTTTTTTTTGTTTCACTAGAACATGACCTCGCGAACATGAAATTGGGGGGCGCAGTCGTGGGGAACTAATTCAGCTCCTACTACGCAATTAACTCTCTTAGTAACGTAAATCGGAATAACGAGAACTGTGATGTTAACTAAAACGTACTCGATTTAACTCGCTTCACGTGCAGTTTTGCGACATATTTACATTAACAAAATAATATACAGTATTTAATTGTAATATGCTCAGTTGTAGGTGATATGGTATTCGTCGGACTCCCTGGCGCACTACCTCGCGGCAGACCCGATCTCACAGGGCAGGGGCAAGAAGCTCTTCGTGTTCGAGTTCTCTTACCCATGGTTGCTCTTACCAGTCCATGACGCGCGACGATTCATTGCACGGCAAAGTTAATAAAAAGCGCTGTAAGTGCAAGTAAGTACTATTTTTGAAAAGTTAGTTGACAAATATTATAGTGTCTGGATGACGTTCTGAATGGTGTTTAGTGCTAGTTCTGAATGATGTTCTCAGCAAATACTTCTTGAATGCCAACATGAATTAAATGCTTAAATTTTCGGTAAACCTTTCCAGTCGCCTAGAATCGAGTTGATTGCAATGTATTATCGCTTTATTTCATTAGATGTGCAGAACACTGAGGATTTTATTTACTTGTTCTTGGATCCGTTCGACCGCTCGTGACTGGCACCGGAAATAACGTCGACCGAGGACCTCGCGATGCGAGACCTCATGGTTGATCTGTGGACCAACTTCGTTATAACTGGGTGGGCTATTTCTACATTTATTTACGACTGTTCTTCATATATTATGGGGTCAAATAAGTTGAATAAATTAATTCAAGTTATTTAAAAGGCATATATTACAGCATGATTAAATGATAACCTGACTTTTTGAAGCTTTAAGCACAACAGTTTTCTAATGATGTAGCCGCTCCTCACTCGCTCGTTCACAATACGTTTGGGCAGAACCTGCGATATATAAGGAGACCAGTGGCAATAGTTATCTTCTCCTTCTATTTTCCCTTGAACCGCATATTTTCGTCCCAGAAACCCCCCACACCCGACGGCCACCCAGATAAATGGCGACACGACATCCCCCGTCGCTCTTTATCTCGTCATCCACGAGGACTCGACAATAGATCAGTCCGATCCTAAGAAAGTGGTTTGAATTCAGTGCACAAAAATTATCTAGAAGAATGCTTCAATAGGCCCAATACTAATTTTACACGACTGGTTGGAAATTAGCAACATAGATGCGATTGTCCTTGGATCCGTGCCTCAAGAACATACAAATTTCAAATTTATCTTAATAAGTTTGAATAATTGTGAGACAAGTTCTAATAGAAGCAGTTTATTCATTTTTAAATGGAAAAATTCTATGTTTGTAACCATTCCAGGTACGGAAATTTGGGCGACAACTTCCACTAAAGATGATCTTTGTTCTGTCTGCCAAGTCAGTCTCCAACGTTCCATAGATCGCAAACCTCAAACACAACAATGATAAACTGCCACCGGGCAAATGTGCAGTACGAGAACAACCGTATGCCGATAAACCACTACGTACTCCATTAAAACATTCTAAAGGAATAATTATGTATAATTCTAAATTAACTACCAAAATATAATGTTAATTTTAGTGTTGGCTACCTATCGATTAACCTTGATCCGACTGAAGCAACTTCGTATGTAGTCCGCTTAGCCACCAATAAATTTTCCTGTAAACGCACAAGATTTTCGATTAAAAATGAATCGTCTGTCTGAGATGCCGGTTAGCTCGTTGATTGTGCGAGGATGCCTCAAAAAAATAAATTTAGGTAGAACTTTTCAGGTATCAGTACTACTAAAAGTCATTGCAATATTTCATCGCCCCGACTGCAGCCATGGGAGAAACCTTAAAATTAATAGAATTTTTCAGCCAGAACAGTTGCGAATTTCGTTTTCCTTCAGGATTGCTGGAAGTTTTACTGAGCAGGTCAAGTTTATATCAAGGTACCTTGTTGATTTTTGCGAGAATTGTGATACTTAGGCAGTTCAGTAAAATGTTATATTAATTTTGATAAGGACCATTTTCCTTTGACAATTGAACTAAATTCTAAAAAAAATATCTAACATGGAAGAATAATACGCATCGTAGATGAATTATTAATTTACAAAAAATATTAAAAGAATTCAATAAAATTATCCATAACATGGTATTAGATGCTTAAATCGCAAGTTGACTAAAAATTTAAAAGCAAAGAATAGTATTAGATTACAAATAAAGAATAGTACCATTAGAAGAATGGTATTAGATTCTGTATGAATATGATAATTATGCCGTTATTCAACATGACTCGAACGTTTCAACTAATGTTCTCTTAAATTCAACGATTTATTAAGAAGTCTGTACCCAGAAGTTGAACCGAACCAAGTTACTGTTAGCTTACTTGGTTTCGGACCACAAAACACCAAGTTGATTGACTTCGTTGCGCTGGTAATAAATGGATACAAATCAATACACGCTCTGGCATATTGGAGTAAGTAAATTATCAGATTATTTCATGCGTTGGAAGACATCTGTGCCATATTACACTTGGATTCATGATCGAATGGGTCTGAACGTTAGAAAATGAGGAAACAATGGGCAAAAGTAATGAAGCAAGGTTAAAGATTTAATTTTGAAACATTGCACATATACTTGAGAACCACGGAAACCATTTTCACCAAATTTTACAGAAACAGTAATGACTCCTGTCGATATAAGTTTTGGCCAGATGATGTTGATTATCTAGAGTCAACATCATTATCTGGCAAATATTATATGGTCAGGAAACTGTGATCTGCCCAAACTAGGGGACGGTCTCAATTGCCAAATATTTACAAAAATTAAAAACTGTCGTCAACTATAGGTATGCAGAAAGCCTCTCCAGGCCAAAGTACTGAAACTATTTAGTGGTAAAGTACCAGCGGTAGCACTTCACTGGAATAAAAATGATGGGTGAACAGCAAAGAAAAAGACACTTGTACAAAAAATGCTTCACACAAGACGTCGGTCACTAGCGCAAAATAAGGACGATAGGAAAGTACAAGGAATTCTGCCTGCATTATAACTAGACTGCACCCACCGATAGAGACCACGAGCTCTGTGGTGATCTCAAGCACAGTGCCCTATGGAATGTAAAAGCTCTTCAGACCTGCATAATTTGAATCTAAAGAAACAACATCTTAACAAACACATTAAAACAGCAAAGGAAAAATCATTATTTAGGCATCTACTGGTAGTATGTAAGAATGTTAAGCTCATTTCATTCAGAAGCATTATACCAATATTCTTTTGTTGCAATTTCAGCATATTCAGAAAAAAATGCATAATAAACACACCAAAATGTAATGGAATGTAATGTAATTCTACCAAATTGCATAGAAAAATTAGGGTTAGAAGATTATAAATTTTCATTTGATAATAATTAATGGAAAAGACAGACACACTTCTCAAAAATTTCTCAGAATGGATTGCTATTCAGAGGAATCTTGTTTTCATTAACATATAACTCAGATGCACTCACATTAATTGCTCGTATATGGTACTAAAAATTCATGTTGCAGCAACAATAAAAATATAAATTTAGTTTTCCTTTGAGCTTTAGCAGATTTTCATCACAAAAATTAGGTATAGAAATCAGATCTTGTAATTCTCAGTAAAAACCACTTTCAAAGCAATTGATTAGGAAATATTTGCTGATTTGTTCTAAGCTGACACATTTTTAAGGGAGAAGGGAGACTAGCTGTTTGATAGATCAGCTTCAATATTGCCTTAAATAAGACAAAAATTGTATGGTCTCTCTAAAGATGCTGTACATTTTATGCTTAAAAGATCAAGTGAAAATAAATTAAGTTCATGGTCATCACAAAATTCTTCAATAATATAATTAAATGGTTTTGAAGTGAAGTGTATTAATCAGTAACTAGGTACCTCTTTGGAAATATTTTAATAATTTCATCTGGGTCAAGATCACAGATTTATAAGTCATGCATACAACAAACAAAAAGTATGAGGATGGAATGACTTAGAGGCATCACATAAGAAATAAAATACATAAATATTTCACATTAGAGACTACAGTGAGTGCTGTCTTATTTTTCTTGTTGCATCTCTTCTCGGGCCCTCTTATTCTCAGCTAAGATTTTGCGCAGCTCATCAACTATGCTGTCACTCCTTTCTTCAAGAGAGTCAAGTGCTTTATTGATTGAATCCATTTTGTTAACCAGATCAGCAACTTCTGAAATGTAAATAGACAGCTCTTAAAATATTGAAAAATTTTCATCTCGGGTTATAGCATGAATTAGGAATCAACACAACACCTAATTACAATTACTCTAATCAAATATTACAGCTTTTACTGGTTGGTATTTTTTTACAATATAATACACATAGTGCAATGATAGTGGAAAACAAAAACTTTTTAGACCATTCCTAAAGTTAATTTTTTTAACTCCTATTAGTAGACAAGTATCACAGATGAAAATATTATCATAGATAAAATTGTGATTGAAATCACAAGATGAGTAAATTAAAAATGAACTAATTACAAAAAATTTGTATTTGCCATCATGAATGCATACTTACCACCATCAGTCAAATCTTCACTTGTTTCTGTGGCCAAATCTGCTCTTGTATTAACAATGTTCAACGCCTGTGCCATCTCTAACAATTCATCATTGAGTTGATTTATTTGACTTGGATAGTTATGTGTATTTTCAGTTTCATTTTCTTCTTGTGGTATTTGAGGACTTTCGTCCAACTTATCTGGATCATTCAAATTGTTTTTCATGTTTTCCTGCATCATCAAAAAGAAAAAAGATCAATATTGTAGATATGAACAGTTCACTTCAAATATCACAGTGATAAACAGTTTACTTAAGTGAAAAAAATCTTGAGGCCTTACCTTACCCTACAACTTTACAAGATATTGAAAACTTTCACAAATGTGGTTGGTTGGTGGTGGGTTGAAGGTGAAGAAGAAATTGCATGTTGACCGCTTGTAACACCTGGACTCAGCAAATGTTATTCAGTTTAAGTCTTCATCATTTTTAATTTTGTTACCTTTTCCTTTCTTCTGGTGCATTCTCTCCATGTAATCAGTAGTCTCTCACAATTTTAAGCAATGGGTGACAAAATCATTATAAGATTCCTTGTTCTTCACCAGCTAAGAGGTAGTTAGACAACCTGTTTGCATGAGGTAAGTAGCAGTTGCTTGCACTATGGAGTATTGAACTCTCCTGAGGTAATTGCCTCCAACGTGAAGCAGCTGCACAGATATTAGGAGGACTCCCAGGCATGCATACTTGTCACTTGATACTATCACATGTCTCTCACAGTTGTATAGAGCACATGTAAGGAAGAAGTGTTCATTGTCTCTTCTTCAATGTTGGTATGTGATAGCTTGGTGATGATACTCCAGTACTGGTCCCTTGATCCATTTAGAAGTGATATATTAGAAGACAAAGAAGAATATATTAGAGGACAAATTAGAAGAAGTATATTAGAAGATATTCACAACAAATCCCCATGTTGTACAGTATGAGTTAAACTCATCCAAGTATCTCTGTATGTGACTAATGGGAGAGCAGACAGCATGCATAGTTGGGCTCCAGCAATAAATGTTGATATCGGCGGTGAAGAAAACTATTACCTATCTACTGGAATTTTTGAGGATTACCTGTAAATCTCCTTGCTCAGTTGTGGTTGGCAACCAAATTGCATCTGCTACAGCAGTGGTACTCTTTCAACTTGATTGCTCAATAGCTGTTGGGACTTGTGATTAATCTGGAATTGGGTGGCTTCTAAATCTCTCCTGACTGACCTGACATATCTCAAATGGCAATGGGCACACTCATGCGCTCCTGACATACCACTCTGAGTTTGTACGTGTCGCCATCTTGGGATGGGCCAGGCTGTAGAGTAGGGCCTTTTAGCTCGAGATATCGGCGTCTTTTCAAGCTCTCCATCAGCCACATCGACCTTAAATTGGCGTCCATGGCCGATCATAAACTATGGCTCAGGCAGCCATGACCGACCATAAACTATAGATTGCATGATCAGCCCCGCTGTCACCGCGACCATCTTCAGCTTGTTTGATTGCTTGTATCTGTCACCCGATCACAATGTGCATACATCTGGCAAGCCCAATGCTACTGCTGAAAAAATTTGTCAATCTATTGTGTTCTAACGTGATCTATTGTGTTCTAACATGATCTATTGTGTTCTAACATGATCTATTGTGTTCTAACATGATCTATTGTGTTCTAACGTGATCTATTGTGTTCTAACGTGATCTATTGTGTTCTAACATGATCTATTGTGTTCTAACATGATCTATTGTGTTCTAACATGACTTATTGTGTTCTAACGACCACATGTCGGTGATTCGAAGCGAGAAGAAATTTTGTCGCGTGGAGAAGTTGCAGCGCAGTTTTTTTTAGCTTATAGCCGTGGCCCCTGGTGTTGATTCTTGGCCCTTGTTGGATACACAAGAAATCTGTTCAAATCTTGAGTAAATGAGGAAATTAAAAATGAACTCATTCTAAAAAATCACTGGTCTGCCACTATGATCACCGGCCATCAGTCAATCACTGTCCATGTCCAATTTGTCCATCCATCACCGACTTCACCGTGACGTAAGAGTCGTAACCATTCTTCTCTGAAAGAGTCAGAATTCAGAAAGACTGTAGTGTAGTGTATGTACCATAATTTCCTTTTCTTCTTAGGAGATTCTTCACTCATAATGACCGCTGTCCGTTGCGCTGTTCTATTAAGTTTATTTAATAAAAAAAAAACAGGAACAAACAAGCTATGGGTTTCAAGACAGAATGGCAGCACAGAAGTCTGCACTACACACTCGCACAGAGATGGCTAGTCAACTGAACTGCCTCTTAATTTTTAACCGAAACGCACGAGAACTGTACGAGTTCTGTACGAACTTGCACCAACATGTATTAGAAATTAAAACAAGTAGTATTTTCATTTTCTTGACGAAAATAATTGATTATTTTTCGCTGTCAATGTTTTTCTCAAGAAAACTTATATTTAGATCACTTCATAATTTAAAAACCNCTCAGCGTAAATGGCTTTTCATTAAAAATTACCCGGCGAGACGCATCTTTAAAATGGCCGGCGACGCTTTGGGCTTAAAAATCCATATATTGGCAACGCTGCATCCACCCTCTGCATAGTGGTCTAGACTAGAGATTTTTCTTACAAATTGAATGGTATATCTCTCAATGCTTTACAGTCTGTACTGCTGTAGCTTGAAAATCATAAGAAAAGATAGGTTTGCAATCAGAAAATTTCGACTTTTCAGAAGAGACAAAAAACTGAAATTTGTGATCATTGAAGGTATAGGTTTTAGTGATGCTTTGATGGTTCATGGTTGTTTTGGTTTTTGGATGAACAAATGCATGCATAAACATCACTTTAGAGTTTAAATGCACAGTATTTGGCCTTTGAATTGATGAGCCTAAAAACCAGAGATGCCAAAATTTTTTATTTTGGCTGAAACACTTCCCTTCAGTCTTGAGTAGATCAGGGAATTTGAAATGAGTTGATTCTAAAATAATCTCTGGTTAACTGGTTTCAGTGGTTCGACACTATAATGAAAAGGAGGTATGAATATGATCATGTCTCATCGACATCATCTCTACTTACTTGGTTACTTGGTTAAGATGAGGCGCGTCACCGACTGAAGTATTGGCGCCCCCATTCAGCATCTTCGTGGATTACTAAATTTTGTCAAGCATGTTGGTGTCTTGGAGGTACTTGATAATTATATCAGCAGGAAATTCAGGGGCTATGAGCGAGGACAGGCTGAAGGAGACAACATCATCTCAAGATCTCATGCTGGCCGGAAGTTCGGAACTCGGAGTAATGATGGTTGACGGAGCTGCACGGAGGTCGGACCGTCGGAGTTGAGAGTCTGTTATTGTAAACTCTAGACCTGATCCATCTGGTGATGGTGAAGCACCCGGGACATTAAAGTCTTGACCCTTAGATGAATTGATCACTGAGGGACCGTTAACATTGGCACAATTCAAGAAAACAAAGAGGTTTGCTGGCAGCCCGCTTTTGACAATGGTTCAAGACTTCAAGCTTCTCTCCTTCCACAGCTGCCGAGCTGTGAATGATTCAGATCAGCTGACTTGGTGAAGGTAAACAAACATGTCGCACAGGGTAAAACTTTACAGTAATTTGCATCAATGACGTTATGACCTTGGGTGTCAATAAGTTTCAATTGATATGATATTTGGATAGTTACGTACAAATTTGATTTTAAAAGTGTAAATATGCGAAAAACATCACATTTAAAGGTTTTAATGGATTTTCAAAATGATTATGATTTTTAGTGTGAAATTCAGGGTAGAATATAAATACGATTATTATGATACATTGATACGAACAAATGCACGCCTCTGAGAGGAATAATATAAATAGACAATCAAAGTTCAAAACTTGTGGCCCTCTTTCATTTTAGTCTCAAAAAATATAGGATAATTCAATTAATGATAATTGTTTACTATTACTAAATACTTTGCTATTAATGTTGCTACCTAAATGAGTTGCTACCCTGCGGCCTCCAACAGATCAGAAACAAACTGTCTTTTCGAAAACATTTGAAAAAGAGATTTTTTTGATCTTGTGACTCGGTGAGTGGAACTTAATTGCTTTCTATTCATCCATCGCTTTAATTCAGTCTTGTTTATTGCTATCCATTCATTATCTGTACGTTTTTTATGCATGTATGAAGTTTAATCCAACAAGTATTTACGTTTACCTAATTATAATATATAAACCAAGCTTTCAGGATTTGACTCTGAGGATCCCATCATCCCATCCTGACCAATTTACATTTTCAGGACAATATCATGTGAATATCAACTTTGAAAATCTGTTGAAATCATTGTATACAGTATATGTCTCACACTTTTTAGAAACTCCATGAAAGTGATGAAACAATTGTTTAATTTCTCATATTTTTTGAAAGGATAAGTTGTTATCTATATATCATTATAGGTATGCAAATGCAATATTATAAAATTCATTAAATTGGACATGTAGGTATAGCATTTACTGATTTAGCAATAACATCAAAAAAAAATTTACTTTAAAATGCAAAAAATATATTGAAATATGATGTACATGATTTTGAAACTTAAATTTTGAGAAAATAGTAATGTTTTCTGTTTAGTCATGATGGCAACTCAATTTACAGAAAAAAAAGGCCAGTTCTGCAGCCGCCAGAGGGTGGACCAGGCCCCAGTGGGCAGTGGTTACAGTTCAGACTTCAGAGTAGTGAGAGTACTGGGATTGGAGCAGAGATTTACATCTGAAAGGCTAAAAGCAGTTGTAAATCATTTTTGCAAATTCTGCCTCCTAAACCATAATTATTACTATTTACTAGATGTTACCATTCACTTACCAACCATTTTTAGAGCTATAATTAGAGCTCACACACCATTTTCAGAGCCAATAGATTCCTGCTAAATGGATTACCTCCTATCTTGAACTGTTAATAAAAGAGCACAATCAGCTTGCAAGATTTCAAAAATTCAAATGTATTGAAGTTTGTCACTTTGGAGCTGCAAGATTTTAGTATCAGGTAGATAAATTCCAATCCTGTCCTGCAACTGGATCTTTTCTCTTAATGTTTGGAGCCAGGAGAATGAGGAGATCCCTACTAGATCTAGATCAATTATCTCCTCATTCTCCTGTCTAATTTTTTTACAAAAAATAATGATCAAGCCACAAGATTTCTAATTCAGTGAAAAACTGAAAATAGTTCACTTCAAACCATTCAGACACTGGTACACTAAATCACTGACACTGAGACATGTAATTAATCAAGTTCAGTAAGACTGAGTAACTGAACATCTAGTCACTAGTGTAGACCAAAATTTAGAAATTGTACTGTAATTTAACACCTAACAATGAAGACATTTATTCTCATCAGAGCCTGATAAAATCTTCTTAACACATTGACTCCAAAGTGGTACATATGCAAACCACGAAATGTATTTCTTCAGGACATAGTGGGTACATAATTCAGGTTGCCTAAAATCGGCCAAATCCGAGAACAAAAAAGGCCAATAACTCAATATATACTAGTAGTTTATTTGTAGGTTCCGCTATAAAAATTCCATTTATTTTCTTTTTGCAGTAGTTAAAATTTAATTAGGAAGTACCCCTATCATAAATTATAGCCAGCCAACGCAATTGAGAAAAACTAAATCACAGAATTTGTCTGGAAAATATGACCACCTGGCAACCCTGTTTAAAAACAGTACAAAAAATGAAATAATAGTACAAGATGAAGCAATTGTAGTCAATGTGTTAAATTTTAACTTGTAGATTTTGTAATAAGAATTTTTCTGTTTGACTATAATCATTGCATATTATTCCCAGGTGTCATTTGAATACCTAATCAAAAAATAAATTATCTGTTTCTTACAGTTTAACTAATGCCATCATGGCTACATCTTCAAACTTATCCTGCAAAGTATCATCAAATAATGTCAGCTCAAGAACTGGAAGCAGAGTAAAAGCAGGAGAAGTTATTATTTCATCATTTCCCTTCATTCAATTGTTGAAGGAGGATAGTAAAGGGAAATTGTGTGACTTCTGCTTTAGAAGGTATGTATGCAAATAACTAATTACATATACCAGTATGTACCTAATGACAATGTTGCTGATAAGGTTCAGTTGAAAAGTGTACAAGTCAATAAATGGATTTACTGACTACTGAGTCTTGGTTTCTTGTGAAACTTTCTGTGGCAAAAATAAAACTAGAATTTCTGCCTTGACATTCTCTTGATGCTTATACTATCAAAAAATCCATCCCTGTATGTATTTCATGAACCTATAGTTACGCAGAGTTAAGTACGTAGTTAGGTATAATCCTTGAAATATATCTAGAAACCTCAACACTACATTAATAAGTTATGTTCTATGGCATGTAATTTCGCATGAAAATCCCAAAATCATTTCAATCTCATAAATTGCTTTGAAGCAGATTATTTATTAATCACTGTTGCACAAAAATTCATGTTTAAAGCTGTTCTGGAATGACCTAAGCCTAAACAACATTATACATTTATTGCCAGATAATAGATATGAATTGATAATTTTTAGAATCTACTTCTATTCTTTGATAGAAGCTTTTTTAATAATAGGTGCAAAGTGCCTATCTATGTATATAACTGTTGGATGCTGAGTAATAATTGAGGTTAAGTAATATATTTTACAAGTTACAACCAATAAACTGTAGCAAGTTAACAAATATATAAATTAATATATAGTATATGATGCCATACATTACATATCTAAGATATTTATCAAAACAACATTTATGATGACAATATCTGTGGCTTTGTGTTTATTTTTTACTGGTTGTTGCAACAGAATGTCCTCTTGAAATTTTTAATTTTGACTAATATTTGTTGTTTATATTATCCAGTACTGGAAATTATTTGATTAAACCATAAAATCCTGTATTTTCTCAATAACTCTCAAACATATCTTTCCTGGGCAGTGGAAAAGTGCGCAAGTGTACCGGATGTGCTGTGGATTTTTACTGCAGCGTGCCATGCCAACGGAAAGATTGGAAAGCGACTCACAAATATGAATGTTCTTTACTGAAGAAACTTCAGCCTCATAGTATAACAGGAACTCCAAGAATGTTAGCTAAAGCCATAATTTCTCTTAATGTGAGGGTTTTAAACTCATTTATTTGTTTAGAAAATGTATAAATAAATTATAAAAATTTTGTCCTTCATAAAATATTGAAATTATAAATTATAATTGTTAAAAATTATTATTTCAGTTCTAAAAATACCGACCTTTGTACTGATGGTAATGATACTGGTTATCAGTGCTGGTTATTTTATTGCTTTGAGCCAGAAACACTAAAGCTGCAACTAAACATTCCCCTAAGAGAAAAAAACCTGAAAAATTTTACTCAACTATTCATGTCATGGTATATATATCTTATTCTATGTTCACTTATACACATGATTTATGATAAATTTTATGGAAAGAATATAAGTCGAACCTTTAAGAATTTTCTTTGTAGTTTGCAGAACACATTCCAATTATACAGTCTCTAGATATTTAAGGTGGGTTTAGTTGTTTCTTCTTTTTTGTTCCTGTTTTAATAATTTCCATGATTCTAAGTTGTCTGAAATCTTCTTGTTTAAAGAAAAAGATAATAGCAATGTTGTATCAATGGGACTGGATAGCAAAATTAAACCTTGGAGTACAAAAATTTTTATTTAATCACTAAGCCACTCTTCTAGAAAATGGATTTATCATCATACACAATATATAGGTAATGCTTGGTCTGTCCAAATTGTTCATAAAATGTTGAACAACTAAGCTTTGTGCATTTATATAAATGTATCTGAAGTGCCTATTTGCTTCAGTCCTGCAACATTGAAGTTAATAAAAAATGCGACTTTTGGATGTATACATTGATACTGATAAAAAATGCCAAATTTTTTCTAATTCTGAGTACTTGGAAGCACTTTTTAATTGTAAAATATATTACATACATATAATGTATTCCAAAACGTATTATGTATTCCATGTTATAATGTAGGTACCATTCTATATATGCTCTTATGTTAGTATATTTGATCTGTAAAAATTTTCTCATGTTAGCCTTATTCCACAGAATGGTGGCAGGAGTGTTACTGAGAAAATTGATGACAATCTCACTCGGAGTTTTGGTGACTTGATGACACGTAAGTCACTTGCTCTGGTGCTAACCTGTTTGCTAGTACGTAATTTTTGATATAGTATGCAACTGATCTTACAATCAAACATGGTTTTTGTTCATTGATTTAGCTTTATCTAATTATTTTTTTTATTTACAGATGAAGAGTGCCTGCTGCAGAACAATGAACTTGCTGAGACGTTTGGAGTTTTGGAAAAAATGCTTCGCTGCTATTTTGGAACAGAAATTTCCTTCAACACCAATGAGTTACTTTCCATTTATGGCGCTGTAAGAAAGATCAATTATTAATAATTTTTCTCCTAGCACTTATAATTAGCTCATATACATACTGATTTAAAATTTGACTTATTTACTCATAAATTATCTATCTTTATCTAATTACATGAATATTTCCTCAGTGGTAAATTCAGAGAAACGCTCATTATTTACCACAAAAATTTTTTTGACTCCTCTTCTCTTACAATTTGTAGTCCTATAAATTAACTGCTGAAAATGTATAAAAATTCACAATGAATGGTTACATTTGTGATTTAATTTTAAGAGGAAATGTATTCTTAGTTAAAAGGAAATTTCTTAGATTGTCAACCTTGTAGCAGTCGCTCTGTGCAGTTGTGCTATTTCAACTCTAATGTATCTGTTTGCCGTGCAGCTGCTGGTGAATGGCTTTGGTGTGACCAACTGCGAAAGTGAAGAGATAGGAAGTGCTCTCTATCTTGCTGCTTCTATTCTCGACCACTCGTGCCTGCCCAACGCCGGAGTCACCTTTGATGGATCCCGCATTGTTGTCAGAGCATTGCAAGACTTCCCTAATTTCCAGTGGTCACAGGTAATTATCCTTCGTGAATTATTGTTTAATGCATATGTACCTAATGTTTGTTTTGTGAATGAAAAAGGAAAAATGCCAAGGAATTAAAAGAGAAGTATTGAATTTCATTCTTTTTGTGACTCTCCAGGCTCTCTTGGATGCTTTATTTATCCTGCAAGAATATCAGACAGGTTCAATGAATTTTCCAGATTAATATCAACTACATTGACGGCCTGACCTGCAGAGAAGACCGACAACGGAGCTTGCAACGAAGTTATTTCTTTGAATGCCACTGCCAGAGGTGCGTTGATCCTGAGCACAATGAGCTGGAGAACTCGTTTCTGTGTGGTAAGAATTTACATTGGCCCCTGTATAATCTTTTTGCTTTCTTGTATATATTTGTTATTGTATAAGTTAAGGTGTAAATAACTCCAAAAATTGTGCCTACTCATAACATGTTTAGATTTTTTCTTAAATCTGTTTATTGGAAGTCTCCTGTTGCTGAAAATACGTATATATGACACTCATTTTTGATGGAAAATTTCCCCTTTAAAATCTCTCTTGGTTGCAGGAAACGACTCGTGTGTGGGCGTGTTGGGCGTTGGAGTGACGACCATTGCCAGATGCGCAAGGTGTGGTTTTGATGGCTACTCTGAGTGTGCTGTGCAGTACTGGAGGGTAGTTGCCAGGTGTCGCCAACTGCTTCAGGATGAAATGGGAAATGAAGTCAAGTGTTGTATCCTTTATTATCGATAACATCATGATTGCTCTGGTCGATAACTGTTCAAACTGTTGAAAGGATTCTATTTTTAAACGTTTTGTACCTTCGTATCAGTCCAACTTTAACAACGATTTTCTAGTTATAATCAAAAAGATATTTTCTGAATCACCCTCATAATTTTCGAAATTTGTAAGGTTCTGACCTCTGACAATCGTGACTAGTATCAGATGAATACATTTCTTGCTGTCCACGGGTCCGTCTGTCGTATACGGTACTATACCGTATATGTTGATGAAATATTTGAGCAAACATTGAAGAAATAACTACGATGAACAGGTATTGGTAGTTATTTCACATTGAAGTACTCCCATGACTCGAGTGTATGTACTTTCAGAGCTCCGAGTGTATATATTTAAGTGCGAATACTTTTTAAATAAAAAAGCATATAAATTTCCTCTTCTCCCAGTGAATTCTTATTTTGAAGTCGGTCATTGAAATCATTCACCGTGTTACATAAGGTATTTTTGTAGCCCACGAAGTTTGGTTACCATTATCCTTTATTCCGGACAATAATAATTTCATTCCGGTATTTTCTTTAGCTTAAGTATTTCAGCTTTAGATGCTGCTACAGACCTTCTCCTGGAGCTGTGCTCTGTTGGAAAAGTAGCATCAAGAAAGTCAACAAAAACCCCCGTGGACCAGTCTCTGGTGAGGGCTATCCAAGGCTGCGCACTGCATCCCTTCAACATATGGCGCGTCAAGGCTGTAAACGCGGTCAACGAGGCTGCCATTGTCGAGAAAAATTTCAACCTGGCCAAGGATGTTGGTCTCACAAACGTTGATGCAATGAGGTTTGTCTCGTAGCATTACAAAAAATCATGATGCATTACAATCTAGGGTCTGGAATGCTTTGTGTGTCAAAGTATCGGAATTTTTTGGTCACTTTCAGCTGAATTTTCTATTTGTTCTGCAGATACTACTACGGCAAGAATCATCAGACATACTCGTTCTTCCTAGCAAAGCTGAGCAAGCTGTGCGTGTACTGCAACGACCTGTACAAGGGCGAGGAGCTGCTGAAGGAGGCACAGGTCAGCGTCCGGGTCAGTTACGGCGACCAGCATCCGATTTATCATTCTGTGTCTGAACTGTGCCACCAAACCAGGGTGGAACTGGCGACCTTGGCAGTTCCTGCATTAAAAACGTAAAGCTATGCACTGCGGCGAGAGCGTGCTGGAATTTGACGGATGAACCTTGCTCTAGACCCACGAAATCTTCGCTGCATTGAGACTGTTAAATCATATTACACTGGGATTAGACCCTTGAATTTTGTGGTGGAATTAGACTGTTGAAGCTTGTACTGAAATGAGTCTATCTAAATCTTGCTCTTACGTGAGTATGTAAAACCTAGTCCTGAATGAAAGTATGAAACCTATAAAAAACGGAGCCTGTGAACCACGCCTATAAATCACTTGATTCATGGATATGAAAACTTTTGATCGATCAGAGACAGCGTCTACATGGTGAGGGTCAGACAGATGACACAAAAATGCAAAGACTGACTAAAAAATCAAAGCTTGATGATATTTTATTCCCATGTCTTTGTAGGAGGGAATTAGTACAGAAGTGGGCAATATGAGAGTGTCTTTGGATTACAGATTGTACTCACATAACGCAATACGTTCATTCGAGTAACTATTGTAAGCATTTCTGTCCAGACACTTTACTTACCCAAAAAAGTAATAGCTCTGATAGTTGTGGAGGTAGAATGTTACAAAAAGATTTCAAGTCTCTAAATTATTTTTGATTAGAATTCGATAGTACATTATTCTTTGACTTCGGTTCGACAATGACTACCTCGATTTTTCTCCTTATAAACCCGTGTGCGTGTTTAAACAAATATAATTATTCGACCATGATTGGCCGAATTTCTCTAGTTTCAAGTTCAAATTGTTAGTAATTCCATCTGCGGAGTTCTACCTATTCTGAAGCTGCAAGAAAGCATCTTTTCCTTGCTAATGCACTTGTTGCTTCCTATGACTCGTGTATCTCGCGCGCCGCCGTGTATTTTGAAAAGCTTTTGCAGTATCTTGTTTCGAATTATGTTGTGTTGTTTCGTTCTACTTGTGGTAGACGATAGTTTGGTTGGACGAAGATTGTTCTGTTTCTATTTTCTTCGGTTGCACTCAGTGTCGAATGCCTTTAGGTAAGAAAATCTTCAATGCTCTCATGACTCATGAGACTAAATTGTGAGGAATTGACAATTGTAGTATTCGCTGTACAAGCACATAGCATGCAGCAGATTTTCCCCGTCAAATGCTCTGTTGGCCCAATAGCTTTGCAAGAGAATGTATGGGGCGGTGATTTAATTGATTGTGTTTGTTATTTTTCACCTTGTCCGCACAGTTATTAAGTAAAAAAGACAAGAGTAGTGTATGACTACTATTCAGCGTTGGTCTAAACTTGTCATTTGTAATTTTAGATCTAATTATGCCCTAGTTCATGCATTTAGTGTTGAGTTATTTCCATGAAATGCGCCCTTGTTTCAAAGGTTATAAATAGTTATGGCTGTCTCACTATTCGAATATGGAATATAGACTATAATGCTAAAACTTACGTTTGTACGTCAGAGGACCGTGATCAGAAACGAATGAATTAATCGTAAGTCGTGATGACATTTATCATGGCTGCAGGAAAAAATTTTCCAAGTAAACAGTACAAAGTAATCTGATGCTTACAAACTGAGACATGATTTGGTTCAGTTAAGTTATAGTTCGAAATGCCCTCCAAGCACGGCGAGTGTGAACGACATTGCATGCTCACGGTTGGACTTGTGTACTTTGGCAGCGACAGCAGATAAAGTGGAAAAAAATTCTTTTTTAAGTTACGACCATAGCAGGACCGTCTCATTTCATGGCAACCCAGTGAGAAAAATACGACCATACATCAAAAGGGCTTTATGCATGAAATTAGGCACAGAGATGTTTTTGGCATTTTATGGCGCGACTTCGCCGTGTTCAAACAACTTTTTATTTTTTTTACTCCGGTTGCTGTACGCGGATAAACCGGACATATCCAATCTCGTTGCTAAGGCTGGCAGTTCCACAAAGCTGCGACAGTTTATAGTTTGTCGCTGCTTATGCATGCTAATCTAAGTCATTGCCCATAAAGTTTGGCCTTGGTCATGGAACGAGACATGGCTGGAAGAAGTATCTAGTTAAGATTAAACTAGCGTTCTGGAGTGCAAAAGAATTTGGTTTGGAAAAAGGATGTCTACGTCGACAGTTGAATGTGCTATAATGACACCTTTAATAAAAATTAGCGCTCAATGTAAAAGTTATAGATTCATCCTGAGTGAGATTTACATGGAATAACCACAATCTTGCTTTCTTATGAACATTAACTAATTGCATCTTACGACATCCAACTTCCAAACTAATGAGATAGCTAACCTCAAGATAATTGTCGGAGATGAACAGTTTTCAACTAAAAGGTTTGTTACCATGGTAACCGTCATGAAGCTGAAGAACGAGCAGCATTTACCGACAGAATCCTGCTACTGACTTAGTGTCATTTTTTTTAATATCGAATTCAAACATTGGCAATAGGCTATGCTTCTTGTTATTGTGGAGTATTCGCACAAAATAAATTGAATTAGTTCCTCTCATTGAAACCTGAGAAGTCACAGGAAGCTGTTATGAATATTCGGTTTAGTTTACATAAGGTGAAAACAAATTCAATCATTGGTAAGACCATACATTTGATGATCTTAATATTGTGGTATTTACTTTGTAAGAACTTACATCGCTATTATAAGTTTTACGAGGCTTTCCTGAGTAAATGTTAATGGTTTCGTCATTACTTTGTCAATTTTTCATTCAGGACAATTTTTTACACTTAAATTGTAGAAAATACCAAAAAATGTTTTATTTTTCCTAGCAATTGTTTACATGATGAGAAAAAGCGGAAACAACCTCATTGCGTAATGGAGCTCGAATTGTGTATACGATAGACTAGTACGTGACCGCGCGATTTGGGTGCATGCGATTCCGACTTATCACGCTCGATCGTGACCAAAATTAGCTAAAGACAAGTTACCTAACTTAGTTCTCGATCGATTCCACCTTTGCGGTTCATCAACGCGGGACTTATGAGACGAAATTTCGTTCTATTCAAAACATAAATGAAAAATTGTCCCGCTGTCAATAAATTAAACGGAGGTCACGCTTTGGTACTCAATATGGTCAATAATTTTACTGGGGCGTGTCTCCAGAAATATTCCTAATTTAAAGAAAAAAAATCCTCGGAATTTGAGTCAACAAACTTCATATTTTAATATGAATAATAAAATGAAATATAAATATTTAAACGCACAGGGAGTGAATTTGTTTCATATAAATGTGAAATTTCCGACAAAGTTATCAGGATTTTTTGAGTCAACCACATCAGCTGTCGGCTTCTCTCGTCGGTAGACATCAACTTCAAGGGCTGGCAATTACCTGGAAAAGAAAACGAGACCACAAAAATTTAAAAATAAAGATCAGAGTTCATCGCCTGGGCACTAATTTCCAGGAAAAGCTTCAGCCGTGTCTGGCTGGCGAGCGTTATTAGTCCAGTAACCTACAAACTTTCAGATGAAGGTCAAATTTGAAGATAACTTTCTATTGGGTGGAGTCGGGCTCTTGTGTACTTTTTCGCTCGACATAAAATCATACGGAACTGACGTATACGCTTCCAACGAAAAGATTGCTCTACTAATTTTTAGTTAAAATGAAAATATACTCCATAGTTTATATCGTAAATAGTGCAGCTAATTCGATAAAATCCTTCGTTTAAAACATTCGACAGGTCTGCACTCGTCGGAAATTCTGTGCGTAGCCTGCCGAGTCCCCAGCCTATGCCGCCTCACTGTCTGCCGCTGAGACTAACTACTTCGCGTGGCCCGCAGTCTAAGCCGGTATTTTGACTGATGTGATGTTCTTTTTGAATTACATCATCTGCGTTTTATTGACTCAATATCAAACTGTTCATGGTTGATGCCTCTGACTGAAAATTCCATCATGTGAATCACGTAGAATTATATTCGGCATATAAATTATTCCTTCTAATCGGAAAGTTACATTAAAAATGTTAAGGGTCATTTTATTAAATCTAATTGGTAATTACATGCGTGAGTATGCATTGTTATACTAACTCGGAAAATAATAATTAGAAACGCCAGAAAATCATCAGAAGTCTTTAGGTTAATATTTTGTTCGTTACAAGCAGCGATAATGTTACGAAAACTTTCTAGGAAAATTTGAATTTCGTCATCAAATTTTAATCTTTGACATTCTACGAAGTAATCCAGTAAATTCGAAGCGTAAAATAAAGCTCTGATAGTTTTTAGGTTTTTCTTCACACCCTAAATAAATCTATTGCATTGAAGAGTTATTCACTGGATTCACTGATTAAGCGTTTCTCATTTAATCGATTAAAATCTATCAGAATTTCCAAATACGATAATAAGCCAGTCGGACGACCAAGCGCTGCTGGGTTGCTACACTATTGACGTTTAATGACTCGCGACCAAATTGGGTGAAAATCTAGCAGGAAATTCGATGTCACATCCATGAATTAAAAGAACAACAGTCTGCCAAATCTCAACAAAATTGAGCAGCGTTGTGCTCCGCCGTAAAGTTGAAGTGGCTTTTCGTAGCGAACGCTCGGTGCCTATAGGCATCCAGGTCCCAAGACTGAGCCAACCGAATAGGAACATTTCTTGGAAGTAAGCCTGAATCTTGGCGATCAACGCGTGTATGGAATCGATGGATGAAGAATGTACTATTCACATAAGCAATCTGACATAAATTAAATGAATATAGGATGGACATACTTTGAATCAGAAAAGATGGCTTTCAAGGAGCGTGCTTTCTCGTCTGCACAATTTTGTCTCCCGATCATCTGTGGCTTTGAATGTAAATATTCAATTGAGTAAATTGAGCTTCAAGGTGAGATTGTACTGTCCCAGAGGTGAACGAACTAAAGCCCTTGAATGCATGTGCTGAGTAGATAGCACGACGAGAAAATCTAAGCGCAATGGCATGAAAGGTGATATAGAAACACCATAAAATGACATGAAGTAACGACTCTGCATCTGCATGATTCTGGCGCGACGATAGAAGCAATGAGCTTAGGTTACTGGCTAGAGATCAAGTCTTTGTCTGTGCAGCAGATTAATGTTGAGTTCAACGACTAAAAATAGCCGGAAAATGAAATTATTTGCCAGCCAAAGAATATTATACCATGAAGGAAATAAGTAATAATGGAATTTTTCATTTTTTTATATGCCCAGAGGAGTAAATTGCTGTATTGTAGCCGAACGTTGAACTCCACAATTTGTACCCGTTACCTTTTTGTACGAAGAAAGCAACAATGTCACTTGCAAATATTTTTTTTTTGTATGAAAGTGACCTTTTAAAATTAGAAATTCCGATGATTTTTAAAATTGAACACCAATTAAAATTATCTTACCTGGCATCTCTGTGACCCTACTAGACTGGTAGAATCGACGTCATTAATTGAACAAAAATGATCGAGCGATTTATATTTTTGCAGAGTTTTAGTTCTCTGATTAAAATTATCAAGCTTCTGGTCTTGATCACACTACCAGGAGCGTGAGATAGGCTCCGGACTGTCTAGAATATTACTAGAGTGTCCCACGTAATCCTGCGAGCATTTAAATGCACAGCGTTCACAGACACATTAATAAAGCTCCCTACGGCCTGGACGCTGATTACAGGATTTCAAGATCAAGTCCAGCTTTGATAGCGCAATAAATATGCAATTCAAGGTCGCGTTAGTCAATATTATGTGCACAATAGCGTCTCACACTTGATGGTTTAATGCAAGCGACTTGCCGATGCAGATATTAGCGTCTTGAACTTGGGTGGCGGGAGTCTGGCATGTTTATAATAGTCTCCGTTGTAAATAACTGAATTTGACTGGCTCTTATGATTATCTCAGTGGTATGCTCGCTGGTCGTAGGCTTTGAACTAGGAATTGCGATTCACGACCCGAGTTGCCGTTGCCATGCGCATCCTTGCATTGCAAGAATACTTGATTTGACAAGCGAATTAAATCCCCACCATAATTTCTTCAGTTACCGCTTCTTGCTGAGGCCGGACATGAACGGTCACAAGGAGACGCTTAGGCTATGATGCAAATTACATTGAATCTTATGTTTTCTAATATTTGTAAGTTTCACTTAGCCAGTTCATACATTTGATATAAATATACACTTTCTCTGGGGATTTACACTAGTCATTGTATTTATTTCAATTCCATATCTCAATCAGCTAAGTATTTAGATTAGAAGCGTAAATAGACTGACTAATCGGAAAAGTCACGATAAATTCACAATATTACTTCTCACTGAAATGACATTTTCGTACTTCAGTGATACGTTACCTTTCCTAATTTAATGGTTCGTTGAGCCTGACTACGACTTGCCAGACCGTTACATGATTTTTTTAACACAATATAATCAACATGTTATTTATATGTTCAATGCCTACTGCTAAATTCAGGCATTCATTGAGTTCATACAAAGATGCTCTGGAGAGCCGTAGCCGATCGTAGATATGGCAGAAGAGGTTTCATGTTCATTCATTTCAAGACGCAGTTGATCCGCCTAACCGGTTCCTGGTGCGAACCGGACTTCAGCGACCTGCGACCTGGCAAGTAAACGTACATTCTTACTTACCTTGAACTGATAGCACTTCAGAGTGGACGAAGAGCGGCTTCATGGGAAGAACGGGACGTCGGGACTGCCAACATTTTTAAAGTGAATCTTTTGAAGAGCGCTAAGTGAAGCTGGTTATGAGCAGCAAGTGAATCTTTTGAAGAGCGGTAGGTGAAGCTGGTGAAGAGCAGTAGGCGAAGCTGGTGAAGAGCGGCAGGTAAACTGGTGAAGAGCGGCAGGTAAACTGGTGAAGAGCGGCAGGTAAAACTGGTGATGAGCGGTAGACGGAGTTGGTGAAGAGCGGTAGGTGAAGCTTGTGAAGAGCGGTAGGTGAAGCTGGTGATGAGTTGAAGGTGAAGCTGGTGAAGAGCAGTAATTAAGTGAAGCTGGTGAAGAGCGTTAGGTGAAGCTATAGTGATGAGTTGAAGGCGAAGCTGGTGAAGAGCAGTAAGTGAAGCTGGTGAAGAACTACAGAGAATCAGCAGGATAACAAGTTAGGAGCTTGACGTAAGAGATGCAGTCTAAAGCCTATGGGAAAACGTAATCGGACTGGCAATGACATTGAAAAATTACGATTAATGAGAACGATTATAGGTGATGTGACGGGTTTCGTATTAAATAATGTTTGTTTTAGTTTTTCAATTAATACAAAGCGTCTTTGAATGCACGCTGTAACTTAACAAGCCAATAACTCGTTGAAAATATAATATCTTAGCTGTTAGAAGCAGCAGCATCTTCTTCATACAAACCGGTTATGCAGATCACAGCGGGGCCGCACAAAAACCATTTATTCCATTACACTATTCATGAAGTAACTGATAAACGACAGATGATAATCCTAAAATTCACGGACAGTATTCGGCTACATTCGATAAACTGTAATATGATCCTGAAATTTCTTTGGTTATTCGGTCTCGCCGTCTCTCGCTACGGACCACTGTGAGCTTCATCTGAACCTTATTATAGTCCCGTGAAAACCTAAGAGTTGGAATGCGTGACTCTGAGATGGAAAACTGAGCACAATAATGAAGGAAAGCTCCAGGTATTACTCGACATCCTTTCGTAGCCTAGTTACGTTAACCTGCATTACACAGACCGCTTACTAATACCTCTGGCATCCAGCTTGAGTTTAGCCAAAGCTGGCTGGATTGATGTTACTATACTTAAGTAATAATAATCACCGCAATGCAATGTCTAGCGCAGTTAATATGGGTAGGAACTATTACCTATTTAAGTATTAACATATTAAGTGTTTTGAGATGGCACCTATTATAATTATCGATCTAAGAACATCAAACAGGAATAGAGGAACTCAAAGAAATAAAATAAAACTCAAGAGTGCAAACATTAATGTTATAAAGTATAATTTTTTATTGTATAATTGGGGCAATGAAATTAGAATTTTGCACAATGAGAAACAAAAAGTATTAAAATAATAATTTAAGAAACGAAAAAAAAACATTTCCATGTAAAAACTAACAGAAAAACTGTTTGAAAAAGGAAGCAAACTTCATTTATACCGGTAAAGAATATAATGTAAGAATTTACAAACTTGTTAATTTCAATTCACTGATTAATTATTCCTGATGTTATTTTACAAGTTTAATGCTTCGAAACCCATTTCAGCTAATTAATAAAACTATAGGTAAATTATATCGTTTTGAGAAGGGTTGGAGGGATTTGGAGAGAGAAAAATGCAAATCCATATCCATTTCTTGAAATAAATATATGCCATTTAATTTTATATAAAACAAAAAGTTTATTTATTAGTTAGACTAAAGAATTATTTGTGCACTGCTCTTCAAAGCAGATGAATCTGTCTAGGTAAATCACGATAGATGCCATGATAATAAACCTCTATAATAACACTCAAAGTTAAACATCCCACGTCAATCTGCAATATGGTGACATCATTTGTATAATTGCATCAGCGCTGCTGGATCACGAGCGCATGTTCTACCGACAATTTGCAGTCGTCAAGCGTTGCCTTGCACACACCCCTTATATTCATGCTCCCAAGAGCAGGCTCGACGTCAGCTCCATAGCTCGCTGCGTCGATGTCGCCACATTCACGCGAACGAAACACTACAGTCACTCGTGCGAACGGATTTCGGTTGCAAAATTCTGCAATGTTGCAAATATTTCAATGTTACTTTGATCTTTGCAGTGTCAATTAATGGTTAGAATAATTCATGATGAGTTTTCAGTTTTATTTGTATCCAAAAATTTTAATTTTTCTTTTCTACGATGCAAGTTTTTGAATTTGCCTCTAGAACAGCGGCAGAAACTGGCTACTTCAAAATTGGATATTTTAACCATAGAAGCACGGAAGTCGTACACCACTTGAAATACTATGTGAGGTCATTTTGACCTCATGCATGCGTAAAAAATGGTTAATAAGTGGCTGTTATCCCCGGAATCCCATTGGATGAGTGAAATAATATTTAATAGCAAATTTTACAAATTTAAGCTAAACAGTTTCCAATTTGAGCGTCGGTAAGCGACTTTCACGACATGTTGTCTTTACGAGGCGAATAGGAGTACGTACTGTTCGTCCAGTCCTACTGCCAACGTGTTATGTATGAAACCAAAGAAACTGTTTACATTTAATCAAAGAAACCGCTTAAATTATGTTCCTATTTTAACGTGCGAATTTGGGATAATTTTGACCTCATCGTTCTTCTAGTGTTAACTTCAGCGACATAGTTAAAAAAAATATACATAAGGTGGCCGGTCCCTTCTTCAAGGATTATTAATCTATGCATTGGGTCAGTTTAAGGTCACCATAAGCAGCCTGTGCACCTGAGAGGCATTTAAGTCACACGCTGAGGTGCTGGAAGGTCAGCATTTGTGATGAGCGTAATCCTGGAGTTTTAACAGCGCTTGAGGTCACTTAATCCTTAACCGGTTAATGGTCATCATAAAATGGACAAACAAGCTATTAGTCTGATGATCACTTAACAGCAATGAGTTGATGCTAGACTGAAGTAACGAGTGTCTATATACTTATTAAAATGAAATTAGAGCCTTCTTCATCATTTATTTGATACGCGTGTGTTTATTGCAATATTATTTGATTATATTTTTACAGACGAATCATTTACCATGCATTCACCTGTGGTGTCATCCATCGACGGCGCCCAAATATCAGAATTAAAAGTCAATTTCCCGCGTGTGCGTGTCAAACTGAAAGTGGACAACACGGCTCCTTGAAGCGGCTTTAATATAAATTATTGTGAACCGTAGATGCATGGGTAGTAATGAGCAACCAACAAATTTTTAGTTTATTGGTACTGCAGCTCGAATTTGGCATTTTCTGAGGAACGATGAAATTTTTTCCGTTAATTGCTTTCTGAAATGAATTCGGTGGTTTTGTTCACTCTACCTTCAACGATGATGAAAAATTAGTGCATTTTTGCAATCAAATGTTCCTTGCCCTAAAAAAATATTAAATACCTTCCTGAACTCATAACGACAACATGAGTTTGACTTGTATTGAAACATCCTATAACAATCAAATTTTCTGGTTAATAATGCGATATGTCACTACGAAAAGCAGGTTTGCCGACTTCAAGTAAGTAGCATGATGAATAATCGAATAAAATATAATTATTGCGCGCTGTTTTCATTTTAAACTTGAGTATTAGTTGCTTCCCATTGCGATTCCTCAATCAACAATCTATAAAATAACATGAAAACATAAATCTGATACATTGGTAAATACCCGTATAGGAGCACGGAGAGTCAGAAACCTTATAATCAAAAGGGATGAGAAAATGTTGGGTTTCGATGACCAAATGTGACCAAATACTGGCCGTATCCAAACAGTACAGCCAGGTTCATGTGAAGTGACCTTTACAGTGGGCGAGCAGTAAGTTATGGCGACTGTAGTCTTTTGGAGAATGAAAGCAAGCAAATATGAAGAAAGGGCTTAATCTATCCTATGCAATCCTCTGAGCTCACAAAGCACAGCCTTAATTCAACTCGTAATTGGAAGAGGAGCAACCTAAGCTATACGAGTGGTCGGTAAAGTTAGGTAACACATAAAAGGAAACACTCTTGATTATAGATTAATTGTGCAGGGGTAACCGTTATCTGTTCAAATAAAATTGATCACAATTGGAGTCTTCCGAGTTCCGACACAAAGTTACTTCACTCTCATGAAAACATCGTGTCCTATTACATACGTGCTGAAATTAACCAGCAACTTGCATGAATATGAACAATTGGCTCCTTCCAGTGCAATAAAATTGATTACGAACGACTTGCTTGTCCTTGAACGACGAGTTTCTGAATTTTACTGTGAAGGGTTTTTTTCAAGTCTCAACACCTCAGTTCTCTTCAGTACAACATGGAGGCCATCACGATCGGCGGTAAGTCGTGCAAATACCCACAACGAAATGTAGGTTGTAAAGGCACTTCTTGGAAGTTCAATATCGCGGATGGTAAATTTTCGTTGAAAAGATCGCGATTTTGAATAAATGATCAGTTTTATTGCGAAAAGGTTCGAGATTATGTTTCACCTAGACAATTGTTTGTTTAGCTCCACAGCAGTATTGGCGCCAGCGTTGAGTAATCTGAAGTTAAGGGAATTATCGCACAACCATTATGCAGGTCTGTATGGATATTTTTGCCTTTAAAATTATAGCAATAAACATTCAATTCCTAAGAACTGTATTCAAACAGATTAAGAATAACAAGAAATCCTTACCCTTCTTCTGAAAAATTTACTAGTTTCTCGGGAGACTAAATGCGTGTCGTGCAGGACGAGACTCGACGCTACGTCACTAATAATCGCGTATTCCTGGGCAACCCTCGCTGCTCATCCGTCATTCCTGATATAATTGAGAGTTGATTTGGTGTTACAGGTGGCTCCTTTCACCTTGTGTAGGCCGTCGTGCAAGCACCGAGGAGAAGAGCAAGCCACCGGTCAAGGCTTCAGGCGGTCAATGCGCAGCATCAAGTTTCAATGTCTGCTTGCCCCGCAAGGTGGTTGCCTTGCCTCGCTGCCTCTGCTCCCGAGCATCTCGGTTATTGATGCGCCACCGAAGGCACCACTAATTTGCCACGTGTATTCCTCAAAATAGATTAGCATTCTCTAAGTAGCTTTAAAATAAAAGGGCATATTATCAAGTTGGGATAAATGCAGTCTGGATTTGCTAAGTCGACAAAAATTGTAAGGTTATTGGCTTATTGCCCCCTAGCAAGAGTTTATGTTAAATTGAATATAAAAGAAGACAATGCCATAAGTTAGTTCGTGTTTCACGTGTCAAAGTAATAACACTGAACAATGCAGTCTTCACGCATACAAGGCAATACAAAGGTGAATAAACTTGCATGAATATGCCTCGTTTATACAGCGTTCAATATCATTGAGGCCTTTGAATTTTCTGAAATTCTCATTATATCAGATAATCTGAAACGCTGTATAAAAAGATAATGGAAAAGATGAAAGTCGCGGCCTGAAGGTCGTACGTTCAATTGTCGTGCCCAATTTGGCAAGGAGCAAGTTGCTGACCACGAGCAAAGAACCGTTTACCTTTGACATCAATCCTGGCCAGTACGGGTGACATACTAATGCTAACTCGGGTTAATGTAGCGGAATTATTGATAAATGTGATGGTAAAAGTGAATGACAAGGGTACAAATAAAGGAACCGGAATTAAAATTTTAATTCATTAGTTTTTTCTTATATCACTTACCAAAACATAGATTCGCGCTTTGATTTTTAAAATCATCCACGTAATAACGCAACGACCCTACTATGACTTTAGTCGTCTAAATTTTAATGAATATGTTCGGAATAAAAAACATAGGCTTTTCAAGTAAGTGAAAACTGTAGTGCGAAAACTCTCACGTACCCAGGACCTCGATCAGGAGATAAAGGTGCTAACAATACCTACTATTCCCAATGAAATTGCCCCTTCAAATATTTCGAAATTTGTGTGAAGCAAAAAGATAAACAATAAACAGAAACTTTAACGAAACTTTTATCTGAACAAAGTTTTATTTCCGAAATCCCATTTCAAGGTTTTGGAAATGCCATTTGTTTCAGGTCTTCCATAATGACGACGTTTGTAAGTCCTATTAAAGAATACCGTAATGTCTTTGCAAGGTTCGATAAAGCAGGAAACTTTTCTCAGGTACGTTATTGCATTATATAATGATGAATATAATGAAGCGATAGTGACGTAGGTGTTAGAAGTTGAAGATATCGTGTCATCTATATCACTTGCGGTTCCAAATGGTCGAGAAGAACTTGTTGATTTTAGTTTACAGTTAATTTTTCCGTGAAAGTATTAAAACGATGTTTTATTGGTGCAACAATGCAGAGAAAATGAATGTGTCAGGTATGAGAAGATTTTCCAATTTTCTTCCACTCGTAAACGAGACAAGCCTTTTATACCCAAATTTTTTCATTGCACCGTTCACGACTTGTGTTGGTCTCTATAAATTCTAAATTTACCTCATGCTTTTCCGCCTATAAATCAGGTTGTGCTTATAGTTTTTCCGGTCAATACTACTCTTTTTAGACGTGTTCCAAAGTTACAAGATGGATGCTATTGTTCAAGATGTGTAGGAAAACCAACATTCCAGGCTGCATGAAACTGTTAATGTTCAGGATGTACAGAACAACTAAAGATACAGGTTTGCATGGGATTACTAGTGTTCGGCATAAGTGGTTGTGTATAGTTCAATGCACCAGCAATTCATGTTTGGGGCTACAATAATTTCAGCTCACATTCACTCACAGTTCCAGGTTGTGAGAGGAGCACTATATTGTATAGCAATAGTTCCACCATTGTTTACCTAGAATATTTATAGCAAAGAGAGCTTAGTTCCAGGTTCTAACGGCACAGAACTAAACACCGTCTTTTTTTCGCGTAGGTCAGCGTGGCAAGAAGGCTTCAGATAAGGTCATGAAGTGATAAGATGGCTTACGCAACTGAGGAGTTTTGTCGTCTGAGGGCCTAAGGTTAACGGGTTTTCTGACAAGGTCCTGAACGCCCCCAAGTCGGCTTTATGGAAGGTTGTGTAAGACTAATCAAGCTAGTACATTACCAAATTGAAGCGAGGAGCCATAATGAAGTTTTTATTGGGAATTTGTATAACTCAAATCAAGCTTGGACACCAAATTTAACTAAGGAGCAATAATGAAATTATTGTGATATTGTACGAATAACTCTAATCAAGCTTGTACAATACCAAATGGAAGTAAGGACCCATCGTGAAATTATTGTGAATTTGCTTAACTCTTATCAAGCTTGTACATTACCAAATCAAAGGAAGGAGACGTATTGAAATTATTTGATATTGTGCAACTCTAACCTGGCTTTACATTCCGAAATAGGAGTAGGTAGCCATATTGAAAGTATTGTGCTATTTTATAACTTTAATCAAGCTCTTTGTTAAAAGAAACCACGCTCATTCCTTCTTGGTTGACAATCCAAAGCAAGAGTTTACCTGTGCCGGCTTCATCAGTATAGTAATTTACTTATTTGTCCGTCAGCTGAGAGTTGTTTATCCCGAACCCCCAGTAATTTGGTAAGAATTTATTATCAGTTATTATTTGATGGCGAATTCACTGCTAATATGAAAAAAAGTTATTAAATATATTTTCTGTTTTGTTGCACATGGAATTGTTTTATATTGATTCAAAGAAACATATAAATAAGCATAACCGCGTCTTATTTTACGAACCTAAAGAATCTGCATAAAAGATTCTTTACAATCTTTGATTCTGAATTGAATGGGTGGAGCCATATTTAGATTATTTACTGCAATCTAATAATTAAATTTGAGACATAAGAAAGTATTTCAGTCATTTAATTGAATACCAATTTTATTGCAAATTCCTGGAAAATCTATGATTTAAATTTCATGGTCTGAACGTGAATATTTATTACTGACTTTCGTGAAGCACCGAAACTCAACTCTCATATTAATGCCTGTTTGTCCAATATTATCATCCCTATTTATGTATATGCGTGTTTGCCCTGTATTATTCAAGCACAAGATATCATAGTGAATAGGACATGTTTTTATGCGATGCTACATGCAGTGACGCTCAGCTCTATTGTCAGTCATTTTGGACGAAAATATTTTATGTGTTTATGAATCTATGGTTTATTCGCATTTAATTAAATAACTAATTGGTTGTGCTTTTAATTAATTAAGCAACTCATAATTAAGTTTAGATTGTTCTCAACTCTCCTTCTCGATGCAGACTTCAGATCAGATCAATGCATTAGCAGTTTCCTTGGCATAAATTATATTGTTCGCTACATCAACACATCTTTGTCAAAAACAAAATTTTTGCACAAAGATTCTATCGAGATGCCAATAGCCTTCTAGAGCACCTGTATTATACATATAAATATCTGAAAGTTTAACCTTCAATTGATCAGTTCAAACGATTGAGAAAATAGCTCTTTATATTTGTATTTATTTCGGTGCTTGCAGGAAAGGGAAAGTGAAACCGGAATAGCAACTTGTGGTTATAGAGCTCCCCTAAACCAGATCCGCAGTGCGCACTTTCAGATGCCTGAAATTATATGGAAAACCTCGCTATACGTGCTGCTACGATTACATATCGCCAATCGTTGCAATATCACACGTAGAGGAAATAATTTATCGGCGGAAAGCTCCCGTGTTCCCCGTTCACAATTACATCACTAGGTTGCTGCGCGTGATCTGACGCGTACGATCTCATTTACTTGCGTCATCGACCACATGCATCGTGTGTATACGTACTTTGCCACTCGTAAAATGGATTAGTCATATTGTTTAAATACTGACACACTAGCTGCGCTTAGAACAATGTCTTTTTCTCGGCCAAATCGACCCTCATAACTTTAATAGTTTATCGATTTTTCGACAATGTATAATTAGTTTCTCTCACTGGTTTGGTTGGAAATTTAGCAGTGGTGGTTGGTGATTTAGAGCGCTGGTATATTAAGCTGTTTTGTTTCCTCTATGATTGGGAGGATTGCTCAATTGTCTTCGGTTTAGCCACACAATTGAATATCTTCATAGAGATTGTGATATGCATTTCACCACTGCGTACACTCGGAAATATGAGCGAGACTTTGTTCAAAAAGCGATATAGTTTTTGTACAACAGTGGGTCTTAATGAAACAGTTTGGTCCGGCAAAAATTTGGTCAGTGCTACGTGTAGAAATTGTCACCATTTGGTTAATATGACGCGTTCATTTTTCCGCGTGTATATGTACTTTTGTACGCTTGTCAGTTAGAAACAAACTACCCGGTAACACAGACCAGCTTATTAAGAACTTACAAAACATACACGTTGCAGATCAGGCCTTCACTAATAAAAATGAATGGGTCGTATTGTCCGAATAGTGTCACGTTTTCCTTACTCTCAATACAAACATATAGAGCGGGCGTAGCACTGATACACATTTTTTCCAGGGTCAAACCGGATTAGTATGATCCACACTAGGAGAAAAATAGCATAGCTATTTGGACAAAGTCTCGCTCATTTCTTTGAGTGTACAAGACATCAACCGAGATTTACTCCTGCGAGGCTTGCGTCAGAGGAGCTTGGTTAGCTACACTTGGCTACCATTGTAGTCAAGAAGCGAAGAATTTAATTAATTAATTAAACAGCTTATTTTTATCACACTATAACAGTAATTATTAAAGTACAAATAAAAGTCTTTCTCTTCCAATATTTCAGGTTCAAATACTTATCTTTGATTTTTTTAATGATACAATATTTTACCTGTTTATAAAGAAAAGTTTTTAGGTGGTTGAAATTTGGACCAGGGTATAGATTTCTTTTGAACTCACAAGGCAGAAAATGCTCCGTGGGAACTATATGTCCCACGTATTGTTTCAACTCTAATTAAATAACCAATTTCAGTTATAAATGGGACACATAAATTTGATTTTTTTTGTTAAATTTAAATCTTTATTCCTGGCCGTAACTTAATCCGTTTTTTCTTTTTGTAATCGAATTTAATAATTACAGGGGTTTATGAGAGTAGTTAAATTATAATAAGCAAGTTATTTAGCATTCATTATTATAGCTTCATTTAAAACCTAAAAATCAATCGATCCGGATTCTCAACCATGAACATGAAGTATCCAGGTGAAGGTCAGAACCTTTTCTGATGCATAATAAACTAACTTGAAGCGTTATTTTAAATTGAACGCAATTATAATGCAGTATGCGAGTATTATAAGAATGATAAAATTTAAAAATTGTACAATTTTTTGATATTTCCAAGTCCCTAGTAATTACTAGTTCAATGTAACCTTGAGTGAATGAAATTTTTATGTATAAAGGAAATTTTTTTGCTGTATTGTTGCGGTTAAATAGAAGAAACGGTAAAACTAAATGTATTTGCACAACTTTAATCAAAGAAAAACAGATTTTAAATGACGAAGTAATGAACAAGTCATGTCCATAAAAAGGAAAACCTGCCAATCTATTTCATTCTGTCATTTAGAAATTTGAATAAAATTTTAATTCTACATGATGGCCTCCCTTGTTGTCTTATATAAGCGAGTCCCTTAAATTTATCCTCAAGGTAAATCTTTATCCAGATAACATGCCGATTTCCTGTATTTTTTGCATTTAGTCTGAACCATACATTATCAATTAATCCATAATTCGGTTTCATATGACTTATTTCAGCATTTTATTATTGATTTTCCGCATACAATCCATCTATCAAATAACGATTTTAAATTCAACAAAGGCTGGAATCCAAAGTTTGCGGACTCGGACCACCGTCCACCAGCTTCCTGCATTGGGCAACGCTGGAAGCCTCCTCTGTGTTTGTCTCCACCTTTTCTATCTTTGTATTTTCGATAGCCGATCCCGCATCCCAACGCTCCGCCACGGCCATTGATTCCTCGACAACGAACGCAAGGATTACGCGATGCCTTCTTCTTACCTAAGATGAAGTCAGTCTATTGTGTTTGGCTAACGAAAGATTACTCACCGTGAAGAATTCTATTGATCGCGCGTTGTCTTGCCATTACGAAGCTTAAACACTCACCAACATAAGGGTACCGCGCCGGGACCATAGCCGCCGCTCTTGCATCACCGCCACGCTGTGTAACGAGCGGCGGTTGGTTACGTGGAGTGGCGGGTGTGGAGTGACGGGTGTGGAGTGACGGGTGTGGAGTGACGGTTGTGAAATGACGGGTGTGGAGTGACGGGTGTGGAGTGACGGGTGTGGAGTGACGGGTGTGGAGTGACGGGTGTGGAGTGACGGTTGTGAAATGACGGGTGTGGAGTGACGGGTGTGGAGTGACGGGTGTGGAGTGACGGGTGTTGAGTGACGGGTGTGGAGTGACGGGTGTGAAATCACGGTTGTGGAGTGACGGGTGTGGAGTGACGGGTGTAGAGTGACGGGCGTGGAGTGACGGGTGTGGAGTGACGTGTGTGGAGTGACGGGTGTAGAGTGACGGGTGTGGAGTGACGGGTGTGGCTTGGAGTGACGATAACATTTCGATTAATGTCACAAAATACTTAGCCTAAGGAAAGTATAAAAGCGATGTATGGAGCCTTTTGATGATCGCATGTATAATGCATTTAATTATGTAACAACCATAATGACGGCAACCTAGTCTGATACTTATTCATTACAAAACGATATGTGATATAATATAAAAACTGATGGATAAACAACGTAACGAACATAGTTTTAAAAAAATTAGGTTCATATAATATACTCCGGATATTTTTAGTAGTGGAATAACGTACGTATTACTAAAAAATATTAAAATACTTACCTACCTTCTATCAGTTTTATAACAAATAAAACATTTCAATCACGCTTCTTTCTGGGATTTTTTCTTTCACCCAATACAATAGATATCTATAGAGAACAAATAAAAAAAATTGTTCGCGAAATATCTGAACGATTTAAGAGGTTAGCAACAGAACATTAACTTCTACGAGCCGCATGCAACATTCAATGTTTTTTCAAGGTTCTTTTTCTAATTAAAAATCGATGGCCCGCTTATCGCTAAGTGCGAGCGTCTTTGACCTGCTTTTAGAAGCGAAGTTGTGCAAGTTTAACCGCGTGCAGAGCCGACAACCCGCCTGTCATTTTTGCATGTTACCTTTTTTTCATTTTTCACGCACAGGTACCCTCTTAAATAACGGTTCTGCAATGCTGGTAGCATAACGACGTGTCTAAGTTGCATAAGCCGAAAACGCGTCCACTAGATTATTATTGTTTTCAACGGGCAAGCACTCGCATTTTTTCCATTTATAAAGTGACATATATTATATTTATTAAATCTTGAGATTTTTATTCATTTGATTGAAGAATCCAAGAACTGCGAAAATTTTCCTCGTAATGGAATCGTCCAAACCTGCTAATGATTTTCATAGTGATTTGAAATAGGCTATTCATGAGCGACTTAAATTTAAATCTTTATTTTTATTGCATTCTTCTATGGGATGTCTCAACGAATAATAACCAGGTAATAATATTAAGTTCAATAAAAGTTATGTCTATCAATTCTTGCTTCGGTTCACAAATGATTACTTTAGCCTTCACAATTTCTGGAGCTGCAGTTTCGCTTGTAATAACATATTGGCATAAGTTTTTTCATTCAAAAGTCAAGGCATTACCCCGGTGTTTCAGAAGCAATTCGTGGCCTTCAACTATAAATATGAGACGCTCCTTGTACTGAAAAAGCAAACTTTTTACTTTTTGAAGAGCCGACATGACTTCGAAAATTGCCGTTAGTTGAAGAGGACCTTTCCGAAGCCATTAAATCAGACGCACGCCAACCTACTCTGTTATTTTCGGCGCTGTTCGAAAATTGCGGTTAGAAAAACGAAAACGAAAAACACGAATGACTTTAACTGAGAGGTATTTTCTTTCCACCATGAATAACGTTAAAGCAAATGGACTTTTCTTCTCACTATGAATTACTTGAACCAAGCGGTCCTTTCTTTCTATTATAACGGACTTGAACCAAGAGGTTCTATCTTTTCACCATAAATTACTCGAATCAAGAGGTATTTTCTTTCCATCCGCATCTCGGACGTCTGCAATTAAAAAGTCTTGGATTATTGAACATGCGTTAGTAACAGGTGTGCAGGAAATGAAAATTTTCAGTGAACTGTGTGCCAGTACGCAATGAATTAATGCATGATACTCGATGTGTACTGCGTGCCACTACACAGTGAATGCATGATACTCGATGTGTAGTGCATGTCAGTATACAGTGAATGCATGATACTCGATGTGTACTGCATGCCTGTACACAGTGAATGCATGACACTCGATGTGGACTGCGTGCCAGTACACAGTGAATGCATGATTCTCTATGTGTACTGCGTGCCAGTACACAGTGAATGCATGATACTCGATGTGTACTGCGTGCCAGTACACAGTGAATGCATCACACTCGATGTGTACTGCATGCCAGTATACAGTGAATGCATGATACTCGATGTGTACTGCATGCCAGTATACAGTGAATGCATGATTCTCTATGTGGACTGAATGCCAGTACACAGTGAATGCACAGCTCTCAATATGGTGAACACATGTGTTAAACACTCTACATTTGTCCTCCAATGAATTCCGATGTGGCAATAAAGGAATATAGTAAAGCGAAATTAAAAGGCAAGTGTTGTTCTCAAGACTGGGAAGCTAATTAGATGAATCATATTAAACCTTCAGATTGGATTGCGTGGCTTGTCTTGGGTTGACTTCATCCATCGTCGGCAAATTCTATCATAATTTACTTCCCTTATATTGTCACGATAATGAAATATAAAGTAAATGAATCTTTGGTATTTAATTTAACTGGAAAGCGTTACACGGCAGTTTAATGGCCAAAAATATTGCTCATTAGGATGCCTGTTTTAATTAATATTGAGTTTCTTCAGAATGTTTGTTCTAATGTACGTTCAAGTCGAACATTGTCTGACTGTACCAAAAGGATTTCATATAGAAATGTAGAAATGTTTATCTCATTGCTCTCCGAAGTTTAAATTCACGTTGGCCAATAACTGGACAATTTCTATAAGCAAAATTGATTTTTTTCCCAGATTTTGCGGCCTATGGCTTGCTCTGGTCTTAGATCATCTTCACCATTCTAAAGGCGTTGTTTGTTCATTATACATTATATAAAATGTGATAATTGTGATAGATGGTATAAAAGTTTAATTGAATATTTTAGAGAAAATCGCACAGAAACCTTTTCAAACTAAAGAGCGCAAGTATAATCTCCCGATTCATCTTCTATCTGCTGGGTTTCGTGCCAACACGTGCAAAAAAACGTGTAAGTATCGCGGCTTTCAGCGAACATTTGCTGGCCGCATAAGGCAATTCGCTGATAACTGCAATCTTGCAATATCGCTGACATTTACCACGGTAGATGCTCACTGGCCCAGGTATCAATGCACAGATAGGAAAAGGCCTTCATTAAATCGCCTGGCATTTGTAGCGGTTGGTGTTCCAGAACACGAGTTTACAGCGAGCACGCGCGGCTGTGTTGCGCCATGGTTGCGCGACTAATACAAAGGTGCGTACGGTGCACTTATGGTTTGGAAGGTGTGTACTGTGCGTACGGTGCGTGCGGTGCGTACGGTGCGTATGGTGCGTGCGGTGCGTACGGCGCGTGCGGTGTGTACGGTGCGTACGGTGCTTACAGTGCGTAAGGTGCGTTCACAGCGCCCGCTGATTTGGTTGCGTACACGCTACTGCAGAGAAGTTCATGCTGTAGACCGATGTATGAATGCAACACGTCTCTGAGGAGCTTCAACAGAAACTAGACAGTTCCAACGATCTATTATAATTTCTTTGCGTTGCTGTCCTCGAATTAAAGCGAGCGAAAGATGATTGATGGAAATGAAGCTTAACTATTTATTTTAGATGTTATGGATGTTTTGGTTCTATTTAAGTTTGCATCACAGATGTTTGATTAAAAACTTACGACATTTTTCGAAATAAGAAAAACGGAAGAAAAATATCCGTTATAAAGGGCTTCGGATATTCAAAGATTCTTTTGTTCAAGGAAAAAACTAATATTTTACAATTTGATTAATTTTTTAACTTCACTGGTATGATATTCCAAAAAAAAATCATTGATCTGCAATCCGCATCGCACATTCATTTACTAACATTTTTCGATTAATGAATAACTAGCAAAAAATTTGTTACCTGGCGACTGCTGACGACGCTGCATTTACGCCGGTAGCTTGATCAACGTATGCCGTTCGAGCCCACGTTGCAGAGATACGTTCACGTGCCACGTGCATCACGTGCGACGTGGTGTAACGCGCTGCCACGTGCATCACGTGTGACGTGCTGTAACGCGATGCCACGTGCATCACGTGCGACGTGTTGTAACATAATTGCATCACGTGCGACGTGTCATAACGCGCTGCCACGTGCATCACGTGCGACATGTCATAAGGCGCTGCCACGTGCATCACGTGCGACGTGCTGTAACGCGATGCCACGCGCATCACGTGCGACGTGCTGTAACGCGAGACGTGTTGTAACGCGCTGCCACGTGTGACGTGTTGTAACGCGCTGCCACGTGCGACGTGTTGTAACGCGCTGCCACGTGCGACGTGTTGTAACACACGTGCATTGTTTACCACCGCCAGCCACCCAAGCACGTTCAGGCTCCGGTCGTCACTTCGGCTCGAGATTTGCGCTCGAGTTCAACAATGAAACGGGAACTGTGCCGCCCTAAACTGACTCGAAGCTACGGCTGCAGTATGTGCGTATGTTTCGAAAATAAATAATTGAGCGTAATGGAAACAAAATAGTTACTTCATTGTTCTTTGAGGACTGTTTTGTCCAATCGGGAAAAATCTCATCTTAACCTAATTATCCGAAAGATTATTTTTCGAAATTTGGTATACGCTCAAAAATTAAGCATCGAGCATACTAAAATCAAAGTTGATACGTCATTGTTCTTTTTGAACTATTTTATCAAATTTCGATTACTCTCATCTTAACCTAATAGTCTGAAACAATATCTTATAGAAACTTAGAAGATGGATATGAACACTTTATTATCCTTCAAATCCAATGTCATAATTTATTTAGTCAATATATAATCAATTATTCAAATATGCTTCGATAATTTCCTACTTGAAGCCCACTTTACGTTCAATGGCTTCAATTTTGTTAAATGATCTTTCACGCCATTCTATTCGATTACTTCTAATTACGATGACAAATTTTAATTTTATTAAAACACAAGTTTTCAAACATAATCTTTCAATATAAACCCATATTCAATCTTAGTGACAAGTTCTTCCAAACTATAACTACTGATTAACTACAGAATTTTACTGAACCAGTAGCTGGCTCAACCATACGATGACAAATTTTAATTTTATCACAACACAAGTTTTTGAACATTATCTTTCAATATCAACCCATATTCAACCTTATTGACAAGTTCTACCAATCTATAACTACTGATTAACTACAGAATTTTACTGAAACAAACTTTCATTATCTCTTTGCTTACTCACTACTGGCCCCGCATCGATCATGTGACACCAGCGAGAGCGTGTGATGCAGACGTGATGTCATCACGTCTGTAACGCCACTATAATTCCTGCTATTATATTTGCGTGAAACAGAGCGACGCAGGGCAAATTTCATCCTTCTTAAGTCATTATTGATCGCGGGCTTAGTTAAAATTTAATTATGATGATATCATTTTGAATTACAAGCGAAATGAGCACGTATATATGCTGAAACGCCGGTGGTTGACCTAAATGAAATTCCCATTCTAAATTCCTTCACAAATTTTGTTTGTAAATTTATTTGGGTGAATATATATTATTTATCACTTTCAATTGATCGAATTCGTTTCCAGGTTAGGTAATTTTATTTAATGTTATGTGAAATCTCGAAGTGGTAAAAAATATTTAATCGCAGACGCATTACCGGCTATTTTCTTTCTTTATTGATTTACCCTAAGATATTCGTTGTTTGGATAAATTCAAAATACCTAGTTGAATAAACTGTTATCAAACAGAATTGTTCATTTTTATTTCTGAAGATTTTAATAACCTTGGGGGAATTAACAATGAAGGATGAAGCTATCCATTAATTAGTTTATTTGATTTGTGCCAGATTGCCGTTCTAGTGCATCACGATCCCCACATGGATTGCAATGGCAGCTGAGCAGCAGCGCACTCCAGTCCGTGACATAATAAGCTGCTGGAGGGCGGATGCGCATGACAAGCTTGTGTAACCGGAGCGGTCGATAACCTTCGAGTTTTGGCCAATCATGAACAGTTGCTCAATGCCAGTAAATTGTGGTGACTTTAGAGACACTTATCGGACCCTGCATGAAGTCGTGTTATGGGAGAGTGATTAATTTGTGCAAGTCATGGTAGCGTAGGTACAATACGTGGCAACGCTGTTTTTAAGTCTCGTTTCTGGGAATAAATTAAGAGACTGAAAATAGGAATTAAACTCTCGTGTCTCCTGAATGTGAAATAATTGAAGGATTTGAAAAGTTATTGGTTTTGTTTAGAACTATTGAAACTGAGTAAAAATTATTGCGGGCAAAATTTGAAAATATATCTTCTCTCCGCAAAAAATTTTTATGAAGTAATAAATTGAAATTGTTAAAGCATTCATTACTCGAATAAATGTTGTAGGAAGGTCTGGATGAATTTGTGCTACAATATTTTGAAGTCAAAATGAAAAGATCTTATCGGGAGCCTAATTGTTTTACAACATATTTGACGAATAGTGACTTGAAACTTCGAAAAATGTTAAGCTTATTTGCATGCATAATCTGTGACAACACATTCGTTTGTGATATCATGAACATGATATCGAATAACATGAAAATGTTTCGGCAAGCAGGCGACATCTAAACCGTTAGTTCTCATGAATGCCATTTCTAGGTTCAGCCTCGCTAACAATTTGTGACAAGTCGTAAATTTAGTGGCAAATTCAACGGTAGAGTTTGCAAGGTTCTTGACGAGCGTATATGGCAGGTATCTATGATATCCTGGACATTGTTGCTTAAAGTTTCCGTAGTTCGTAAATTGCCGTCCGCTCCGTAATCGCTGCACAAGGTACCTTAACATTTAAAATTCGTGAGTATGTATAGTTCGAGCAGTTCCATCCTCCTTCGCAAATTATGCACACTTTGTCCCAAAAAATTTGTGTGCTTATGAAGTTTTTAGCTTTTGTTACACCACCATTAAAAAATAAAAGGAATTCATTACATTTTTATAGATGAAAAAAATTTTCAAACGAAATTTTAGTCTGATTCTTATTAAGAAAGCCTGAGCCTAATAAATGTATTGTGAAAAAATATCGTTTAACCTCGGGGGATGACAATAGCCGCTTTCATCACCTCGGTTGTATTGGCTATTGTGTGTCTCAATCTCAATGCAGCAGAACGAATAAACAATAAATTTCGAACAATTGCAGCGTCGTTATTAACTCAATCGAATCAGTGATCACCGAAACTAAAAAAATCTACATGACTTTTGTACAACACGTTAACGAAATGTTCGATATATCCAATGCTGTTGACCTGGAAAATATTATTGTCGTAATATTAAAACTGAAAGATTACAAATGGTCTTTTGAAGAAAAACTGTCATTTTTTTAAGCATAGCAAATCATTTCACTACAGCATCACAACATGAAGAAGCAGCAGAAGGCGGCGATTTTTCTGTTCTGCATTAAAAACCCTCTATCAGCTAGTGTCTAAATTTTTCCGCTAATGCAATAACGGTTACCGAAGCTCCGTGGAATGACTTTAAAATTCAAATTTTTAAGTTAAATTTACGCGAATAAATGTGCGGAAATACAGCGTCTTCTGCACTTCTGGCAGCCGCTCGGTCACATTTCTGAGGATAGGAGACAAGACTTCTTATTTATTGCCATGTAAAATTAGCGTCAGAAGTCTCATAAGCAATAGCGGCATCCAAGCTTGAGTGACGCATTTCCAGAAATCCTCGGACGTTTACGAACAGGAATATCGCCTTGCCATCTACGAGTTTACTGTTAGTTCCACAAAATAAAATCTTGTAAATCGTGCGTTGTTGCGGCATTGGTCGTTGTTTCATTAGAAATAGTGTGGGAATGTTTGGGAAGAGAAAAATACAATACAATACAGGTTGAAACTAAATTTATTTAAAAATTAATGGCTAAAATTTTCAATAGCAAATTGGCAATTTAATAATTCGTAATTTTGTGACGAAGTGGAACCGTGTTATTAATATCTTCATATAATTCATATAAGAGATGTTAGAGATGTTTTGTGAATGAGCTTCAATATTTCTCTACGAAAGCATCAAGTCATTTAGTTAGAACACTTATGAAAAGAATGAAGTGAGAGAATTAATGATGCTCTTTCAGAGGATAAAAGTGGAACATAGGAACTTAGAAGATCAGTCACTTCAAAGTGGCTTTTTATTTTCATCTCAACCTTCATGGCTACTGCGTGCATGCAGGAACTGCCATGAGGAACAAACTCAAACCTTTGCTATGAGGGGCAAAAAACTCTCGTCAAGCAGAACCTTTAAACGTGATTTAAAGCACTTCATATTTATTTCTGAACTTGCATGTTACTTTGCGATTGTGGTTGGAAGACAACTGAGAAGAACTCTGTTTTAAGAAGCTAATGACTGCAATTAAAATTTACAAGAAAAGTTCCGGTTTCTTGAGCAAAATCTCATGAAAAATTAGTATTTTGGTTACGGAAGATTTGAGTCCTGTTCTCTGATAACCAAACGAAATAAATAAAAACAATCATCGCGCTAGCTAGGATAAGGAAAATTAATAGAAGTTGAGAAATCAAGAAATTAATAGATGTAAATATTTGTTAATTTGTAAGAGGTTTTAAATTTAATAATTCGTAATTTGGTGACGATTGTTCGAATCATTCTCTATCTTAAAATTCGTATCAACACAGATTTAGACGGAACACATTTTGTACTTGATTTGGAGATGATTCATAACCAGGATTGTTATTTATTTGATAACCACAATTATTCAATTATTTCTTCAATCCGACACAGAAACAAATTATTCATAATTTTAAACTTTTCCCCAGCCATTAACTATCACTTGCAACTTTATATTCCTTTTGGCTTCTATCAAAGTGGCTAAAAGGAAACTCTTTTAATTTTAATGATCGCTTTGTGTTGTGTCCAGTGACCTCAAGAAGCCTGCGTGCGTGACGAATGGCTTGTTCGACAGCTCACTCGCAACAACTCGATTGCATCCACAATAATATAAACGAAATCACGAAATTTAAAATAATGGCAGAGGAACAAAATTGTATGAAATAGTAGAATAATTATCTAATTTTGTTTTGATGGGTGATAAAATTTTGATAAAGTAACGACGATTGCATCCACAATAATATAAACGAAATCACTAAATTTAAAATAATTGCAGAGGAACAAAATTGTATCAAATAGTAGAATAATTATCGAATTTTGTGTTAAGGTAATTTAAAATTTTAACAGAGTAGCGAAATTATTGCTTAAAGTATCTCTCAAGTATCAATGAATATTGCAACAATAAATTTCAATCTAGAAAGGTGTAAAAAAGTTGAAAATTTTTCGTAGCTAAACTGGAGGTGCCTGGAATCAATGCAGCTGCTGGAATAAAAATTGTAAAAAGTTCATTAAAGTTATGAGGTTCGAATTTAGTTTGAAGTTAGTCTGCATTCAACTTCAAATTAAGGTTATTTTCAACCAATTTTGAAACTTCCATGAATATCAACAGTATATTTATGAACATAATACAGTGCATTAACTGTATAAATATTTATGTGCTCCAGTCCAAGGCCCAGAATTTCAGGGTAAGGTCAAGCACTCATCGCTCTGTTTTAACACTTGGACTGCCCTTGGTGTTTCGTAAAGATACGGTAGCATGGAACAGTCGCTCTGAACCAAAGGTCAGCCGCTGGAGAATATCGTCAAATGATTCGAGGCGACTCAAAAATGCAGAAAATGAACATCTAAAATTTTTGTACATCGTGACGAGAAAGTCATTGACCCATACGAGCCAGTTCAGTGTCATGTAGTGCCTCTTCGATGCCTCAATACCAGGTAACAAATAGCGCTCAGTAAGAGAAGTGTGCTTGTGAAGTGAAAGGATACCAGAGCTGAACTTAACAAAATAACTTATACTTAATGTTATTAAAGACTAGAACTTTACGTGATCAAACAAAATTCTAAAAAGATTTGAATTAGGATGACAAAGGTAGAATAAATTGCCGGCTGCCATGCGTTTGAAAAAATTATTTCACTTTCATATAGCATGGCTGACGAATTAATCAAATACAACTTCATAATATATCATTGCATCACTTGATTGCTTATACGTGCAGGCTATAATTGATAAAAACCGGTTTGGGTCGTGGAGATGTAATTCAAAACGTAGAGAGGTATAATCGAGAATAATTACAAACTGAGATTATCGCAATTATGATTCACAATGACAAGTCTAGAAAATAACGTTTTTTAAAACAATTTGCGTAAATGATGATTTACGAACTCAAAGATGAAAAGAAAATAAAGCTTGAACATACTTAGACGGCTGCGACGAATATCAATTAAAGAGAATATTTTTTATTTTATCTACTTTTTTCAAAAAAATATTACATTAGAATCAGTGATAAAATATTAATTATATTAGCCAATGCATTATGCATGCATCATAATCTTCTCCAAAGCAGGTTGGCTCTCGGAAAGGAAAGGCTTGAAATGACGCCATGAAATGGGAAGGGATTCTCAGGTTCTGTAGGGAAAGGGAATATTTCGTCACGGCTCTAAGAGTGGTCCACTTAGGAGGGGTTATATTGTGCAATAAATATTCTTATGTCATGCCCAGACGTGCAGTCCATCAATTTTCTCTTCCACAGAACACCCGGAAATCATCTCTGTGAGAAAATCAACTCTTACTTTTCAACATTGCATTCTGAAACTTGTTGACAATATTTATTCCTGTCCTGATGTGACTCAATTTGATGATTCACCTAAAAACGTTCAATGCATCAAGAGGCAAGAAAATGTGTGGCTTAGATTTTATAAAAAAATAAACAGATTTTCAAGAAATTCTGGGCACTTGATCTTAGCTTATTCCTACTTCCAATTGCCTGCTTCACTGGTCAACACATAGTTTTGCTTCAGTTCGAGTTAGCGTACATGTCGCTTGTGTTACACTCACCTAAAAATTTCTAGCATTTCCAGACTTTGACTTCGCTCGACACTGGATGAGGAAGCTTAAATGGCATCGCTGAGCCTGGAGTCAGGGAGGTCAAGCGAGTGAAGGAGCATACGCGTACAGCGTACGATTGAAAGCACAATTACACTCATAAATCAGCTGGATGATCTCTAGGATTATTTTTTAGATTAGGTATGAAAACAGCATCGCGTTCATGACCCGCATGGCTACATTAGATTAATTTTAAAATAATGTTATTATGAAAATCTAAACTACATGAAAAGATGTTACAAAAATTTGTTGAAATAATAATTAATAGTTCATATCTGAAGCCACAATTATACATTTTTGAGATATTTGAAAAGAAATTGGCTCCTAATCTTAGCTTTTGAGCCTCTGTAATATACAAAAATATTCAAAATCGCACTATTTCCCCCAGACGAAGCAATGCTATCAGAAAATTTTTCGTTGAGTAATTTTTAAACTTGAACTCACGATTCATAGTTTTTCAATTTTATATTTTGCAATATTTATTTGACCCATGAACTTTGCTCGCTTGGAATACTTTCTGCTAGCAAATATACAATTTCGAGAGCCACCAGTGTAAATTCAAAATTTTTCGCTGTTCTTCTGCTTCAAATTTCAGCTTCACGGGACCAGAAATTAAGCATTTAACACAAGATAGTTTATTAAGAATAAGGACTTCGAAGTTCGATGTTCTGCTGCTTCAAATTTCAGCTTCATGGGACCAGAAATTAAACATTTAACATAAGATAGTTTATTAAGAAGAAGGACTTCGAAGGTCGGGCTAGATGACCTGGAGATAGTAGGCCCTCAGGAATGGGATCACGAGCTCAGACCGACATTCTTGCAGTCACTGCCTGGCGCGATGACAGAGGCAGGCTGACACGCGGTCAGTTGTCAGGGAGTTTAAATACACTCAATCTTTTGTTTATGGTTCTCTTCAAAGTTTCTTTGTTTCCTTTATTTTGTTCATGCGTGTTTAAGTGGCTGTTAAGGTCGAATGATTTGTAGTAGAATGGATTAAATTTTTTTTTTTGGTCGAAAATGTTCAACGCTGATGTGGAGATATTGATCATTTGTATTTTTCACATGTAGATCATTAATTTGGTTTAATTTCGATTGTTGAGAGTATATCAGATAACCAAAAAGAGGTCTGTGATAATTTTAGCTCATGTTGTAACGAACTTGAATATTATATTGATATTGGCTTTATTAGTGCACTACAATTGCAGTTCAGAAACTATCGGAATTATAATCGCAGGCTATCGCTGTTCCAGAACTCACGTAAGTTATTCAACTCATCCGTAATTCGATCCATCGTTTATCCTGGAAAGCTATTCGTGGTAAATAAATGCAGCTTATACGGCTTTCTCCTGCCAAGACCTCGTTCCAAAAACTGAAGAGATTTACAACGCTGCTCTCTAAACATACTATAGTCTTTTATTGGCATAATCTACTAATTTATTCAACACCATTAGAGACACTAACGATGTTTCTTTGCTGAAAATCTTCGTCTAGCCAAGTCACAAATAGATATAATCTACTGGAGTCTTACATTATCATACATAATCTGGCTGGCATATTACTGGGCTACTGGCATACTATACTCTTTTCTTCTATGGACTAAGCAGTTGCCACGTGAAACTTGGCAAAATAAAGTTTTTATAGTAAACAAATAATAATATTATGCTAATCTTACAACACACAGTAGCAAGCGTTCATCCGGATAATAGTAGCGCTGAATTTTCCTATGTATTTCGTAGCATACTCGTGTAATATTATCGGTACTATGAGCCATGTTGATTTATTTATTTATTCACACAGGAGTACACGTTACAATAAAAAAAAAGAGACGTGAAATAAAATAGCAAGGCTTCCAGGTGAATGCCCATATAAGCTAAAAAAGCTTCACAGGCAAAACAGCAGGTACAAAACTCAATTCCAATGATAACAAGACGACGATTAGAACAAATAAGTAACAAATTTTTACAATGGTAATGACCATGGTAATGACCATATGTTCTCTTGTAATGACCGATGATTTGCTTTAATCGAACTAGCTACTGACCGCCGATTATTATAATGGTAACGAATTCTGTGCAAATGCGAGTGACCGATAACTGGCTATAGTCTAGCCACTTAATATCCTGCAAGTAACGTCGAATGTGTTTCTGTGAGTGACCGATAATTTACCGTAGTATAGCCTCAGCCAATAATTATCAGATCCTTCTAGCCTAAGATCCCGCGAGTAAAGGCGACTGAATTACTGAGAGTAACCGATATGTAGCTTGCATCAGCTACTCAAGATTCTGTGGGTAACGGAAAATGTATTACTGCGAGTAACTAATATCTGGCCTACGTCAACCACACAATCCTGCCAGTAACGAAAACTGTTACTGGGTGCAACCCATATAATTGGCTCTCATCTAGCCACGATTGACCCTAAGCAACACCAACTGTGTTGATTTTTTGACTGAAAATTTGCTGTAGCGAACGTGTAGACTGAGATAAAGTGAACGTGTTGACTGATCCATCGAATGTGTTGACTGTGATCCAGCGAACGTGTCGACTGTGATCCAGCGAACGTGTTGACTGTGATCCAGCGAACGTGTCGACTGTGATCCAGCGAACGTGTTGACTGTGATCCAGCGAACGCGTTGACTGTGATCCATCGAACGTGCTGACTGTGATCCATCGAACGTGTTGACTGTGATCCAAGTTGAGTGGTTGAGCAAGATCCCGGACTGTCCAGTTATGGGAAACTACCATCAGCAAGCGACAAGCAACAGCATCTTGCATCAGCGTGCCCAAATGAGGGCTAATAGACGGAACACGTCCAACGTTACATCCGACGACGACTCGGAGACGGAGGACGACGAAGGCGGCGCATCAGCGTGACCGTGGACTGCGACGTCCTAAACTCATCATAAGGTAAGGTCATAAGGTGTTGACTGTGATCCATCGAACGTGTTGACTGTGATCCATCGAACGTGTTGACTGTGATCCATCGAACGTGTTGACTGTGATCCATCGAACGTGTTGACTGTGATCCATCGAACATGTCGGCTGTGCTCTACAGCGAACATGTTGACTGTGCTGTACAGCGAACATGTTGACTGCGCTGTACAGCGAACTTGTTGACTGTGCTGTACAGCGAACATGTTACTGCGCTGTACAGCGAACTTGTTGACTGCGCTGTACAGCGAACATGTTGACTGTGCTGTACAGCGAACATGCGTTGACTGTGCTTTACATCGAACGTGTTGACTCTTCTGTACAGCAGGCGATCGTGACAGTGTCGCGGGTTTACAGTGCAGCGCGCATTACCAGCGAAGTTGTCGCACTTTGCAACGACGTCCAAAAATACTTCACTTGCTGCGTCGTGAGGATGAACGTCAAGACGCCCTTACGCGGGTCAGGTGTCAAGGTTGAGTGTCGACCAGTGTTTGATGATATTAGGAATAATTATTGAACGATGTGACCACCAGACTTGAGGCAAAAATTGTCCTTTAATAATAGCCGTTGTCGTGTCTCTAAGTAAATTGGGTAATTGTAAATAATGCTTGCAAAGTACCACATTCAGGGTTTTAGGTGGCACCAGAATTAATGATTTATATGAAGGAGATATGATCGAAGATTGATTGTGCTACACCATTAAGCTGTAATTTTAAATACGTTTATGATTGAAGAAATGCAAGCATGGCGTTGACTGTAAAATGTGTTGTATTGTATATTGTAATCATTGTATCCTAATTATTTTCATTGCATTTTTACATATGCATTGAAATGTGTTGTATTGCATATGCTAATCATTGTATTCTAATTGTTTTCATTGCATTTTTACATATGCATTTAATATGTTCAAATGCCTAAAGTAACGGTAAGCCGTTCAGTGTGAACTCACACGAGTCATGCATGGTCGTCAGTAGTCGCTGCAGGAGCTAAAGTTTGATAAGCTGGTCAAGAAAGTTATAACCTATGTAGGTCGACTAATAATTCTAGCGAGACATGAAGCTTGGGAATTGAAGAATTTGATGTCATTTTATCGTAAAGAAATATTCATTTAATTATGCTAGTAGTCGGATAAAAATCTTCCGTTTGCGAAGAATTTCACATAGGAAAAATACTCGAGACTCCATCTGAAATGCTTTGGTTTCATCTATCAAATAGTAATAGTATTCGGAATTATTGTGATAGTGGCAATACTACTTCTTGAATAGTACCAAATCTATACTGAAAATATTGATTACTTTACATAGGGAACAGTAGTTGTGATAAGTTCTGGGAATGCGTGGACTTGCAAGTGACATTTTAGATTCAAATCCACTGACCCCTGCCGATGTTTAGATTTAAGCAAGTCACCCTTGCGACCTCAACACAAGCACACCTCTGACCGATAGAGCATTTACATAATCTCTACGTGCTTCTGTATTTATTATCAGCGTTGGAATTGTCAAAACAAAGACAACTTGGTCCAGCAGTGCAAACTCCTTTCACTTTTTGGCGTCGAGAGGCCAGCACGAGTTCGCTAATGACGTTCTTGCGGACGGTTTCGGTCACTTGCTGTTAACGTGACTCGTTAAGTGCTCTGCTATTCTACCATTAGCGGTCTTCATGCAGGTGATTATTGTTCGCAGTTATTTGGGACTTTGTAGCTTTATTTTCAACTATTTAGCTATAAAATTTTGAGATTAATTTCCGGTTTTCAGTAGTACAGGACCAGTTTAAGCATTTGTCCCTACCCTACGAAAATCATAAACTAATTGGACACGTACGTAGAGGAAGGAATACATTTTTTTCGATGTAAGTAAATTTACTCCCAATTTAACTTGGGACTTATTTAACGTAATATAAACTGTTGTCTCATAAATTCAGAACTAATTTTTTTTCGCTCCAGTAAGTGAGAACTGTAATTTTTCCCCCCCCGTCATCAGCTCATTAAAAACACCAACTGTATAACTCTCTCACTCTATTATGTTCTTATTCCGATACGGGACCAATATTTCTCCCTTCATTGCAGTCTCTCCACCCTGTCCACTTCACTCTACATCATCGCTCTCTCTCTCACTCACCGTTTTTTCACATTTCCGTCCACACCTCCTCATCATCTCTCATTTTTTCACCACCTATCCACTCCCGCTACTTCTCCCACTCACACCAATAAATTTTTCTCACTAATCTATTCCTCTCTCGAGCGCTCACTATTTTCCCTCTATCAACACTTTCGCTTATATATAAGCAAGTGCTCTCCCGCTGTCTACTCTCCCAAACTCCGCTCTTGGCTCCCGATCTCTTTTATTCTTCTCTCTCCTCTTCCACCCTCACCGCTCTCCTTCTCATTCCGTTCTATTTCTTTCTCTTTAAAACCTCATTGTCCTCATCCTTCCCTCCAAATCTCCAACCCTCTCCCCGCCTCTCCACATCTCCATCCCTCTCCCCGCCTCTCCACGTCTCCAACCCTCTCCCCGCCTCTCCACATCATCCCTCTCCCCGCCTCTCCACAAGCACCGCGCTCACCACCACAAGTGCCGCCGACGCTCGGAGCGCTCGAGAGAAAGGGAAGCGTGTGAGGGCTCGAGTGATGTGGGTCAACCAGTTACTCTTGTGGCGGTGTCGGCAGAACATGTGTGAGGGCAAACGCTCTTGCCTGATCCAGATCAGCTGTGCGCCAGTCCTTCGTTTATCTCAGCGAAATTCAGAGATCCGATGCTCACGCGGTTCAAAATAGAGTTTGAGACTAAGCTTGGAAATTTTCTATTGATCAATTTAACTGGCTACCATTTTTTAGACAATTTTTAAATCGATATATTAAAGGCTGGTCGATAAATGATTTACTGTGACACAAATGGACTTGTAAATTTCTATATATTTGTTCATATTTCACCCAGCTGCTCTATACGCAAACTTTGCTAAGTGGAAATTGCTTCCTTATAATAAATAAATGATTTAAATTAAAAACTCAGTGTTGCCGGATATTGCATAATTATAAATAATGGGTAAACCGTTCCGAGATCTGAGACAGAGCTTAGAAATAATGCACGATAAAGACACTGTGCTTTTACATTCTAATCATGAATGTTTTATTTAAAAACTGTTTAGTTTAGGTTAATCTAATACAGAGGAAGCAAAGAAAATTCTAACCAGCAATATTTGCTTGGGATATTTTATTGATTAGGTAAAATACACTATGTTCACCTTTCATCAGATTACAATCTCCTTGTTGCTGTGTAGACAAACTTTCTTTGAATTTAGTTTGCGTTATGATCTTTATTGCCTTTCTCAATTTCAGAAATCTCATGGAACAGAAAAAAATCCAGCAAAAATGAAGAACGCCTGTGATTGTTTAGGAATATAATTTTTCAACTCTGTACATATAGTTGTCCATGTATAGAGTTTCAATCAAACTTTTCAGTACACATTATAGGTTTCAAAAACGCTTCAGATATATATGACATTTCTTCTATCTATTTTCACAACGTGCTCAAATCACCAATATTTCAAACTTTAGCTAAATTATGATCGAACTCACGTGGTTTTTAGAACAAACTTCCATTCATCTCAATTAACCGCTCTTATATTCAAAGTATAGTCGACAAACGAAAGGATTTCAAATCGTTGGACGAAGGACAGTAAACGTAGCATGACAAGTTTTGTCATCTTCGTGCAGTACGAAATCTGAAGTTGACCTCGGCTGTCCCTTACCCGACCACACTGACCGCTCAGACTTACTCTGCTCCCTTCCCTAATTGACCTTGAACACCCCGCTAACTTGAACTATCTTGTCATTCCTGTCTTGCTTCTGTATTTATTTATATATTCTTCAAATTTTTGGTAATTTGAGGCTGATTCTACACATTGGACTTTCACGATTTGTGGACTTGTATTAATCTCGTACTACCACTCGCGAAACGAGCATATCTTCGCGAAAAAATTTATAGAAGGAGAAAACGTCGTTCGGTGAAGGAATATCAGGCCGTTAAGTGGAGTATCTAAGTTTTGGGAATCTGCAATTTGGTTTTATGATATTGAAAAGCCATAATAGCCGCTTGGTTATCTGAAATTTTGAACTCCGCAACCATTGCAAAAGTAAAAACTTGTGCTCAGAAATTATCATCGGGGCTATGGATTTCATCGGCGGCTGTGTGTGATTTATTTTTTTCCGTACGTGATTGGCCATGTTCGTTTATTTTGGCCGGTGTGAATAACGTCTGAGACCTCACGGAGAAATTATCAATAAAGTTGTTATTTGAAAGTAACTTGGGCAACGCCAGCGTAAAAACTTGCCGATCCCCGCACTTCAGCTCCTATCGGTTGGGTCCTTCAGTATAAGGTAAGTCGTTCATATCAAAAGAGCCTCATTTATCTATGACTTATGTGTGATTATATTTTTATTTTCTAATTCACAAAAATCAGCAAAGAATCGTTTAAGTAATTGAGACTAATCTTCAAGCAAAAGTAAATATAGCTTGATATAATATTCACATGAAAACAATAATTTATAACTATATATGTATATATTGAAGGTATTGCTGCAATTTAAATTTTCTTGTGGTTATTCGCTACAAATGTAGTGGTCGAAAATAATTTACCTCGCCAGAGATACTGTAATTAGATCAAAATAAAACATTTAATGCTGCAGTTTAAGTACATGTAACACCTGAGCAAAGTTCGAGACCAGCTAGTTAATATGTTAACGTCTCTTTCACCTGGAAATTCCATTCATTCATTGTTTGATTTAATTCTTAACTATGCCCAAGCCTGGCACTTCCAAGGCGAGCTGGTTAGCTCCCGTTCAAGGTAGAAAAATTAGTTAAATCACAAGGATTCTTCACATAGGGCGGTGGAATAATGTTGTTTTTTTAAGTGCAGTATTAACTTAATCTGAACGAACAATAAAATGTCAAGATATAAGGCTTAAATTTGCTACTAACTATCAATATATTTTGATATTTCGTGTACAGTGCAATAAGTTAAGTTTTTAGGGTAACCTCTAATCCTGCTTCGATAGGAGATCAATATCCGTGATTCACGCTTAGTAGCTTTAAACTGTGACAGTGTAATTATTTCCAGCGCAATGAAAGCTTAAAAAATACAGTAGCCTTATAACGACGCCTGCTGTACATCGTCCTGATTTTCGACTACCAGTGGACGATAAAAACAAGCATGGCAGTTTCAATATCCTTATCGCCGTAGACTTGTTTCTTAACTTTCTAACTTGGTGCATGCATGAATTTGGACTGAATATATTAGACAATTATGAAGGTGTATGGGCATCACGATTTCGTCTTTAATTGATATATATTTAACACGTGTTATTTTTAAACCGGCATGGGACACTAGTGTTTAGTGTTCTTACTACAAAATGACACTGAAATAAGATTATGACTACATTTACTTTGAATGCGTCTTAATAGCAATTATAATAATACTGAGTAACGCATTTTTTTTAAACAATGTTCAGTCCAAGGCCAAATATTTTTAAAACCTTAATAGTGGTGAATATCTGTCATAAATAAATTGTAGAGGTGCGATCATCAGGTTCATTTAAGATGAGAGTATGACTGAGAACAACCATCGTGAGTACCAAATAACTTCTACTTCTTTTTTCTTCATGGAAAGGTCATGACACCTAATAGGCATTCTTTATAGGTGGTTAAATCAAATTTCAAGGGGGCAACTCTACGAGAAGGAAGTGAAAGTGGACTGTCCTGCATTACTGTCCCTTCATTTGCAAAGAAGAAAAGGAGTTCGAACCTATGCCAATCCTTTGGTTATATATTAACTTTCACATCGCTCTCTATGTAAATACATGCACCGAAGAATTCATTTTATTTCCTTTCGCTGGACATTTTGCACACGATATTCTGTGGCCCTGCAACACGTGAAAATTTGAATCGTTGGTTTTATTCTTCGTGCATTTGTTAGCTCAATGCTATGCATGATAATGAGTTTATTTTTTCATTCAATTAAGGGTCTCTAAATAAAAATTCTAAGATCGAAGAACAAAGAGAGTAGATTTAAGTGTTAAACTAAGTCACGATTTATCGATTCGAACGCAAGTATCTAGTGCTGTGTTGGTGCAATACTTTTCAAGTAGTGGTTGTGCAGGACCAGGGAACAATCGAACATCAGTTACGTTAAGGAAATCTCTACTTTAACACCAGTACAAAAAAAAGACTAAAACTCGCACGCTGAATAAAATTTGAATCTTTAATCCTGGTCCCGTGACAAGTAGTTTGTACAATTACGTACCCTCTTTGACCTTAGTTAAACACTGTTCAACTGTAAACTTAGTTCAATACAAGACAATATCGGCGCTTTCGTTACAAGCGATGATCATACGTAGAGTCGTGATAGAGACAGAGACGACAGCGTCGAAGCTGCTCTGCATTACACGATCCTGCTGCAAGGCTAACAACAACAACCTGTTCCTTCAGCACTTCCAGCTATGATGAGCGCACTGCTGGATGACGATGGCCACCAAGCACGCTACGTAGTTCCTCACGTTGACATAGATTCAATGCGTATCTTCATGATAAGGAAAACGAAACACAAGACAAAATAATTCAATAGATTGCATTACTTGCGTGAATGTCATGTACTCGATCAACGGAATGATATTGAGAATTATGAATGATCGTTACTGAATCCAGGCTCACAATTAGAGTTCGATGAGGTATTTTGACACATAATTTTAGTCTGTTAAGGCACTGGAAAAAGAAATTATTGTTCGTTGAGGTATTTTGACGCGCAATCAAACTCACGATGAAAATTTTTATTCATGATTATTCATCCATTTTGCCCCAGCAGATAACTGTTTTCCTTATGATATTTAACACGAACTGCAGCTTAGTGTAAGATATTGGATGGGTTTCGATGAATTGACGCGATTGTATGAGGCTTAGGTTCTTAAATTTGAAGCAATGGTATTTTCTTTTCAATCTTAAACTTCATATAATTCAGAAATCCCGAGGGACTCAGAAATCTCTAATAAAAAAAAACGACTATAGAAATCCTTACGCTCATGTTATTCTGAGATGAGAGATATCTCGATATGTACAGTCATCTAAAAAAGATTATGTTCCTGAAGAATTATCTAGAACTATTAAATTAAACGGGTGACTTATTAATTAAATCGAGAAAGCAAATGATTTTTCAATCACTGGCAAGCACACTACAGGAGTACCGAGTTCACAACCCTGTCCAGAGTTTCTAAAAACTCATCCATCTGGCAAAAACTGGAGGCATTCAAGGCAAATTTCTCCTTCGACGACGGGAATCTTGATGAATCCGTACCAAGCTTGCCCAAGGTGCGACTGGATGATTTAGCTATTCTGAGCCGAGGTGAAACGGAATTATTTCACTACAATCAGATACTTCTATATAATTGTATTACGTTTCTATTACATACGTATTTTCATACTTCGTGAACGAAGGGTCGTATATACTTTTTAAATACGAATTCAGAAAAACGATTGGTTTGAGAGGCAGAATGGAATTCGAAACGAAGGAAAATGATCCAACATTGTTCAAAAATGCACATAAATCCTATTGTCGATGAAACCATTGACAAACATCAAGCCGGCAGCTTGCTGAGAAGAGCTGGGAACGAGAAAGCTCTTGTTTATGGAACGTTTCTATTGCCTAAGTAAAGTTGCCCTTGTTAGTCGCTTAAAAATTAAATCATTTATTTTAAATCAATCGCCGTGTTTTACTAAAAAATTATTCCAACTTACACTGGCAGCTCTTCTGCCCAAGAAGAAAGCAAGCAGAAGCATAAATATACAAGTGCCTTGCTGGCGGTCCAGCCCGGAAACCAAGACGCTGGCTGGGCTACAGAGAGAAAACCATCCCTGGAGCGCTTCCACTTGCGCTTTCTACCCGCCTGGCGTGATCTGATGTAAAGCTCTCGTTGTTGTGCGGCTCTTCACTCTTTATGGTGATTAGCGATGCGTCGGAATGCATGAACGTCAGGTGGTATTCATTTACGGCTTCATCTGTTAGCATCGCGCGGTAATGCTTATTGTGTTACGCATGACCATGTACGTCGCGAGTGATGCATCTAAGCTCGACGAGGCATAGGAATTAATACTTATTGATTATAATTCAAATACTGAATGATGTCGTGATTACAGTAAGACAGTTGAACATGAAAAACGATTGTTATGGTCGAGTATCAGAAACGAGTTTGATTGTTGAGTATCAATAACAAAAAGTGTTTAAAGGGAGCAATAAGGGATAATGATTGCTGGTACTTCATGTAATGACACTTACCTTCAATGACGAGCCATCATTATAGTTGAACAATTTAGAGTTGCTGGAAAGTTTCAGATAAATGTTCTCAGAAGAAAATATTGACGATTAAATGTTCGCGACAATGGGAAAAATCGGTAATTTGAGGCTCAAAATATGAAACCTTGGTGCCGGTGAATGAAACGCAGGAGACCGGTACATTTAGATGTTGGATGATTGTTTGAGAATATTTAATGTAAGCAGAAAGAAGGCTTGGCTAACTAATCCTGCGTGCATCAGAGCTCAGAGTTTGAAGAAGGAGGGATCCAAGTTTTTATCGGGCGTTAGTTTTTTGCTCTGTTTTCTTCTGACGGTATGTTGGTTGGTAAAGAAAGTTTCTCCCGCAAATCACGAGGCAAATCTCGCGCAATTAAACTTATTGATCAGGCTTAGTTACCTCAGCTATAATATCTCTGCACTCGTGACCGTTAAGTACGGATGTCGATGGCGAATGTCTGACTATAATGTTATGTTATAATTGGCCATGAGCAGCCTCCCTGAATCTCAAACCGAGTTTGGAAATGGAGTGCACACCCTCACACAAGTGTTAACTGAAAGAGTGACATACTTTCATTTAGTGGATAAGTAGCTTTGCGATTAATCGGAGCAAGTTTAAACGTCACACATGTATTGCACAATCAATTCTGAAAAAATTCACCTGCTAAAATTTTCAGGGAGAGAGAGTAGTTGTGTCAATATCACCATCTCAATTACAGAGAACAGACTATGGCTGTATTGTAAATTGCGGTCGATTGAATTTCGCGCATCATCATTAAACAAAAACTTAGGACAACGAATGAAATTATTTGAATAAATCTCGTCACTACAGATGATGTAGACTTTTTTCGCTTATCAATAAATGCATTGAATGTAGTGAAATCGATAAGTTCTACGCGTTTAAATAAATTTGCATTCTCATACATGGTTTGTATAACTTGCATTTGTAAATGCAAATTCTTATGACAGCGTTTTTACTTTGTACCTTTGTTCTCTTATTCTTCAACGATGGAGAAAATGGAAGAAAACCTGTGCCTTAGAAAAATCACCACGAAGATATTTTGGAGTGAGGACCATTTTCCCGATCAGAGCTCCTCCATTAAGCAATGTTACAATTTGAAATGATTTCTATGGAACATTTTCACCCGCTTCTGCGAAATCGCGGTTCATCTCACGCTAATTATAAATACAGTACAGGATTGCAATAATCCTGATCAAGAATCGCTCGATCATTTGAGCTTGCATGTGCATGCCGGGAAAATAATTCAAGATTTGCTCGTGCATTTCTTGTGTTTTTTAAATGTTGTTCCTTTGACTAAGTTAAATTAAACGGTAATACATACCAAAGGTCAAGCAAAGGTTTCAAAACAAGCAGAATTAAAATAAACCTTGTTATCCATCAGTGTTGATGTACTGCGGGCAATAATTCTTGAGCCCTTTATATTTGAAAATAATATTAGCATACTGCATTCAATAATTTATAGAAATTACCTTATTCAGATGTCAATTAAGTGGTTAAGTGGTGACATTTCAAGGGGTTAAGTGGTGACACCTACCTCAACAGGATTTTCAATTCACTCCTTAAAGGAATTTCCAATAAAATTCAGTCACATTATTTCGGAGCTCTCTCTTAACACTATTTCCAATTCAATATTTTACCATAACTTTCAATGTACTCCCTCAATACGACTCGCATGAGACACCTGGGTGTCTCATCATTCTGGGACCACCTTTAAATCCACAGGAAGATCAGGAAGTTCGTGTCGCCAGCTGCAACGAGAGCGATCTTGTGAAAGGTTCCGTGAATTCTTTCACCCCTGCGCTTCTCAAGTTCCTGTAACGATGCGAACATCTGTCTCAGGAAGACATGACTTCCCGAGGATCAGTAATCCGAGGGATTGATCACTTCTTATGATACGTGGAATCAAGACTGAGACGTAGAGATAGAAATAAATTTTCAAGTTATCGTTCGACATTTTTCTATTTAATTTGGAAAGTGAGTGATCTCATATCACAACCATTTCAACAAATAATGCAAAGAGAATTTAAAACCTCACAATTTAATTATTTGAGTTTTCCAGTGAATTAAAATGGCTCAATTTATACAGAAGAAACGATATTTCTTATGTCTATTAATGTATAGCGCTGCTGACTAGCTGTGCGATAGATCCCCACAATCCTCTGGAACGTTCGAGATTGAATTTGTAGTGCCCTGAATTGTATTTTTTTTATTTTTGGCCATTATATTACCGAAATTGTAAGTAGGATTTTTCAAACTTTATGTGGATAAACTCGTCACTGGTTTGATAAGCTTCATATAAATTATTAAAAAACCTAGATTAATATATTACATTCGTCAAAAAAGCACAGGCCATAATAATGAAGTTCACAAAGAATAATATAATCGGTGCAGAAGACTGACTCAACAATCACAATAAAACCAGTTTATTCTAAAAGGGAAAGTGACTGCGCGTTGAAAACTTCCTCCTGCTTGCAGAATAGTCATGGTCACGATTTTAACACCACAATGCATCTAGCGCAGCAAGTCTTGCGATTGTGATTCTCTATAAGTAAATTATACGTGGAATTCACAATTAAAATTAATTAAATTACATTTATTCAGGAACTGAATATATTGTGTGAAACCAACAATTGATCAATTTTATTGTGCAAATTCCTAATAATACTTGATACGTAGAAGAATACCTAATATTCTGATTCATATTTTTTTTCACGCATTTTTATTGCGTGTACATTTCAATTAATTAAAATGCCCAGAAAATCTCATGAAAAAAAGGTAGATCTCATAATCTTATGTGTTATAAACGTGATCAAGTATTGCTAAGTCAAGCTGCAAAACTTCATACATAATATAAACATATTTTCATGGTAACACAAAAATACGCACCTATTATTACACATCTATTAACAATAATCTATTAATGTTTCGCTTTCAAATCTAGAGAATTCTATTTAAATTTTTGTAAAAATGAGTCATTGCAATGTGCATAGTATTCTTAATATAGTATATTAATAATGAACACATAAAAACCTTTTTTGGAGAACCCTCCTGGAATTTTATTCAATTTGTAATTGATTAATTTCCTTTGATTCAATTTATTATCAATTTATTTATAAATGTTTACGTGCTTATGTGTCTCTATTCGAAACTCCACCTGTTGCGTATGCCTAGTAGCGCAAACGAGGCTCGTTGCTCCGTACGTCGGCGTGAACGACGCTGTTACACGCGTAACGCTTGCAGAAGCTCGCATAACGGCGGTCGTTAGGCCTTTCTCGAGCCAAACTTTCTCCCATTTTTTTGTGGTTCAGTTTGTGTTGTTGGAGGTCGATGGAAGACTCGGTGGAAGGCCAGTCTTGATGGAATAAGAATTGTAATAGCTGCATAGGACGAAATTTCCGCAAAATAAAAAAAAGTTAGCAAAATATAACGGGCAGGTGGCACAATATTTTGTTGTGCTTCAGTGTGTTGAGGTTAATGATTGAATTAAGTTGGTAGATGAATTTGGTAATCACAATAGCCTATGCGTGAAATTGTAATCTTGTCATAGACTTTACTTCGATAACTATCATCCTTTTTCTTTATTCTTTTTATAGCAATAGTGAAGTTGGTGCTCTCATTTCTTTCAACAATCTAAAACATTTAAAATTGAAAGACAACGAATGTCGAAATTGATCAAAAGCTTTAATTCTACCGTACTAACATAGAAAATGTGGAAATTTTCACATGTGTCTGGTGGTGCTCTTCAATTGTTTATTTTGGATAAGAGCAAACGTGATTCACGCATGCTGCATCCGATGGATCATTAGCTGCAGCGTGTTGAAGTCAACTGTTCATATTTCTGCCTCTCCAGACCGAACTTTTCAGAGACAACAAGCAATTATTTGGAGTATTTTCTTTATCATTGATAATAAATTGAATAAATGATAACAAGATATGTTATCATAAAATAGGTGCACAGATGGTAGAAAATAAATAGTGCTTGTTGAATAATACCTCCACAAAGGTGTCTCACTTCGATTTTCAGGAGAGGTATCCTATTCTTGCCTAAACTTAATTCTTGGAGTCTTTCGTAATAAATCATGCAGCTAGACAATTGGAATCTATTACATCTTAAAAATGGCAAGTGTCCGTACTTCGGTGTTCGATAAAAACACCAAAACAGGAAGTTTTTGTGATTATGTTAGAAGAACAACTCTGCAAGAATTCAACAAATTTCAAGTATATGATTGAGTATTTTTTTTTTTTGTTACCGGGAAGTGAAAGTGGAAGCCTTAATCTCCAGAGGAAATGTTTTAACTATTTTGAGCTCGAAGTTGATCTTGTTCACGCCCTTGTTTCAATTGAACTTTTAAACAAGCAGTACTGTCTGGTGAGTTCTGGAATGGAAACAAATATGATTGATCGTGATGAACTGCTGGATCTGTGAGTAGAAAATCTAAACAAAATATTTGTGTTGATAGTGTAGATGTGTTCTTGACGTTTATAATTTAAAATTTATGTTTGGATGTGGGTATTTTTATGTTCGGGACATGAGTAAGTCATGTCTCTGTTTTATTTTCTTAATCAGATATCGTTGGGGTTTGTCAACTATCTCTTTATATCCAGCAGCTTCGACTAATATTTAAAAAAATCATGTTTTTTTCGCATCCAGATTACAAGAAATGTTTCAGCGGATTCTGTGGAAAGTTTTCATCGCAGACATAATTACGTTTTTTCACTGATTTTTTTTTATTATTGTCTACTCCATAATAATGATTTAGTCTCTTAACTTTCTTATCGAATAAGTTTTTGCTCGCTGTAGAGGGGATACGAGTTGTAGGAAATGGTGTGCGTGCTAACGTCCTATAACAATCATGACACTGATAAGCTACTGATGCTCAGATTACTGCTCACCTTCGGTGTTTATGTAGCAGAAACTCTACTATTAAAAAAAGCGTTTAAAATACACACGTTTTGTTGCCAATAGACGGCAGACATTAGATCAGACACAGTATTATTTGATTATGAGACGGATTATTAATACTACGCTTTACTGCTACTGGAAATAATTCTAATTTTAGATATTAAATAACGTAGGATAAGCCCAATATGTAAATTCAGTGCAAGAGCAACGAAAATTTATTATTTCAAACTGATATTTAACAGTTTTAGTTTAAATGTAAATTATAATTTACACAACATAATTTCTCTTAATTTGAGAAGCTATTATTGGCTTGATGGATTGCTCTATGCTCCGTTACTTTAGGCGATGACCAGAAAATATTTTCGTGTCGAAGCAGCTTAAAGGCGTAATGCCACAACCAGCAAAAGGCGTTTTAATAACAGAGTTTGAGCGTCGCTCCAGAGAAAACACGATGCCAATGATGGCAGTGCCGTGGGCGATTACTGCTCCTCGGTCAAGGTTAGTGAGTAGGGAGACCCGTGATCATTACGCCTTTGGACAACCAGAGGGCGCTTGTACGCCTGTAGTGAAACGGCGACTCTTAGGTCTTGACTTCTTATGTACAACGACTGCATGTGCGCACAGTGACCATGTACGCACAGTTATGACACGTACGCACAGACTCAGCATACGTACATTAACTGTAGGTACGTAGAGTTACAGCTGTACGTTCAGGGACTGCACATGTACATGCAGTCATTGTGCAGGGACACAAGGACTGCATGTACATAGTACAATGTACCTACTCGGACTACATCAAACTACAGGGACAGCTTGTGAGGCGAGTACGTGGACTGCGCATTTGTACAAGAGTTCATGTTCGTACAGTTATTGTATTTTCGTACACAAATGTACTTACTAATACACAGACACTACATGTTTGTATGGGTGCGGCCTGTACTTTACTCGTAGTTGATGTCCTTCCATCTGAGAGAACGCGGTCTTTAGATTATTGTAAAACGTGCCACTATGGTATTCTTGATGACAGATAGCATGAGCTTACATTCATAATTGCGCATAACATTGAATTGAATTATATTTCCCTTTGCTCAGTATAAGCGGGATTACAAATAGTATTCTTGAAAAAAACGACGTATGTTAAGCAAAGGAAAAAAATGTGTAAGTAAAAATTCCACTCATTTTAAGGACACTATACGCTTAACATTTCATTAACTCACCACACGATGGGAGAGTTGAGAACATATCTTCTCGATACATGTCTGTGTAAAAATGTAATGCAGTTAATACCTGTTTGAGTGAAAATCTACAAGACGTGACTGGTCTGTGGTATGGAAGTCATTGTCCAAACTTGCAATATATTGTTTGGAGTTTTTCCACGAGTTTTTCGCTTGCAGAGTCAGGTTTGCAAGACGCATTAGAAGACGACCTTGTATCGTATACCCATCGTTCCTCGTCGATTTAATGCCACAAGATTAGATGTTTCATGGAAAATTTGGGAGCATCTCTCATAGCATCGTCTTCGTCCAAAATATTGCTGAGAAACACAAGACTTGCGTAAAATGTTCGTGAGAAATTTATGACGGGGAGTGAGCAGCAATGACACCCAGTCTTCAAACGCCCTTCCTGCATTAGTTGACGAGCGCCGAGGCTAAGCCCCGACGCCCGATTTGTCTGATGTACTAACAAGAGAGATGCGAGGTGTGTACGGACAGCCCTCGCGTGACTGACAGTCGCGACCCAGAGGGTATTTTAATTATTACAGTATTTTAACTAAACGCATCTAAATCATTGAATTAGTATGGTTGACATCGTGAAAAAAGTGTAAGGCAATAAGAGTCCTAGCATTTCTCCTTACAGTACATTCAATTACTAGCTCGATATTTGTTTGTAAATATGTAGCTGGATTTAGGATTGAAAATCTCCTTTTGATGCAACAAAACCATATTTGATTCACATGCCTGAATCATCAGCGCGACACCCGGGGCGTTTCAGGTTAACCAATGTCTAGTATATATCAGCTTTCTGTTCTCATAAAATGCTCATAAATCATTGCTTGAAGGTTAGCACGGGAAGGACGAGGTTGGCTGCGCTGCTACGATGACCTCATATAATATTTGTAAAGTTAATGGGGGCACGATTGGAAACTCTAGTCGTGCGGCCTTTGGACAAAAAGCTGCGAACTAGAACATAATTTCATGAACAAAGCAGAAAATGTGTTACTTAACTTGGTGTGGTTCATCCAGAAAATTACTGAATTTGACAAACCAGGTTTGCCGAATTTTTTATTTTGTGGTAACAACAACGAACACCATTTGAATCATTACATTGTTCCCATTATTACCTTATGGCGTGGCGGGGCTAATGGTATTACACAATCAAACCTAATTCTTATTGAGAAAGACTCAATATCCAAGAAAAATTCTGCTGTATGAAATTATTTGACGTTTTTGGTAAGAGTTCGGTGTCGGTCATTCAGATTAATAATATGAATGTTTATTATCATTAATTACTATTCGATTTCTCATGGATGCGTATTGAATGAACTCATAATAATTAAACATTTCTCAGTTAGTATCGACCTTGAAGAGCGAGGCCTTGCTCTGGTATCACCGTTGGTATTGCGCTGCCTTGACATTTACATCACTTCACGGGCGATGGTCCCGTGGAGTGCCCGCGTGATGGGTGGGGCTGTGTGGTTCATGGCAACTATTTAGCGTGGGGTTACTGCTGATTATTGTAGCAAAAAATATGTTATTTGTTTTTACCGGTGCAATAAATTTGGCCATTATGTGGCCCCTTGTTAGACATCAATGCAACATAGTGGCGAAAAGTGAAACTTGACGCTCGCTAGCAAAATATTTTATGTCTATCATTTTTAAAAAATAAATTTACCCTGAACCTAAAATGTGATGCATTCACTTGGGGTATATAAAATGTAATGTATTCACATCCTGATTTTTTTATATACCCAAAAGTAATTGTATTTTATTTTTTCTACTCGCATACTATTCAAACTTCCAACTCTGCAAGCGAGCCATCAGAGCCCAATTGAATCCTAAGCATTTTTAGAGGAGACCCTGCAGTCACTCAGAACTTTACAACAAACAAATCGATTCGCGGGACCGGCCATTTTTGCTCATGCTGTTTAGTTGCGGTGCGCCAACACTGCTCGTTTGCACGCCAGCTTGCGCTCCTTCTTCTATTTTATGAGACCAAATAAAGTCACGCGAAGGAAAACGGAAAAAATATAAATATTAAAAAATTACGTGAAAAAAAAAATATTTTTCATTTGCTTCAAGAGAATGTAGAGCTTCCAGAATAATAAGAAAAAGTCTTATAAGAGATTTTCCCTGTTCAGAAAGAAAAATACGTGAGATTCAAACTAAATTCAACGAAAGTAAATTTAATCTTTAATATACGTACAGAAAATGGACACGTCGTTGCTGTGAAATCATGGAACCAGAATTAATTCCAGATTTTCAAATAAATAGTTTTCTGTGCATCCGAAGCAAGTCCACGGTGCAGGAAATATTATCAGTAAAACTTCTTCTATGTCATTTCATTTATTTATCAATTAATATTGATATCATTTATCGATTCATTTAATGATCAGTAAAACTACTTCTATGTCATTTCATATATTTATCAATTAATATTGATATCAATTCATTTAATGTAATATCAATTCATAATATTTAAATATCAATTCATTTTATTTAAATTTTGTCCTTGGCAATGGGCAAGGGACATCGAGGGTCAGTTTACGTAGCCATCACCTCTGGCATTTGCCGACACCCTGCGGCCGGTGGCCTTCACTGAGCCTTGAGAGGACAAGCTCACGTCGTAGGTTAGCTTTATTGCTAAGGCAGTAAAACACGTCGAGCCTATGCTTCCCGTACTGGTAATCGGGTAATAATGACTTAAATTAATATAACCTGACCCGTTAAATTGTAAGATATTCCGCGGCGCATGTTAGGGTAAACATTTTAGTTTAGTGTTTTGTAAGGAAATAATGTCAATGGTTGTCGTCAAGTCATCAATGACTTTACAACAAGCATTGCGCGCACATTTTTCTGTACATATATCTACGGTTCAATTCTTGAAAATCTCCTCTTATCGTCAAGCTTCTATACAGAACGCTGAACAAAAATTTTTTAAATTCAACAATATTATTGTTTCCTTAGAAATATCACATGCGTCTGTATTTGGTATATGCACAGTGACAACAATTTAGGGCAAATGTTGTGTGCTGTATTGCAACTATTAGAAGTTTCAGAAGAGTAGGTCCATTTTATTTTATTTGAACGCATTATCTTCAATGACTAAAAATTCACACTATGTGATAGAAGGATTTCAAATTGGAGATACGTAATGATGAGTATACAGAAGAAATGTGGTATTTTCCTACCGGAATATTCAATGGCTTTAAAATATTAAGTATAACCTTGAGTTCCTCTGAATTAATTCAAATTTATCCTTTGCATGGAAATATGAAACAGCGTTATTTAGTCTATGCTAATTTCCCTACGGTATTCCGAGGTACGAGCCCACATATGTGAATGCCAATCACAGCATTAATAAAAGTTACTGTAAGCCGTAGGTTTTGGTTGTGATTTCATATCGCGTATTCCATGGCGGCTTATAAGAAATTAACAACTACAATCAGCTCGTTTGGTGGAGTGTTATTGAATGCATTTAGCTATGATTATGCACAGAACATAAAAACGAAAGTTCTTATTCAAATTACTTGTTAAATATAGATACGACGCATATATGCAACTCATTATAATGATGACAACATATGTAACTTGTACAAAGATTTAGCCTGAATTATGCATGCTTCCATTAATGCGCATAGCGTCAATTAGCATATCAATGGCATCCATAAGACGAATTGGGGCATAGAAATAACTCGGCAAACACTGTAATCGCGGCTCATGTTGAATACCAACTATTTTTATTATAAAATAACTTTCAATCCAAAGTGAATGCCTGATCTCTTGGCCCAAGTGCCATTTTAAAATAAGAACGCCCTTATGCATGTACATAAAATTACACTTTTATTTATCACTAACAAGAATTCGGTGAAAGATTGCAATTAAATTGTTAGCATAGATTCCAGACGGCGTTGTACTAGAGTTTATATTAATTCATCTCACTCTTTGTTATCCTGTTTTCCACAAAGAAATAAAATTTTCATGCGGCTACATTTAGACAATATTAGTCATCAGCATATGCTTCCTGCCAAAGCATGGGGATTTTCAATTTACAAAGAAATTAAAATCTATATAGGTTGGAGAAGGACTGTCCTTGGGGAACCTAGCAACAATTTTTTTATAGACGATCGCCTATGCAATTATCTTCCCACGATGTCGTTTGGTGTTTTCAGCCCCGGCCATTATTACCTACAGGCAGCATGCCATTACATGACCTTCTACTGCGTCGTATTTTTCAACGGATGACAACGCATATTTGACAACAAATCAGCCGTATACTTTAGACGAAGAATATGTCAGCGCCAACAGCTATGATTAGTTGGCAGCCAGTGTGATACAATCAAGTGCATTAATGCAATACCGTTCAGGTGCACTTTTTCAAGAAACAAACCTTATGAGGTTAAATGAAAAATACAGCATTAAACAATTTTTAAGATCAATATCGCGTGATCCATACCGAAGACGGTGTTCTAATTTCAACCGAAGAAGCATATGAATAGAATAATTTTTTTATTTGACACAAAATTTGCGACAGTCTTTGATGGAATTAATTGAATATGAAAAACCAATAATGAAGCATTGCTTTCATTCAAAAATGCCAGACGCTATCATGATTTGCAAGTTAAAATGAAAGCAATTTATGCTAAAAATAATTCCTATCGACGAAAATTAATAGTTAATCAAGGAAATATTGCAAAGAAGTACAATGAGCTTGTTTTCGACAGCTTTGTCCTTGATCGTCTTCTGGACTAACCTCTAACCTACACTCGAATGAACCAGTCCAGGATCTACAAATTAATTTCAGCGGTAGGACTCACGTGCAAGTTTTTTTGATGAACTCAATTTGGAACAGTTCTTAAAGTCGATTTTATTTTTCGAAGAATGTACCCTAACTCAGCGTAACCAAGTATTCAGCGAGGTTCCTAACAACATCAATCAATAAAACAAGAGGACAATCTTGCCAAATTTCAATACAAATAGACAGATACGAAATTTTTCTTCATTTCGTAAGGATCGTAAAGATTCATTTCGTTTTTACTTTAGAGGATCTAAAAAATTTAAGAGAAGCAGGAAATCAGCAATTAACTCCGATTTCTTATCTCATCCTATTTTAGAACCAACTTTTTTTGCGATGCTACCTGTGCAGCTTTGACGCAAATCCTCAAATTTATTACGAGAACACATACTCCGCTGAATTTTTTTTCTCATCGAGATCCCGAAACGCTCGAATTAAATTATTCAATCTAGTAGTCACTTAAAAACGAAGAAAATTCCACAAAAAATCATGCTTAGAAAAAGTTTTGGAGTCCAGCTCTATCGTCAGTTTGAAAATTTTTGAACACAGGACTCCGAAACATTTTTTAAAAAGAAAGGATGAATTTTTGAGGAATTTTTTGCATATAAGCTTCTAGTGAATGTTCGATTCAAGCAAACGAGAGACATTATTATTCGATTATTCAATCTATCATGTACTGTCTACACCCGACCTCTAAAGCTACAGCTTATTTGCATAAACCCTGTTCCTGGAAAATACAAATTTGCGACAGGGTCCGGTGGCAAGGTCCATATTTTACTCATGAGGCACCAAATTACTGTCACGCAAGCTTATTCGCAGGAACTTCATCCCAAGAACCTTGAGGCCGCCTGAAACGACTCGCGCAGTATGCGGGACTGGTTTATAAGAAAATTTATTCCATAGACAAAGATTATTCCGTCGGTTAATAATTATCTGTTCTAGGAACGTAGAACATTTGTTCCCTCGACGTATGGTGAGCTGTTAAATTTGAGTGGAATAATATATTGAACAGCTATGAAAAATAAGATGTTTTAATGGGTAAAAATTAAATATTGTCAAGTCATTTGTCATTCAATCTTATTACTTGGTCCCATTGACACCGAACGAGTTACAAGAAAGTTTATTATTATTAGCCTTTTATTATTATTATTATTATTATTATTATTATTATTCATTATTAGTTATGAGTGATTTTTAGATCATTTAGAGAGACCCAATAATGGCGATATTTTTCGTTATTGTATTAAGCATGGTAAAAGTACGAATGCTCCATCCAACACTAATCGCAAGTCTGAATATCTCAGTGATGAAACATGTATGAGCTCAGTGTAACAGGCAATAATTGGCACGAGACTCTTTCATGCTCTTAAATTGGTGTCCTCATATCTCATACTCTAGATATTCTCTTCCTTATTATTCTTCCACGATCGTCACTAGAGCAGAACGAATGTTGATAAGAGCTTCGTTTCCGCGAGGTTGCATCACAGTGGGTCTCTTGCACGACATCCTCAGCGTTGCACAGCATTGCGTTAACCGTCCAAAATCAGTTCGGTTTAGGCAAATCTACCCTAAATCTTGCCTCACACGAAATTATTTTGAAATTAATTCCGCAAGAAAGAGAGTGTTCTTTCAACAAGTCGAGGGAAGTTTGGGGCAAAAATGACTGAAAAAAATGGCAAGATGGAGGAGAAGGGTTTCAAACGAAAGTCGTTTGTGGGAAGATTAGAGTATGAAGTGGATTTAGATGTTGTGTAAAGTTCTTGTTACATTCAAAACATTTTTTCTTACCATTGGATGTTAAGAAAACTAAATTCTTAACATCCACGAAGTACGGATCTTTTTGTACCGTAACTTTGTAGAGCCAAGAGTATTTTTACAACTCAAAAGTTAAAAGGAGATGTTGATACGTACAAAGCTATGTCAATGTCAGTATGTTTCAATACGAAAATAAATTGAAAACACATGAGCAAAATAGAAATGTGTCAAAGTAATTTCCAAACGAGACCGTAGAATAGAAATTTGTTCAATTTGAAATAGAATTCCTAAATTCTGGCTTAGTAAAATGAGAAAATTCAATCCAAATCCTCGAGAAACGTTCAATAACCTTACCCCCAGGCAGATGACGTTGAAAATACGTTGATTAACTGTTGATTTCGATGCAACGACGATTATTCAACGTTATTTCAACGTCAAACGCCCAGTGAGAAATTTGTGGTTGCATTGCCCTACAGATCGCAGCAGCAGCTGATCAGCCAGCGTCGGGGAGGTTCACGGAAGCGAAAGTGTCTTGGGCTCGACCACGCTGTACACAATGGCTATTCAGCTTTAATTCAATTGAGAGTCGTGTGCTTTGAATAGCCCTTCACACTCTGTATAATCACTGCCAGAGTAATAAAAAGTACGTTAATTTAACCTTCTATACACGTTTGACCCAAATCGCTGTAAGCGAGCTATAATTTGTTATTTGCGTGATTGAATGTACTATATCGAACTTAGTGGTACGGCAGGCTTTTCATCCCATTAATTTTTTATTAGATCTGCATTGTACTAACTTATGTATATTACGCAACATTTTCGTTAACTTTCATTACTTAACATTCAATTTGAGCTTGATAATTACCTCGTCTCAATGCGGATGCATTGTAAATTTCCAGTCTAAATACGGCATCCATTTGAAGATGCATTATGGTAACCTATGTTACTTCTCATTCAGCTCCTTGAAAATGGATCTGATAAATCCTCCGTTTATGACGTTGTTTTAAAGATTTTCCTTCGAAAAGCAAAATCATCAAACGAAGCGTTGGAAGGGATATAATAAAATGTATAAAGTGCTTTCCCTATACCGTCATTATATTTAATAAATGATGGGATGACAATTAAGAACGACCGCACGAGGAAGGAGAGTTTGTTGCGCTGGATCACTACTTGACGTGCGTTGCAGTCACCTTAATCGCTGGTTGTTGGAGCTGGCTACTCGATTGCGGTGTGCTACCATATTTTAGGACCCCTAAAAAATAAGTCATTGATGAGGTAAGTTAGGTTATTACAAGTACGTATTTATTTATTTCTTATTTTTTCCTTTGCTGAAACGAATTTAAAGACTTTCAAGCTGTTAATCTATATACGATCGGTCGAATGGAATTAATGATATACAAGATTTTATAGTTCTAATTTTTCTGAAAATAAAATTATACGGTAGCTAATAATTTTCTATAAATTTTGGGCATGCGAAACATTAATGTGCTTGAATTACAGTGTTTTAATTTTTCCCAAGATTAGGAAGATTTTCATCTGAATAGTAAGAGCCACTTGTTCATGAAAGTTGAGTAAATGCTCAAAATTGAGCCTGCATCATCGTTAAAATGTTCTTACGATAAAAAACAGATTGTAAATAATAAAATGTGCGTTTTTAGAAATGAGAACAATAATTACACTTTTTGTAAACCATTAATTTCTAAATGAAGAGATCCTAAGTCCTTGTGTAAAGAGCCTGTTTAGTTCTGCACGAAGTGGCAAGGGCTCATGGCGCAGGTTGAGTAAGATTCTCTTGCATGACTTGCAGGGCTGTATATATATACCTTGGTCTCTGCTCTTTAGTTTTAAGCTCATTAAAAACGGTCGGTCAAATTGAGCATCATTATGCTTCTTTTGTAGCAGTTTTACTCGAAGCTGTCGCAAGAACAGCTTCATTTTTGTTGTAATATATATGATTAATGAAAGTCTCTGTGTCAATTTCATAATAAGGTTAGAGTGTATCAACAATCTATAATATAAAAGGTCATCATTGACGTTGTAGAATACTATCACCAATAGGCATAAAATTTTGTCAATATTTATATGAAAACTAGAGAGAACCTCCCGGAAAATTGTTCATGACATATCCGTATAATATATTACACTATATAAAATTTCACCATTCGGTTGTGTAATCAAGTAGTCAATATAAACTGACATGGTTTGAATTTTTCTGACCATATGCAACGTAAGGAGTTGACCCAACGAGTAAACCGGTTTCGAATGCTTAACTTTGGCTCCTTCCGCTAGTTGCTCGCCTTACAAGGTTATCCACAATATTTGAACTTTATATAAATAGGCTAAAGTGACGAACAACATGAAGTTTTACTCTGCCTCAGGTTTATCTTCGGACGACAATTAACGGAGAGTGTTACCTATGAGCAAAGTATCACATTACCATCAAATACCAAATAATCAGAAAATCTCAACGTCGGGTAAAAACTTGTGTAACTCTTCACAATTTATTTGGGATCTTTGATCAACAGTTACATATTTTATCATTCAAAACGTGAAACGTACGTCCGATAGATAGCCGGAGTATCTGTTGATGAAAAATTGTCGCAAACCAAATGAAAAATCGACGAATCTAGTTGAAGATTTACAATAAGAAAGAGTCTTTGTAATCAATTTGAATCGATACGTAAAAGAATCTAATTTTTACTCTCAAATTTGAATAAACGCAGTTTTGACCTAAATTTTGATTGAAATCTTGACAATGGGCTTAAAAAGATTTAGAACAAGACATCATCATTAATTAATTTACACGATATAGCTTATTTTAAGCTTGATGATTCAATTCATTCACATTTCCTCAGAATATTTTTGAGTGAAGACTCATTAATAATCGATTAAATCATATTAATAAATTCGTTTGCTTATAAAGTAGCGTGAAATGGAGTTGCATTTCCATCATTTTAATAACTTTATTTTATTGATAGCAATTTATCTCCAATATTTTACCAAGTTTAATGTTAGTAGTGTTATTTTAAAATTATTTGGCTTCTATTTCCCACTGATTTGATGTACGTAATATGTTTCTTGACAATAAAATGTGCCACCTAAAACGAGAGTAAAATTTAAAAACATTCGGTCCTGCAAATTGAAGAGTATCAACAACACTGAATATTCTCCTTGAAATCTTCAGGAGTTCGAAACACAGCATCATAAGCATGATTTTTAAAATCATGTAAACTCAAGGGCATCGCATGCTTACATAAGTAACCTCACAAAAAACGGCACCTTAGTTAATAAAGCCTTAGAAAAATTGCATGCACACTCAGTGTGAAAACATATATCAGATTTTTGTAATTGCAGATGAATTTTTTGCAGGTTCCAGGCACTTTTGAATTATCGCAATCATCGAACCATAGCAGGCCACTGGCTTACCGCGCTCTCTGGTGGGAGGTTGCCGGTCTAGTTTAGCCAAAAAGTGGTTACTGTGACCGAACCAAGTGGCTTGAGCTGCTCTCCTTTCTTGCAGTGCTCATGGGAGGACAAGGCTACTGCTAAAAATACGCGCTTGGATGCCATATCAAAGGCTGATCGACGTTCATTCGATAGTAAATCACATAATCCCTATAAACTTATCAGCGTGTTAGATGATTTTATTGACTCGACCTCAACTGGTCTACGTGGCCAATATTCTTGATGGAAATCTTTAATGATTTTAAAGTTATAATACGGCCTGATTGCTCATCAGATGTATAATGTTTCAAGTGTTTTTTTTACAAATTTAAAATTTTATTATTTCCAGTGAGATAAAAATTAATATATCTGGCCTATAAATACAATAGTAATTCAGCTTCTGAATAAGAAAACATGAATAACATAGCTACATAACTGAATAAATATAACTTAACTATATAACTGAAAATGAATAACTTACTGACTGCAGGTGCACAATATACAATGCGGATTGATTTCTCTCAGTTAAAGGAATAGATAAATGTATATTCTTATTTAAATTCACTCGTATCTGTACAATTTTTAGTTGCCGAATAAATTGTCACATAATTTTTTTAATTGTAATGAGGGGTGAATAGTATAAATATTGATTTTTCAAACGAACTGTTTTGTTCAGGGAATGAATAAAATCGAATATCGGAATAGAAACTTTTTCTCGAAGATTTTTGTATTTACGACGAGCATCTGCCGGAGAGTTAAAGAAGTCTCGATTTTCGAATGCCAACAACCGAGTTTGGAAAAACTAAATAAAATGGAATAAAAGTGAATCATTTCGACTATTTTTAGTGAGCTGGTCTTTAGTTGTGCAAAAGTTTACCATACAGATTCTCACCTTGAATTGTAGACACTTTCACGCTCTAAGACGCTCCCAGTAAAGTTGTGTGTAAATCACTTTAGAACAACAATGATTTCATTGTTAGTGGCCACAGAGGCCAACCAGATCCCAAGGCTGACTTAAGTCTAGGCGTTGGCTCAAATCACCATTTAAAAACTGTAGAAGTTTCAAGCCATTAAAAAAAAATGCGCGATATATTTTTAAGGTGATGTGTATTGATCTGTGAAAGTTGGCCTTCATTTAGAAGTACTGAAAGCAATGAAACAGACTAAAATTTCACCTCTGATTTATTTGAGAATTCTTGTTATAGATAAAACTGAATTATAATAATTCCGGCGTAATTTTTTTTCGTTCGATTTAGGACATGGATGCATTACTAACAAAAGTTCAAGAGACGATGCTGCAAATATTATTTAAGTTTTATTTGCAGCTTCTTAAGTGCGAGGGATGTCGTGCCATCAACTGGTATCGCTTACTGCACTGCCAGCGGCTACAGAGAAAGTGACGTGGCAACTAAGCTTCTGCCAGGAAATTTTTTTTTCGCCGCCATGATGAATATGCAGGATCTGGAATCAAAGACGTGATCCTGCAAAGGATTTAGCTTTTAGTGCGGTCTCACGCAAGCTTCAGAAATGCTGGTATTCAATATTCATTCATAGTTTGTCATCATTAAATAGATTGAACTAATTCATATCGAACTAATTCATCGTGGCTCTATTGCAAATAGAGACTGGAATGTTTGCCCTTATTTTATTTATTTACTGTACTTGTTTATGAATATTTTCTGACAAAATTTTTTAATTAACGAATTTTGCAATATCCAAACTTCACTGATCACTGATCATCCAATTTCATCTAATTATTGTCAGCTGTTTCGGCTCAAGGCTTCAGGAATGTAAATTTATTTATTTATAAATTTCTCAAGTAACATTGTTTATTGGATTTATTATACTTAAATCCAGTTTGGATATCGCAAAATATGTTAATTAAAAATTGTAGTCAGTAAAATATTCATATACACGCACAGTAAATGGCATAAATAAGAGTAAAAATTCTAGTCTCCGTAATTAAACCTATCCAAATATCAGGAAAATTCTTAAAAATGTTTTACGTACCAAAAAATACTCTAAAGTCCGCGAGGGAACTTTGAGACGCCAGTGAGCGAAGGTGTGTTCAGTTTTCCTATTTGCAAAAACTGAACACATGTACCTATTTGTTTTCCTATTGAATGCAAAACTAAGTTTACTTCCTACATTACTTGGCTGCCGACCAGAGGGAAAGTTCTCAAACAGAAACTTGTTTTCGAAGAGCACGTTGCATGACGGGCAAGAAACACTCGTCAGATTTCTGAGCCGTGCTTTTTAGACTCTCGATCTGTTCTTGTGACTACCGAGCGGAGCTGTTTGCGTAAATCAGTATTACCCTTTGGAATAAAGTTATGAGATATTTTGTAGAGACGCTTACAATATATGAAATTATTTAAAGTTGTAAGCAAGTCTTTATATGTTTCAATAGCAATCCATTTGTAATTCTAAAAATTGTGTGTTGAGCTTTATATGTTTTCTCATTGTCCTATTACGAATAAATTGTGCCTAATGCAGCACCAAATTATAGAGCCGTCGCTCAGTAAACGAATGTCAAATGGCGAGCAATATTCGGTACGTGAATTTCGACAAGAAACTAAACAATTGATCGAAAACTTTCATGAACATTAAAAATCAAGAGTACTTTCCCCTAAACGTACGGTCGTCTCATCATCAGCTCCTTCAAACTCGCTTAGCAAGTTTTTTATCTGAAATGAGACCGTTTTTCAAGCGCACGTTATTTGCCTAAGGCTATTTACGACCCGAATCAGAGACACTGTAAAAATTAAAGTTAAAAATGAAGTTAAAGTACAACTGAACTGATTTGAGTGTAAATACTTCTGATAACTTATAATTTTTGCTTGGTTGCGTGAAAGATCTTATAGATGCTTACTGCTTATAACCATGCACTGAAAATATTGAAGTTATTTCTTTGGGCTTGGACATAATTAAAAATAATTACAATTTTTTATAATAATTTTATTATATCAGTAATATTAATTTCAGACAGTTATCAGTAAATATAACGCTATGAGCTCGTAATTTGCCATGACCAGATCCTATTATATCTTGAAGCTGACTTTTTTTGCACTTAATTAAAGTCAGCCTTTCATCAGCTGCAGTGGAGGAAGCCAGCGTAGCGCTTTGATAACAAGAAAGGACGAAGTGTTTTGTTGTGAACACGAAATACCCTTGAAATGCTTCCGTCTCTGCATGCATGATTATGATGCGTCATCCGAGAACTGTTATTTCTAAATCTCACTCTCCATTGAAGCCACCAACTGCATGGTTATTTCCATCATCTTTCTATGGGATTCGTTGGTATGCTAATGAGGAGCAAGGATTACGACGAACCTTGATGTGCACTCGTGGTCATGCTTTGAGGTGTCGTGTGAGTTATATTGAATAGATTCTAGCATTCAAAAAATGGATATAAAATGTGTGGATTTTAAAAATTTATAAGCTCATGGGCAAATAAATAGGAATATTTTATTAGCTGCGGGAATACTGGAGGAAAATGCGACTTAATTTACATCTCAGGCACAAATTTTAATTTTCAGCGAACAATCATAGCTCGCATACGAGCTATAGGTGCAAGTATCACATTACGCGAAAAAATATCAATGAAGAGAATATAGCGATTCAACATAGACTAGGTTATGTATTTGATTTATCACCGAGTCCCAATATTCGTTCATTTGATAGAGTTACCTAGAATTTTTAAGCGATACGTAATAAGTGAGTAATTGTTGACTGGTTTCCTCTCAGGCTAGAGTTAAATTTTACGGATTATGATCAGGGAAAGTGAAAACAGAACATTAGTTTCCCTGCAGCATCATCTTCACTTTTAATACGTACAGCTTTCTTTTTGAGTGATTTTGCTTCGCCTCGGGGAAGCTCATACGTCCGAATAACTAACTTCTTGTGCAACTCATTACTTCTTGTGCTGTAATGCTTAGTTAGATCTTACCGCCTCGAGTATTCAAACCAACGATTATTCTACGAGATGGATTACCTATCGATCCAATCCACTGCACACGCTACGAGAGAAAATCTATGGTCTTTGTTCGAAGGTGCATGAGTCACAGTAGCCAATAAAAAGTTACACGAGTCACAATTGACACTACCTGAGTAACAATAAAAAGTATATACGCAATTTGGAGGGTACGTCACGATTTTCAATTAGTATATAATGAACGAAATATCATTAAGAAATGGTCGATTTTGAGACGCTGATTGATGCCGTTGAGACATCTGACACGTAGATTGCACTCGTACAAGATTTATTACTCAGCCAATGAAATGAGATTAGTTTTGAGGGCGTTCATTTCTTATGAAATTAACCACAGAATAAACTCACAGAGCAGAAGTAATAACATAGAAGATCTATTAATACCATGCTAGTGGATACGTTTGTTCCTATTAAAATTATGAATCTTTCTTAAGAGCAGCTCTGACGTTTTGGTAGCCTTGCTCATCCCGCTTACTCTTTCATTCGCAAGATCAAGTACAGTGAGTGAAGTACCTGTTTCTTTTCTCTTCGCCGTGATCAATTGATCTAAACTTGCATGCTGCTTGCACTCGCTGGCCTTGTCTTGATCGATCGCCTCTTTCACATTGATCGTAAAAGAATAACCCAATCTACACGATTGAGCATCCAACTCGCACAGCGTCAAGGTTTTGGTAGTAAATGAACTCAAGGTGAAAATAAAAATGATCAATAATTTGAAAGCAGCTGGCTACTTTGATGAAAATGGATTAAAAGCTTCTCGATAGATGATTCGAGTTTAATGAACACCTTGCAAATTGTTTCTTGGTTACTATAGTTGAAAATTAGATTTAAATAAACAGTTTCACAATGTACATGTTATGAGACAACAAAAAAAATTCATATTTACTGTTTCACGCACAACTAATGCAATTGATTACCCGGAGAATTTATATTACATTAAAGCAATACGCGTATATAGTAAGAATATGATGGTCAATCGAAATATCTCTCCTCTTCTTGTGGTAGAGGGAAATGAAGCATGAAATTGAAACTTTGATTTGCAAATTATATATGCAGCAGATAAGTTATTGTGAATGGTGTAACCTACTTTTAAAGCTATATTTTTATTTTAAGAAGTAAATAGGTGTTCTGTATCGGTCAGGGTAACATTATCCCAACCGAGGCGGAAGTCACTTCTCAGAATGACGGCGATGCGGTCTGAATATTTATTCAGGACGAAATTCTCGCAGAAAACTCGGCAGGAACAAGCAGCAAATCTTCAAGCAGTCCGTGGCCATTATTCGGAAACAAAGGCGGAATCTCGCCACAGAGATCCTTGCCACAGTTTATGTTGCGGTCCAAGCATTGCGATCACTGGCTTGCAGTAATCGCGTATTGTCTGCGACCACGAGCTGTGCGACTACACAGTTCCAGATCGTCCAAGTGTGACGTCTTCTTAGAAAACCCTTTTGTCCTCCCAATGAATGATGCATTGTAATCTGAATTTCGGTGCTTGGCAACTCATCGATCGTGCTTGCCACGTTCGTGCTCTGCATGAAGCTGCCTCGTGAAAATCAATTTAAATTTTACTTATTAATTAGCACAAATTACAGAACGATATTCTTCACTGGGTTATTTGAATTATAATATATTATTTTTATTGGGATTCTTCTCCGAATAAACAGTTTATGGCTCCATAACATTTATAATAAATCGAATAGAGGCCAATATATATTTGCTGAGCGTCAAAATGAGCAAAACTTGTAATCGTTATTTCAGACGACATATTATTTTGAATTTTTACCTATATGTATCTCGTGATTCCATTCAATAAATTAGCATAACTCAAAATTCTGTCTAGCGTGACCATGATACAATGCATGTAATACGTCCTTCGTCTTCTTCGGCAACAATGATGGAGTTCCCACGTGGCTGGTAATTGGTCAGTTTCGTAATATGCAAATGTAGGCTTCCGCGAGAATGCCTTGACGCATGCTAAATTATGTGTAGTTATCAGAAACTGCATGGGAAGCTTGATGCATTCGATGATGCATCAATCCATTCATTGGATGATGCTTCAATCCCATACATTTGAGATATTGCATCCCATCTTGGTTGTATATTAAACACACGTTTCAACATTTAACACAGGTTAAACGGAACTTATGGTTTTCATGGTATTGGTCATAACTCTAATCCTATTCTATTGTCATATAAACGTATCATTGTGAGTAAATATTTTTACTGTTACTGTTCACTTTTTGGCCGCCATTCACTCGACATTGGTCATCAGTTTCAAGCCTGAAAAAATTGAATATATCTCAATATTATCGAATGATCAAGGAAAATTCAAGACTTGAAGAGTTGCGTGCCTGTACACTCCTCTAAAGTCGAGAAGGAATTTCTATTTTTGTCTTCTGATTTGCTGCTATCTTCAAAGCACGCTGCATTTGAACGGTTGATGTCTGCGTGAATAAACTTCCGGGAGTAGTTAATTAATTGCTTCATGTCCCAGGGAATTTTTCTTCATTCAAACTACAGGGAGACGATATGCTTCTGTCGCTTTCGTACGTGAGGTGGCGGCATGGGCTGATATAAGCCTAGTGGTCGTTGCATGCTTGAATAATGAAACATTTTAATTTTTTTCGTGAAATATATGCAATTTAGGAGTATTACTTCATCGTCCATTGAAGAAATTTCGGATTTCTCGACTTCCCAGTGGAGATTCTTATCTTTTTCGTTGCAAAGTAATTTGCGAATAACTCGGATTTTTCAGGCTGCAATGATATGAATTTTACTAACACATTTCATTTATTTTTATTAATCTTCAAACTTTGTTTTAAAATAAATAACAAACTGCAAACTCTTTCTCTATACTCCCAAAGAGCTAGAGAAGAATGGAGAAATAGATTTAATAGGTTTTTAGCGATGCGATATCTAGACAGTTGAGCACTATAAGCTCCAGTTTTGCATGTATTTTTGTAAATATACATCAAATTGTTTTCCGTCCATCATCTGAGATATTTGAATATAATAGAATTCAAGTTTGAATATGAACGGAGCCAATCATATGCATTTTATTCCCGTTCTCTTGATGTTTCAGTAAAGACATAACGCCTCCTAACAGGAAGCCCAAGAATTTTAATCGTGCTGGAGGCTGTTCAGAATGGCTTAGGATTCTGCGGAAATCCCAATTGCAAGAGAAATATTTCTAGGGTTCCGGACGGGGTTTGTTTGTTTGTTTGTTTGCTCACACGAGCTAGTCTGCACTAAGGCTCATTCACGTTTGTCAGCTTCTTTCTCTTCATGATGTTTTGTATTTACAGAGTTACATAGAGCACGAGTTACTCTAGCTAAATTCTCATTCATGTTAGTTTATTTCTTTCTCTTCATCATATTTTGTGTCCACCGAGTTGCGTCTTTTCCTAAATTCGTTATTATTCGTCGCAGGATGACGCAGCATTTAATGTTCACTACTACTTCCAGCCCCTTGAAGAGCGTGGATTCATTTATTTGTTATACAATTGTCGAGAATCTTAGAACTTTTTTGTTTTATTACACTAGCTAGTGTTTTTAAATAGGATTATCTGAAGGAGTCTCAGGTAATGATTCCTCTTTACCTGACTCAACGTTCCATTTCCGTGAGATACCAAAACATGTATAACATGTGCGATGTGCATACACGTTATTCACCACATTCTATAGTGTCGTTACAATCCCCATTTTTTGTGTAGGTAGCCTAATTGCTCTCTTATACTGGTATGTGTCACCGAACGAAATTCTATTTAAAACAAATTTCCAATGGAATCCAACTCATTCACAGATACTTACAGATTTTAAGATTTTTTATAGCTAATTTATTACCTTGCCAGACCTTGTCTAAGATGCAACTCTGAAGTTGATGTAAAAGTTTCATTCCATAACATTAAGTGCTCGCAATATCTTCTCCAATGCTTCCCATCAGTAATCACCGTTTTAAACTCCTTAGAGAAACTAATCCACCACAACTCATCATTAAATGGGCATCGGGCTTTTTACATGCATAATTTTATTTTTTTTTCGAAATCTATGACTATAATTTTCATCCAGTCCTAAGTTAGATGCTTTTGTCTAGAAGTTTCTGACCAAAATTTTTTTCAAGCTTTATGAGTTTTTTCGTACTGAATTTACTTCGCGACAATTTTATCAGATTTGGCGAGTGAATACAGTAATTTTTGTCGGTGTCAAGAAGGTTTAAGTGTTTCTTCTTAATTCATTTAACGCAAGTGCCAATATGGATTTTCTAGCTCTTTAGCTGTGCATGCATTTTTCATTGCATTTGTTGATTATTTGCAAAATATCGCCTCATCTACGTGATCGCTTCCTCTGCCTTCAAATTTCTAGCCCAAGTGTTCACGACTCTCGTAAATAAGCTATACAAATCACAATTACGAATCATTTTACGTGAATCAATGACATTACTAACATTTTCTTTGGGATTTCACCTATGAAATATTCAAAGCCGTTTATGCGCACAAGGGCAATTCAAAGAAACGAACGTGCACATTGCCTGTTGCATGGCCAATTATATTGGCTGCAGGTAGTGAACCTGGGAAGATCACAGCCTGATGGCAATATAACTTCATTACTCCAGCAATTAAGCTGCCAGCAAGGAACCTTCATAAACTTCGAAAAATAGCCCTAATGTTTTTTGGAGCCTGGAATGACGATTTAATTTAAACACAGCATTGAGACCAAACTTGAATGTTTCATCAAAATGTTTGTTTTCATTGTCAAGATTTCCGGTTAGGTCTGGAGTAGAATATAATGTCATTGGCATCGTATTGTAGTGCTTTTATTATTCTATTGGTTGCTGGCGATTTCTCATTCGATGGGATGGTTCAAGATTTAAATCAATTAGAAGTTATTTTTACGGCTTGCAGCATGAGACACTACGTATTTTCAGTGCTGCATGGTTTCCAATCGGAAATTCCATTATTGACCTAAAATTCTGACGCCCTAACAATGTGTGCAGTTTCTCGCCAATATTTCATTTATTCCTCCGATTAAAAGGTACGATCTTAGAATTTGACGCGGAGTTGGTGTCCCAGCATGGATCAAACTAGTTCGAAGGATGCAGTCGTCCATGGAGTCTATGCATGCCATACTGCATGATCTTTTAAACCGATTTTGTGGCCGAACATGACAAAATTAGTCCCAATGATGCAGTCTTCCATAGAATCGGTTACATCCTGGTTTTATAGGTCGATATGGTGTCCCAGAATGGATCAAATTAGTCCCAAGGATGCAGTCTTATATGGATTCGATACCATCCCGGTATATTAAGCCAATATGGTGTCCCAGCATGGATCAAGTTAGTCCCAAGGATGCAGTCTTATATGGATTCGATGCCATCCCGGTATTTAAAGCCAATATGGTGTCCCAGCATGGATCAAACTATCCCAAGGATGCAGTCTTATATGGATTCGATACCATCCCGGTATTTAAAGCCAATATGGTGTCCCAGCATGGATCAACCTAGTCCCAAGGATGCAGTCTTCTATGGATTCGATGCCATTCTGGTATTTAAAGCCGATATGGTGTCCCAGCATGGATCAAATTAGTCCCAAGGATGCAGTCTTCTATGAAGTCGATGCTCGGCAACAACGTACAGCGTGGGAACAGCGTCTCCGGAGGTCGCTTGGTCATCTTCCTCGCCAAGGCCTGGCAGACGCTCACAACATGGCTTGTTTTTAGTGACTTTATGCATTATTGAGTCAACAGCACAGCTGTAAATTAAAGGGTGTCGGGTAAATGTTTAGGTAAAAGTACTCAGAGTGGACGACAACCGTTATTGTAGTCGTTAGTTTAGTGTAATCCAGGAATTTGCAGTTAATGAAAAGAAAAAAATGTTGTACTGCTGGGAATTCATCTCGCTTGTTGAGTACTGCATCACTTGTCATCAAAAGGAAAAAGTAATCTGATTACCGATAAATAATAACAAGTACAATTTTACACGTTTATTTTAGGGGTTTATTCTCACAAAAAGGAATCAATGTTCTTAATGGAAAATTAAGAAATTTTTACTCTGAAATAATATATAAATTCGTGAATAAATTTTTAAAGCTGACTAAAATTAATTCCAGTTTCAGAAGTAAAATTTAGACAATTATAGTAAGGCCTGCATCGCTAGATGCTCTGAGTGAGCTTTAATAAATACACCTCAATGAATTTTAGTAGCAATGGAAGAGGCAAAAAATTCACTGATGAAATCATTAATTTCTACAGTGATCTCCAGCGAACGGCTTTGACGTGGATGAAAAACACAATAAAAACAAATTTTTCGCTTTCGATTTCGCTACTGTTTTAGCAATCGGATTTTACCTCGTCGTCAAAATTTCTACAAAATTCGACAAAATTATTCAAATCACACATTCTGGTTTTGTCCAAGGGTGTTGAGGGTCTGCAGCCCTGAGATTACAGTTCCGGGATTCAGCAAAAGGTGGACCCGGATTTTGTTTGATTAATGTGTAGTTTAAGCATTCAATGAACTTTGTGCGCGGGGATGTCCTGACTTTTCAAGCAATTTTAAGAGTTTGTTAGTCTCCCTATTTGGAAGAATATGAACTTCAATGGCACTTATTAAATACTATTATTATTATTCTCAGATGCGGAATTCAGGATTTCAATCCTTAATATACAATGTTTTATACAATTATAATCGAGCGAGGTTTGCCAACTATTACGAATTTTTATTTAGTGTGCTTCAAATACAGTTATGATTTTAATTCTCAAAAATTTTAGGTAAAATAATTTGCTGTTATCAATAAAAAAAAACTCACTGCATGACATTAATCCATATTATTACATTCAGCAAAATAATAGCGTTATGGGTAATTTGCGGCTTGTGGCTCAAGTGATGGTCAAACATATAGTACATAAATATTTGGCTTATAAATGTATTACTCAAAACAATGAGTGAATAAAATTAAAAAAAAGCCAATTAAAATTCAATTCTAAATGTAAAAAATATGCTACACAATTTAAATATCGTTTTTTATTTATTTTCGCATGACCATGCAGTCAAGCGATAACTTATTTTCTTCGACACGATATCTTCACAGATCTCTGTACAAGATGCTGACAAAATCTTGAAGAGCATAAGAAGGCACAAGACTCACTTAATCTAGACATTGGTTAATGGTTGTTTACAAGGTACCGAGCCTTGTTTGCATTAAACAGAACAAGCTTAATGTTGATTACGACCCGCTCATACTACTGCCACAACGTGTTTGACTGAAGCCACACTCGCAGAGTGATTTAAACGAACCTTCGTGATGTAAGTACTTCATTTTCTTCAACGTCAAAACGCACTGTATGACATCTACTAATCTCAGTCTTAAAAAAATAATCCTCAATTCATCGCTGCTAAAGAGTGATTATAATCCAACAAATGCCCTATGGTTCAGGGTTGTGGTTGGAGTGGATGTTTTGGGAGATGACACAACAGTTTTTTGGAGTAGCAAAGACGCGAAAATTAAATGTTTGATAAAATGTTCCCAATAGCTCAATTATAACTAGCGTCAATTTTATGCAAGACACGATCATCCATGTACACATATATATTAGTAAAATTTTCTTGGAACATTTCAAAGAGGTTGAATTGTTTAAAGACGTTCAATCGAATGGTAGTTCCACCCATACTTTTCAGGGGTCCTTCAAAACATAATGAATATTTTTTAGTTTGAAAAGTAATTAAAATTGTGACATCTTCATTAAAGTAAATTTCAGAAAATTCTGTTTCGTCTGTAAATTAAAGCTGATCTACAAATTTCTCTTCAATCCAAGCGACGAAGTTTGCGTTTTTTTGCACACGGTATGGTTTAATGTCAGCCATTGCAGGTCATCTCTCGATGCCTGCAATCAAACTCCAGAAATCTTGATTTGAAATTTCAACGTGAAAGTTGATCAAAAGTAGAAAGGTGTTGTACCAAAACTTGGCGAATGTGCACGCACTGCCAGCGGCACAGAAACATATTTTCTCCTCAGATTTTTACATTTTTCCTTAAACTTAAAAAATTTTTATATCGATTTTGTATGAAGCATATCTTAATTACATTTCTGTCGATTAATTTCATAAGAGATAGTATGAAACAAGGAATTTTTACTGTCTGGAAAATTGCTAATTTCATTTTTATAATACATTGAACTTTGAAGTCAATGTACATTTCAATCAGAGTTAAAGAAGGAAAAAATGTATTTAAAATAAGATATGAATTAATTAAAAATCTAGATTTTTACGCTCAGTTTTGCCAGTTTATGCCCATAGAAAAATTGATAGATAATTTTGTCTAAACAGCGACGCATATGCTGTCTGAGTCACTGATGTTTTCTTTTTCCGGGTCAAACTTGGTCAAGATGATCTACAAAGTAGCAAAAGTGAATTGTTATTTCGTCGAAGTCTCGTTAGTTTCTCGGACTGCATCCTAAAGCATCCACAATCACCAGTGATTGTGGGCTGGGTGGCCTAGGGCAGGGCTGCGAACAACACCCGATCTTGCCAACTCGTAAATTTTCTAGAAAAAACTTGCTTATTACTCATAATATGAGATGCTCTCAGGACTGGTGACCTCTCACGGGATGGCTCACGGAACAAGGAAGGAACTTTGAAACGAGGTTATGCATTGCGTGTTTCACCTTCAGTAATTTTTTGATCCTTGTGAAACATTTGTGCTAATCTAGAATATTGCAGGCACGAAATGAGAACGCATGAGCTTGGAAACATTCCTGTTCTTATTTCTTGATGCACAACATGTAATAATAATAAACGTATATAAGTGCAAGTTCCACGAAAACTTTAGTTCACAGTAGGTTTACTAAAAAATTATTGAGCGTTAATAATTTATTTCGAAGTGTTTCGTGAAACAAAATTGCGCAAGCCCTTTGAAGACGAAAAATGTTCATAATGCATTTGAACTAAATTTGCTATCAAACCACTTCACGATTTTCTATTATCATGGAATACAATTAGCGACTTGAGGATAAATAAATGAGCATATTTTTCTTAGAATTTCCATTCTAAAGTTTAATGAGTTAAGTGTAAACAATTGTAAATTAGTCAGAGTCTAATTTTGCTCCTCAGGTTTGCAATTTCGAAAATTTTAATTCTATAGTATAATATTATCTTCTGATAATAGTATCATAGTTTAGTCATTTTAATGGAGAATTTACATAAATTTTTGTAAATTTATTTTATAAAGTTGTAAGGTTATGACAATGCATGAGGGCAATGACCATCGTCGGGTGTTTTGATCAGACTTTATTCTGGAAAATTCGAGGTTTTATGTTCTTGTCTGCACTTGTCGGCGCAGTGAGGCCACTTAGCACTTCGTGGCTCAGTGCGTCAAATATCAACATTGGGAGAGACGCAGAAGACGTTTTTCCTGCGGAATTTACGGGCAGTTCGACTACGACTTTAACGTCGAAAGACGCAATAAAACCCCGAGTGATTAAGTAAATTTTAAATTCAATGAAGAATTCTAAGAAATCCTCATTTGTGTCCAAAGAAAAGTATCAATACAGCTAGTTAGCGTAATGAAACAGTAATCGTTTTTCAGAAACGCTCTTAATGTGGATGCCCCAAAACTGTACATGTACAATGGCCATCACTTAAACGGTCATGCATAACTGAATGCTGTGACGTCCTTTACTGAGAAAAACACGAGGATTATATTGGTCTTGCGAGAGGTGATGTTTACTCGAAAGAGTTTAAAGTGTCGACCGCGCAAACAAAATTTGGATTAGTGTTATGGGCCGCTCTGGGAAACCTGGCCTGTTCATGCAGCTTATAGACGTCACTCTCATTGTTCGAGTCCAGCGTTTCAAGGAACGGAATAAGAGTGTGATTCATATTTGGTCAGAATTTCGATTGGTTCACAAGAAATTCTGCAGGTGTCACATCTCGAGCCTAAGCGACGAAAGTAATTTAAGATTTATCCTTGGGAAATCCCACGTACTTCTTTTTTTCGTTTCGTGGGTCTTTTCATTAGAATAGTTGATTAAATGATCACTATCAACTTTCAGCGTATTTATCTAACAATTGTGAATGAGCAACATTGTCTAAGAAGAAATAAGGGTCTGAATGTTTATTTACTCTAAATTCAATATTAAAATTTTTGCTTCAATTTTAAAAATTGATTTTGCTGCTAGTCAAGATCCCGAAAACATGAGATTTTGAAATATTGTATTCTCTAAATAACAATGAAATACAGAATATAAGAGCTTAAATAGGCCGCTCATTATTTTTTAGTAGATTCCAGTTCCCATGACGAGGCTGCCCAGATTACGACAAATTGTTGTCTGCTAAATCATTATGACAGATAATTAATAGAATAATTATTTAAATCATATCTGAGAATTTTATTCCTCCATTGGAATAAAATTTGAATTTACAAGCTGCTGTTAAAGGTTATTTGTAATGAATTCGCAACTTCTTCGTTAAACAATCGTAAATCGAGTTGGTTTCGTAAGAAAATGCATGCGTAAGAAAATGAACATTTTTTACGCAAGCGAAGAAGGGTGCAAAGCATTTCACATAATAATGATTATTTAATTTAAATTACCAATGTTTGTGAGATCTTACTGCGTCTCATTACCAAAAGGTTTTAACTTATAATAATATTTAATGATTTGTCTTACCCCTATCACATTCGGGGCTAAATCAACCTTCATCCTATTGATGGCTCATCGATCTCACGTAAAAATATCTATAAAAATTTTTACGAAGAGAATCCTGCGTCGTAAATTATAGAACCATGAGAACAACTGCCAAGCTCGGGTATTCCGTTCCAGGAAAGGCGAAGATTCTGGCTTACTCGTGTCAGCCTCGATGTAGTAAACGCGTGAGGTGAGACTGCGCAGTGTCGGTCTATAGTCCAGACCGCGCGATACACGTACACTGACGATAATAGTCAGTTATTTACAGCCCAGACCGCGCGATACATGTACACTGACGATAATAATCAGTTATTTACAACCCAGACCGCGCAATACATGTACACTGACGATAATAGTCAGTTATTTACAGCCTAGACCACACGATACATGTACACTGACGATAATAGTCAGTTATTTACAGACCGCGCGATACATGTACACTGACGATAATAGACAGTTATTTACAGCCCAGACCGCGCGATACATGTACACTGACGATAATAGTCAGTTATTTACAACCCAGATCTCGCGATACATGTGCGTACACTGACGCTGAAATCTCGATTCAGTTCAACTTACATAAAAAAAAATAATTCGTCTTTGGGCGTTGATTGATATATCTATTATTTGATCTGATAGAAAGCTTGATGATAAAGTAGCTTAAATGCCTATTAAATTTTGGAAAATATTATCCATCTTCCAAATGGGAACCTCGATATTTTCGCTCATCAAAGGTAGTGTTATATGTTTTCACGCAAATCATCCCAAGTAAAATATGATAAACGTGAACATCAGTAAATTTCCTCATACATGAAACTAAATAAAATGTATAAAAAAAAATTTTAAAGACCACGTTTTTCATGTGGACTCAAAAGTAGAAAATAATTTTTCGGCAGCTACTGATCTCTGTTTGCTTTCATTCTCTTGGTATTTTGTATTTCAGTTAAAATATTTTACATCTAAAACGAAAAACGTGGGGCGCATCTTCATTTAGGCATGCCTTAATTTCAATTTTGAATTCAGCCACTATTTCTAATTATATCAGCAATACACTTATCAAATGTTCAATGAACCATCATATTCATCATATCAAGTAATCACCAAACAATTAAATACATATGCGCCCCACGTTTTTCGTTTTAGAGGTTGTAAAATATTTTAACTGAAATACAAAAGACCAAGAGAATGAAAGCAAACAGAGATCAGTAGCTGCCGAAAAATTATTTTCTACTTTTGAGTCCACATGAAAAACAAGGTCTTTAAAATTTTTTTTTTATACATTTTATTTTCTCATTTTTAGTCCGTTGCTACACACGAAACACGTTGTTGCGAGCCAATTTACTTGACTTGATGTACGTATCGATGATACGAAGCGTATCATCGATATACGCAGTCTAAACACGAATATCCTCTCGAGGATGACGTGCATTAAAGGTTCCAACCCCTGCTTGTGAGTTCCTTTAGAGTTTATACGCCTGGAAACGTGCAACAAATTATTGATTATTGTATTGTTATCGGGAGCTGAGCTTCCCTAAAAGTTTCAGAGCGCTAGCTAATGGGAAAGTAGGTGAAATATCGATTGCAAGATTTGATCATCACAGACACGAAAGCGAGCTAAGAAAAACGTGGTAAAAATATAACTCAGTACTCACTGCAGTGACAGAGAGCTCATTTTCTCGTCGACGAAAACGTGAAATCACGGACGGACAGACAGACAGCCGGACATGGCGAGCACAATAGCGCCTTTTTTTCAACAAATGAGAAAATGCGCTAAAAATAACCCCTTTTTCCTACAGTTTGCTATATAACCATATGATGTTAAGGCCGCACCAAGTACGCCCGCGTGCATAACCACGCTGTATTTCGCGCGCCCAACGCGACGCTCAAGTTCATATGTTTTTCAGACATTTCAACGGCGAGGTTTGTTCCTCGGTCCTTGAATAATTTAGGTTGAAGGTCACAACTTTGGGAGCTTCTTTGTTTTTGATATTCAGGGAAAATTTAACTATATTTAAAATTAATCATGCAGAATACAAAATAAATTTATTCAATCGAACATACATTTTTAGGGAAATTGCACTGCTCTACATTGGAGCAATTATATTGTAGTTACAATAATATTGTATCAAAGCCGCCAGGGCTCAGACATTTAGATATTGCTAAAGATCATAAAACATCATTTCGTGATCAAAACTCTCGATGATTTGGTAAAAAAAAGATTACACTGATTTCCAACCAATGTACATTCATTTAATTTTGTTCGCACTTATTATTTAGGCGCGGAAAATATGCGATTTTTCTAACCTCCATGGCACTAAGTAGAGAAAGCGATACCAGATTTATATAACCACAGAGATACATATTCACAAATTAAAATTCCTCGTCTGAATTTTTATTAACATGTAATTATTTCTGGATTGAATTGACACGACCATTAAGCTAACATGAATTTGTGAGCGCATAAACATGGCTGTGATGTCAGCGAGAGGACCGATGGTTTTGGGGGGACGTCCCGCCATATTGTCCCGCCTTATAAGTGTTATTTGCTGTCGCGTGTCGGAGTGTCAAAAATAAATCTCAGTTTTATGCTCAAGGTTGACATTTTATCACGAATTTTGCATTATATTACTATTTTTATTCACATTCAAAAATTTACTACCATACAAACGTAAATTGGCTTGCAATTCTTATGCAAGTTGGTCACTATATTTATCATTGAAAATTTGCTAGATGAACTGTTGTAATGAATGATACTTAAAAGAAAATTCAAACTGTTGAGCCGAAAACTCATTGATTTCCATTTCACGGGGAGAAAAAATTAGACAATTACGTTTAGTAGAAAGACATATTTTTCAACGCAGTTTTCAATTAAAATCATTTGTAATCATTTGTACGTGAGATACAAGAACCTATTCAAGAAGCATCAAGTGTCTACTAGTAGTACCCAATTTTAAGATAAAAATTGTCTGACCTGTAGCGAAATGAGAGCATAAATTAACTTAAAACCATACCCATGGTTTTAAACCATAATATAAAGGTATTTCATGGTTTTAAAACCATACCCAAACTATATTAACACGGACGACCTTTGTTGAACGAACTATCGCCTTACAGCCCGGCTACGTCTAGGACAGGTTATCATGACGGGTACAGAGGAGCAGCGTCGCAGGGTTATGTATATATTTTGCCCAGGGTATTTTATACATCCCGAGAAGGCCTTCGGTCTTCAGTCTGAGTCGCAACCGCGTGAGGGAAAGACGTATTTGAAGGGGCTCTCAGGCGGCTTCCTTGCCTGGAACTCAGCTTAGTGTTCGGACGAAGCGAGTCCTTGTGAAGCTGAGGATGATTATAACGTCATGGCAGCGCTTCACTCATGAAAAAATTCAAGAAGCATTGCATTCATGAAGAAGTTTACTTACAAATTTCATTGTTTGAAGGAATTATCAAGTGGTTATGACAGAATTTTTGAACAGGAAGACAATTATGAATAGAAAAACATATTGTCGTTTTTTTTCTGAGATGATGAGATTTCCCGGGGACTGTGCATTGCTTAGTGGGAAATGCTTGATGATCGCTTAGATTTTCTATTTAGTAATTGTTTTAATCTTTACAGTCCGCAAGAAACCTTGCTTTTAGGTGCAAACATGAATCACAAATCACAATTATGCTCAAGGTTATGGTGCGATTCCAAAGATATAAAAAATTGGGTTTAATAATCTAATTAAGAAATAATAACTGCACGTGCATTATAAGGGGGATGTAAACTGATGACTAGAAACTCAACTAAAACTTAAATTGTTCATAATAATTAGAAAGACATCACTCGTCCACAAAAAATTTAAATATTTTTAGCTTCTCTAAATGAATTGACGATTTTAACAATTTTCGGGATATTATTTAGATTGGAAGGAATTGTTAAAAAACATGGAATTCGTTCCTTTTAGCTTTAGCATCACGGCATTGGTGAGATATTTTTTACCATTAGTGCTTTAAATTGAATATATTTTCGATGAATACATTTTCAATTGAATTTTCTTCGATGAAGGAAATATTCTTATTTTATTGTTTTTTATTCCAGTTTGGATTTCATGCACGAGGAATAGCCCATCGTTTAGGTATCGACGACCGGGATTGTTCCTCTTTCACAAAAAGTTAGGGCAGCCTCGAGCCCTCGACCGATTGCAGTGCCTAACCAGCGAATGAATCGAATGAAACCGCTTCAGTAATATATCTACTACTACTGTAATATTATTTGCCAAATTCTACATAATATTAGTAGCATTACCTCTACATATCTTATTAGTGGTAACACTTGTACTTGATATTAGAAGAAAGGCTATTACGATCATATTAGAATTAATAATTCTACCATCGTATTCCGATTAATACTTATGTGAAGCGCGTGTGCAAATCCTTAACTTTTGAAGTGGAGAGTGAAAATTTCGGTGGAGAAAAATTAGTGGAAAAAATCATGAGAAGAACAACGGACGACAAAATAAAAATTGTTGAACGTATTTGTGAACGGAGAGCAGCAAGCCGAAGCTCTTTAGCTGACGTGTACTTTGTCTTGATTTGAACTGAAATGTGAACGAAACATTAACAAATTTCTGGTAGTAATAAAGAAAATTCCTAGTTTATATTTCTTTTCTGGTACTCACTTCAGTCAATTTTCTGAAACTTTCAATCGCCTAATACTCATTCTTCTTTGCTTATCAACGCGTCAACACACATGAAAATTATATATATTACAAATGGTGACTGCTACAAAAATTTTGCAACACATATGAACTCGCATACAAAATTTTTCGGATGTTCCCGCAAACCTATCGATCTGCTGAACAACAATAACACACTAACGCATTCAAAGACCGTCTCGCTTGTATTGAGTCATTGGGAGATTGCCTTCGTCTTCGTTAATCAGCACAAACTCATAGTTATAAGCAGTAGAAATTCTCTGAGCTTAACGAGCTCTCGGTTATAAAGAAGTGACGAAGTCAGCAGCCGCCGTATGAACTCGAAGATGAAAGTGAGACTACCGCAAGTCGCTCAACAGAAAGTGAAGCCATCGTCCAAACTGCCACCGCCCTCAGTAACCCTGTAAGTGTTAGCGGTAAACTTGCACTCACTGGATAAGCTTCTCACTTTCTTTTGCTGCAACGTTATTGCCTCGCTTTCTTAATGATTTAATGCGCGAGCGTTCTTAGGTAACCGTTATGCCACTAGGCGATGCAGAGCATTTGCCGCTGTAGGAGGGTACATTATTTATTCCCTTGATAGGCAGATATTCCGACATCAATCTAATTATAAAAGATGACTATTAAAAACTTAGAATGAATAAAAATAACAAAATCTTTTATAAAAGTTGCTACCTGTTTCCGTCATTGATTTGCGTGATTCTAATTGCAATTATCATTGTCTCTGATGCGCAGTAAATTTGATTCCGTTTCAACACTGTAACGATATCAATAGCACTGAACGATCAAATACATATTTTAGTTTATATTACTGCTGATTTTGATTACTATAATCAAACTATATGCGATTTTGATAATCTAAAGCTATTGATACTATGATTGAGAGGCCGCGTTCAAGTAGGTTAGATTCAGACCCAAGTTTCTTTTGGCTATAGTTAACCCAGGTGTCGTGAAGAAAATAAGCTTCGTGCTCTTGCCGAAACATTGTTCCAATTGGAGAAATTTCATGGTATAAGTAAAGTCATTGTGCATACAGTAAACCTTGTCATTTTTAAAATTATTGAGCTTGATATAAGCTTATTATTAGTAGCCTCGAAGAACATCTATGTAGAAAAATGCAAAAAACATCAATTCACACTACGAGGAATGAGACGGGATCCATTTGACAAGTCCTAGTACATCTTTGTCAAGGCAAGGGACTAAAAGTAAAAGTAATGACTTGAGTACAAAATTTGCTGCCGAGATGTGGACAAAAGTTGATGAGAAGGAAGTGCACAACCTTGAGGAGTAATGCATGTCCAAGGCAACGATGATAAAGTTGGTGGTTGTGACTGCGCAAATTCACTGACGCAAACTCTGATTGATCTCGCTCATTGACGGTCGTTTCGTGGTTTCGCGAGCTTTACTTACGACACTTAATTCTTTCTTCTTCATGTAAGCCTCACACAAATTGAACCGTCATAAAATAAATCCGCTAGAAGCAGCTACAAAATTTCTGGGAAGGTTTAAAGAATCTATCACGAACATACTAATCGCTGACCACGGTTTCTGTAAATCTTTTTATTTCAAATAGATACACTTGATCAGTCACATTGCTTGAAGATCTAAGAGATTTTGTATATTAACTTACGTCGTTTTATTTAGGTTCTGAGAACGGCATGACATATATAATCTGAAGATTCCCTACGGATTTTGTTAAAACCATTTCCCATGCACTTAAAGATATTGAATCTCCTTTTAATATTCTAGATTAAAAATAGAACCTCGAAATAAAATAAGCAGATAGTCGTTGTGTGCGCAAAAAAGGATGCCTCCAGCTGTAATGCCTTATTTTATTTGATGGTGTTTCAGCTTACTTTGAATCACCTTCCAATCTCTCCTTTGGCCTCGGAAGGTTGATGCATTCATGGCCAATGGCGTTCTCTTCGGTTATGAACATATGCGCAGGCTGCAAAATGTCCAGTAGTGAACCAGGATGTTTGAGCGAAGTGTCCCCGAACACGTAGCGAGATGTTTGCGTGCCGTTGCGGAAACGCGATTTATTTCTTCAAAACTTGCAAGATGCTTTCCTTGTTGTATTTTGCGTCTACGTTCATTTTAACGGATATGTCGACATTTTCTTGATGTGGCTTCGTATTTTCCAGTTGCTTTAATAATCTTTTAGCGATTTTAGTGAAAATAGATCGTATTTCCTAGGATATTAATTTCAAAATCATTCCGTAGACTTTTATACGGCCGCTCATGCGGTCATGACAAGGTCTGAAATTCAAGCTTGCTTTAGATCCAGAAACTTCTTTTACACTGAAACATGAAATTATAAATGTGTTTTTAAGTCAATTATACGGCAACGAGTTTTTGTTTCAATAAAAATAGTGGAATGGTAAATTTTAATGACTGATCACTGTAAACAAAGTCAGGTATTTGTATACACTGCAACGACCGTGTAAATATCAGGTTTGATTTCGTTCAATTTTAGAGGAATAGAAGGTAAAAATTGTTCTGCGGAAGCACTCAAATGAATAATAGTAGTAAATTACAATAATTGTAAGCATGGTTTAACTATGTTGTTTAAACATGGTTTATTCTGTAGTCAAGGTTTATCCAGTTTACGGAACAAACCCATCGAATAAAATGAATAATAAGTTTTTTCTAACAATTACCAATTCCATAGAGGGTCGAAATGGTACACTTCACAATTCCTCGCACAAGTTATCATTTTTTATTCTAGTGTGCACTTCTTGATTGTATTTCTGCCTAGAGCAACCTGACTTGCGGAGTACCGGACACATATCGTCTATTTTGACGCATAGCAGTGCTGTGCAGATGTAACATCCGCGCGTGTGGTTACGGTTGTAAGATGTTGGTGATTGTGTGCGAGACTAAGTACACCTAAGTGCAGAGTAGACTCTTGAAATAGTTTATGATGGTTGTAGGTACAGTGGTACACTGGTTTTCGAGTAGGTTTGAGAAGTTAAATCCAATACTTGTCTTTTTTATACGTAAGAACTTTATTATATGTGCAATGCTACCCGAAATCGGTTGGTTAAATTACGAGGCTCATCATCTACTTTAATAACGATTGTCTCTGGCACTACTATAATTAAACGCCTTTCGTCCACAGTAGGGATACAGTGTTGTAGGATCGAGAAATAAGGATCAGTTCGGTATCCCTGTTAGGGGGTCAGGTTCTCGGTGTGATGGCGTCGACGAACCGAGCGTTATGATAAAACTGGATTTGCGGTGAGTTGACTGGGAAGTTGCATTCTAAACGAAAAATAAAAGTTGAATTCAGAGAACAGTAATAGAAATTTTAAGAATTTCTATTATTGCACTCTATTTGAAATTTATAAGTTACCTGGACGTGTGCCAAAGTCCTCTTGAGAATTGGATACCGTGACAAATTTATTGATATGACTAGCTAGCGATGATATAGCTTTAATTTTGTTGTACAAACTGTAGCCTATACTTGTTGGGCTATTCCTTAAGTGCAAGAGCCTATTCCCCGGAAATGATTGGCGTGTCTCGTCATCGCAGTATCGATGCGAAGAGCTTGCCTTTCTTTGAGCCGTCCTGGGAAGGTGATTGCTCCTGCGGTGTCTTCCGGTAGTTCTTGCATTGTGCTGTTGATTGCCTGCTAGACGGACCTTGATAATGGCTCATGGAAGACCTCGTATGTTAAATTGCAGGTCTTCTCGTTAGATCGTAAGATCTGTAACTTGATTTGATCAGTTCTTCACGATAAAATTTAATATTAAATTGTTTAGATAACTGTTGAACCCTGAAGATACGTGACGTGGATTGTTAGGATTGAATCGAAGGGTCATCAGTGGATGCATACAGACCGTCGGCTGTGGTCCAGTGGCTCCCTGTTATCTCAAGATTGTCGATTTAGATGCACGTTCGTCATTACGTTCCGCGGGCAATATCCTAACTAGGTGCTAGTTAAAATGTTGGTAATGAGTCTTATCCTGCATCTGTCCACGCCGTCTATCACATCCTGTCGTTACGAGACTTGTTTATCGTTAGATAAATTCGAAAATATCCTAATAATTCATCGTAGAAACCGAGATTTTAGTCTGAGAGATTAGGTTGACGGGTAGTGCTTCGTGATTGACAAGATAGTTGACGAAATCGTTCAATTAAGGTCCAATGAAACTGGAAAGTGTTAGGTATGCGTTGCAGCTTCATAACTTAGCTAGATTCTCTCGTAGTTTTTCTTGATAAATTATTTTTCGGTAAAACTTTGGGTTGAGTGCATCCAAAATAAGGGCGTTTTTTAATTGTTTTTTTTTTTTTGGTGTAGATAATCTGAAATCCGTTTTTGGCGGTCGGCATCGGAAAACCGATTTTTTTTTATATTTTCTATAAACGGCAATGGGGGACTCGTGGGGAACCGGGGGTTTTAGGGGGGGCGACACGCCCCAGGCTCTAATTCGTCGAAAAAAAAAAATCTGGCAAAAATCGGCAAAATCGGCGAAAAATCGGAAATTTTTTGACTGGAAATGATCTGTATCGTACTGGGAATGACAGTAATCCTAACCTTACCTAACCTAACCTAGCGTGATTTTTGGGTTTTACATAGGTTTACACTTCAGTCATTCCCAGATCGATATAGATCATTTCCAGTCAAGAAGAATTTTCAGACTCTTTCCAATTTCTCGCCTATTTTGCCGATTTTTGCCCGATTTCTTTGATGAATTACAGCCTCGAACGTGTCCCCCCCCAAAACCCCCGGTTCCCCACGGGTCCCCCATTGTCGTGTTCTATAGAAAATATATAAAAAGCCGAAAAAAATCGGTTTTCCGATGCCGACCGCCAAAAACGGATATCAGATTCTTAATCTACACCCCAAAAAACATGAAGTTGAAGAAAACATGCTTTTCTGGATCCACTTAATCTAAAGTAATACCTATTTTTCGGCAATTGATTATTAATTTATCATGAATTTGATACTCTACGTGGCTCTAGAAAGTTGGTTTGAGAGAGCAGCTCATTAGGAAACACGACTTTATAATGCAATTTACTATGTTAGTTCTGCATTTGATGAAATCGAAGCATAGAATTACTAGATTGTTCAGAATTAGTCATCCTTTGACTAGTGTTGTGCACTAGGCTAACAGTCTGAAAAATTATGAACTTCACTTTTGTTCCAGCACAATGAAGAACCATGGATCCCTCTTATGGCTTTTGGTCATCGGGGCGGTCACAATGGCTACAGCAACAACAATTCGGGAAACCACGGTGAGTACCAAGTAGGCAAAGAACTGAAGAGTCGAACAATGGATACTTTCAGCAATAGGTCTTCAAATAAACTAAGTCAAGTTTGATTTGCGTCATGTATTTTATAAAATTCATCCGTGTGTAGGCAAATTAATAGCGAGTGCGATTTGAGTTGGTGAAGCTGCCAACTCAAAACAAAGCTGCGGAAATCAATCTGACAGCTTTTGGTCAATATTGTCGAGTGATGCGTCGAATCACAAAGTGACGACTTGTATCACAAGTTCTCCTGACGGTGTTTAGTGTAAGTTAGGGATAGAAAGCAATCGAATCCTCGGATCGCAATAGGCAAATATATAGGAAATTGCCAAGCTTCTTCAGAGATTAGTTGGTAATTCCTACCGATATTAAATCCAATTCATGTCCAGGCGTAAATCACAATTCAGCAAATTGTGAAATAGTGTCATCTGTACCTCTAATTTCGAGACATCGACGCTGAGCAGAGTCTATTTTGAAGCCTGCAATTAGACTTTCAGGGTTACTGGGCCAAGGGAGAGGCCAACATATTTGAGAATTTCGATCTAGAGGTTGACCTTGGTTTGCCGTCGTAGGAATTTGACAATTTTTAAGCATTTAACTGGTGGCAGCTGCTTCATCTTAGATTTCACTTTCATCCTTTACTAATTATTATGCGCTGAAGTTTTCGTGAATTTCAGGAATTTTGATTTTCGTTATCGATCTGCTGTATTTCTCGGCAGGGCGCATATAATGATATAAACCTGTTCTGTGCATGTGTTGCTTCTATTGTAGGATCTACAACACGATTGCTGTCTCTTGTTGATCAACTATACCATCGGTGGAACCAGGAATCTTTTTACTCTGAAGGAAACTCTGAATTAGAAATCTTCATCCAATAAGCTGTGAAGTTTAATAAATTGCGAGTCGTTGAACCTGCAAAAATTGAGAACTTGGTCATACATGAGAACATTGTGTCTTGCTTTTCCCAAAATTTTCCTGTTGGCAATATTCTGAAGTGTGAAGAATCTGAAAATGCAGTCATAATGAAATTTACGTTTATAGTTACGATATTTGAAGATGTAATTAGGAACCACTTTAGAAATACTTGTCATGAGCTTTCCTGGCTGCTAGTTTGTTTACCAGTGAACAGAATCTACTAGTAGTTCATTATTCTGCGAAGTGATAATGCATTTCTCACGCAATGAGTCACCATTTCCATCACGGAAAGCCTCTCAGCACCGCGAGCGTAAAATCGTCCTAACTCGGGAAAGCTCCGTGAAGAGCTTTATTTGGTTACCCGAGAGCCGCTCAAAAACGAAAGTGAAAGATGCGCCATATGGCTTAGTACGAAAAAAATCTGCCTTAGCCAGCATAAAAAAATATTTGGAATAAGCGTAGGGGTTTTTCGTTCCTAATTGGAATAATTTCATTTGAGTTTTTTCCTATGGTTAAAGATAATTGGAGACGTGTCGTGCCGATTGCCGATCTTAGATGGAGAAATTACTAGCCAACAAACTGCGAATTTGATTGCTCGTGCTAATGACTCCGACAGAAAGTCGCACTCCTATTTTTGCTCCGAGATCAAATCTTTTCCCTGCCTCTCCGATTGTTGAAGCCGACGAACAGATTTTTCATCGCATCTTTAGTCACTGATTTGTAATCGTATATTTCATATTGACACGCCGATTATCCCAATGTAGGGGGGGAAATTAGCAAAAAAAAAAAAACTGAAGATAACGTGCTTAATTTTCAAAAAGTTTCAGTCTAGGAAATCTGCAAAGAATATAATCCTTAGCACCTATTTTTCATCGAATTCTAAGAGGTCAGTAATTTTGTAAACGAACTGCAGTATTGTATTGTTAGAACTTTCAACAATACAGTAGATTTAAATTTATATTTATCGACGATTGTTTACTTGACTATAGACGTGAACTAATTTTGTTAGGCTATTCCTAAGTACACACCCATAATACGAAGGGACTAAGAAGAGTTGGTAGCTAACTTTAAATAGTGAGCTCGCAGAAGCTAGAGTGCTCCTCGAAGTCGGAAGTATCGTTGACCGAAGGAATGGAAGGAGAATAAAAGACTGAAGATCGCATTACAGAAGCATATAAATTTGGTGAAGAGCCGTTCCTAGGGAGGATAGAATAGTGGCCAAGTTTGCGGTTTCGTGCATTCTCGGTCGGCCATCATGTCCGACGATGCACGGCGCGATCCATGACATTACGCGTGTGGCGATTACGAACGACCTTGTGTGGTGCGCTTCCATAACGAGCGTCGCGAACTGCAAGCCTGTTTTTCAACGAACCAGTTCCTGGCCCAATCTGTTATTATTTTTCCAATGGTTTCGTGCTTAGATGATCAGATGTGGTGTTCACGGGATTTTATTTGCGGCACAAAATTACTTAATTTGAGAAAAATTATCCTAATTTACTGTAAGTGTATTGATAAAATCGTATAAATTTTTGAGATCGACCGGTGAATGGCAATGACTTCTTGTTGCTGAATAAGTAGTTAATCTTGTCGATCAGGCGCAATTTGAAGTTATTGTAAATCTGACATTGTTTACAGAGGAGCTCACCTTAGCCAATGACGACTAATCTTCGACATCTGTAGTAACGCCTTCGACGATCACTGCCAAGGCTACATGCCTTAGTTCCACTCGTTATATTGCCATGTAGAGCTCGTTAAATTTTTCTTTAAGTTGGTCACGACCATTCGTGTTGGCACTACCCTTCGGACTTGCCGCCCAACCTTGAACCTCTATAACGATATCACGGCTAAAGAAGAGCGTCATTTACTGTGGTTAACGAATGGATCGCATTTTGTACGGGAAACCTCTGTTATTTGTGATATATTTTATTTCATAGTTGCTGAATTTCGACTTCGGCTATGAAGGACTTCGATGCACTGCAAATGAAACCACTTTTTGCTAAAATGGCCTTCGAATGTCAGTGTTTCATGTTACGTGCTAATTCCCTCTCAAGAAATTGAAGATAGAAACATTTCCGACTTGCAAAATTATATTACACCTGGAAATATTCCTTCTTATAGACAGGAAAATGATCTTTTGAACTTGGTCGTTTCAGCGTTTTAAGATATATGATACATAGAATTTGATGGCCAGTTACAATGGAAGTGTTTTCACTGCTACATAACTGAAAAATGAAATTTCATCGAAAATAGTTGGATTGGTTTGGCGTAACTGCCGGCAGTGATTTTTATTGATGTTCCTCGAATAAGTTATTTAGAATTCGAAGCAGCTGCCAGGAAACCCACGGCAACTTGAAAAATAGCCCCATGCGAGAACATAGTGGGAATGTAATGCGTCGCCCATCACGCTTAGGGAGCCACTGTAGAATACTGCGAATTCTGCTACACCAGAGCGATGCAGTCATTGCTAGGCCCACTTTTCATTTCAGTGGCACGACTGCAGAGCTGGGAAAGTTGGTAATTTCGAGAGCCAAGGGAAAGTGGTGCTGCTCCGACCGCGGCACATGGCGAATGTGCCAAGATTGCTATGGCAGCGCTTGGGGGTGACAGTTTTTGATGATCGTCATGGCAGTTTGGCGCAGGGGGGAGGGAAACATTTTTTTAGAAGTCGTTCAAACTTCAAAATTAAAACTGCTAATACAGCAGGCTCGGGCATCGAGCATGCTGCAGTCTCCTATTGAGCTGACCAATTATTGCCCTCGATTGACAGCCTCTTCATAATCTCTGAAGATTTTCAGACGCACAGAGGGCTGATTTTGTTAAATTATGATCTTTACATGATCACCGAAGTTGGGAGTACAGTTAGCCGGCGCGTGAAGCAAGTCCTTTCAAAATCTCGATTGAGCACAATTTGTCATTGGATAATCCAAAGTTTCCTTCTCCATAGCTCGTAGATTTGGCGTCTAGAAGATAGGCTGTGGTATTTGCTATTTTGTCACTGAATTTTTTCCGCTTATTGTACTTCCTATAAACTATAGATGCTTTTTAATCGGTGAAACCCAATTTCCTACATCGGATATGTACTTTGAGGTCCATGATGGAAGTAGCCTGACAAAAGGCTAGTTCATTGCGCAGCACTCAGACGACACGAAATCTCATTCTCAGCTATCCGACCCGGACTTGCGCCTTTTTATTATGAAGGTATTCCTTTCAGTAACCGAAGTTCTCTAGGCCATTAAAGCATTATGCAACAAACTAAGACGGTGCAAGATATAATTTTGAAAACCACGAGTTATCGTGGACTTGGGAAGTTAATTACGTTCGCAAATTCAGCTTAATAGAAGACATGGTTTGTCGATCAGCTAAGGCAATCAGCTCTGTTTTTGATGTTGGAATGATTTGCAGATGATTAAGCTTGTTGACGGTTTCTGGAAATGATTAATAACAGTTCATCTCTTCACCAGATCCACGAGTCGATGAGTCCTGAAGAGCTCCTGTCCATCTTTCACGTAGATTCACATGATCTAGGTGAGTTAATGAGAAGTGGACGTGACTGTTAAGAATTTTGATTCAAATTTCAACTATTGTGTATTTGATGTTTCTTATGTAGTCATTATTATGTCTATATATTTTTAATGAGGAATAACTGTAAACGTTTCGATTTTTTCTCAAAGAGGTGAATTTTTTTTGCCCACACATCTCTTAAGACTCACTCGTTCAGTTCTCTTCTATCTTCGTAGCCTTGAAAAACTGCGCAGTGTATACTATTGAACACTATACATACTGAGCAGTACAAATACTGACTGCTCAGGTCGCATACGTGACCACTGGTCACTAATCTCGCGCAATGCTTTTTGCGCGTGACCCTATTTGTCACTGAGTGGTATTCGAATGCGCAACCGCTGCGCGTGACTGTCGAAGATGGTTCGCGGTAGCGGTCTCTGATGCTTCTCATTTTCTGTAATGTACCATTTTCTTCGCCAGAACTTGCTAGCTGACCTTCATAGAGAACCCTCACTACTTGTTGATTATTGTAGCACTGTAACGATGGATTCAACACTGATGCAATTTGGCTATAAAACAGGTTGCGGATAACATTTTAAAGTTGCCAATTTCGGGTTTTTAATAACTGAAAGAAAAACGTATCCATATTGTATCCATGATCGCTTTTATATTTACTAAAATTTTGCAAGACATTAGAAGTGTACTGCAAGTACTTACTATTGGACTTGATCATTAGATTGTTTGTTCGCAAACAACCTTAATGTGTAGAACAGAGGCGAAGAAATGGATATTTTCATTAAGTTGAGCGACAAACATCAACACTCTTGAAACTTCGAGGATACAGGTATAATAAATCTAGCGACTAGATATAACCTAGGGGGATGCCAACCTATGTTAACTGTAGAAAGCCATAATTAATGTGATGAATCTGTTCACTACTTCTACCCTATATTACTCGACTTATTTTCTCCCGTGCAAAATCACCCTTATTCTATTGATCCTCGTGTTCCTGGAGGCTTTCTAATGGTAGCCACCGATCAGATTTTTTTACTGATATGGTAACTTTCTCTTTTTTTTTTTAATTATCACATTGAAATTTTCGCGCGAACAAGATTCGTCGTGGAACCTTTGCTAGCCGATGGAGTGGGAAGAACTGAAAATTTCGCCTTGTGTTGTGAGCTTGTGAAAGTTGAGCCTCGTCTTTTATCGGCTTTTGAATTATTGTTTAACCTGTAATTTCAGTGCCTTATCAAGTGGTCATATATAAGGATTAAGCTTCGCATCTTTAACATTGGATATTAGTAGATACTACTGTCTAACGAATTCCTTTTTTGTATCTGCGTACAGTTCCTGCATACGAAGTTATCAAGTTACATTCGCGCGTAAGAAGAGGCGCGAACGACACTGACCATGTTAGAGTAGTCCACTTGAACGCCTTTGACAAGGAGAGGGTCTTGAACCTTCGACCGAACGAAGATCTTGCGCGAAATGTGCCAGTTTTCTTCGCCGATCACGACCCTCGGGAAGGGAGAGTGGTCTTGAAACCAGCAGCTTCGGTACGGATCTCGTCTAGTTAGCTTTAAGCTTCATTTTTTCAGCCCAATTTGAACTGAAATTTATGTAATTGAGGAGCTGTAAAGAGTAGAAAATTTTTCATGATGCATACTTTTAAAGTTTTCAATGGTCCTGCCCTGTGACCTCACCCTCGTGCGGGTGCATTTACCCTACGCAGCAGTGCGCAACTGCTAAAGCATAGACCAAATGCTCGTAGTGCGAGTGGAGTAGATGTGAAAAGCTAATTTGGCTGCAAGTTTATATTGACGAGAATCAATTCTGCTGCCATCAGGTGGATTCCATCGGTACACCATACCAAGATGAGGAGACCTTGGCGGCTGTTATGCTGACGAAGGACCCAGAAACAGGGGAGGTGCTTGTGGTGAGTTCGATCACTAATTATTTTCCCATTACGCGTTTGCAGTGTAGATTCTGTGTCCAAGTAATACTCCTAGGAAGTCGTCGAGCAGCGTTAAAGCACCCATTGCCTTTCGTTGGCGTTTTACTTTCTGCTGAAAGAAAGTTCTTACAGCTTGAGTTATCTGTTCAAAATCACAATACTACAAAGGTGCTTCACCTGAACGCTTTTACACAAGTGCACCATTCTCTGCATGATGAGATTTAAGATGCATAAAGGGTTGGATTTGACCAGATTTTAGTTCCCTGCCTTGTAGGGAAATCAGGAGCCGATCACTAATAACAATTTATACAAAGTTATTCTAACGTAATTTCGTAACTCGCATATGCCAGGACGGCACCGTTGGGGACGACCTTGTGGTTCGGCCAGTGCCCCGCTCGGTACTGGACGTAATAGAAGCTAAGTCTCAGCAAGCAGCCGGTCAACAGTGGCGACGAGAAGAGGAGCAGGACCTAAATGCCATTAGACCACCCGACGATGAAGCCTTTTTAGACGAAGCTAAAGAAAATCTTCAAGCGGGAGACTTGGTATTCAGTGATGGTTTTCCTCTCGTCGCTGATGATGGCACAAAATCGGGGCAGCCGACACACATTAGGGTGCCCTACGAGTGAGTGGCTATGTTGGTGAGAGGTTCATTTCGCTGTAAATATTAGACGTGTGTGGATTCCTAATGCTGGTTGTTTTGTTTGGCAAGACTCGCTTTAATGTAGGACAAGGACGCTTTTCTGCATTGGAAATGAAGTTTAACCTCGATGCATCAATAAACCATGACTGAAATTTAAAGTTAGGTTTCGTAATTCCAGGAAATCTACAGAACGGCCAGTAGAAGACAAAAAATTGCCAGAAGGCTTAGAACTCGTCAGGAAGAAACGAGCGGCTGCAACCACTGGTGCCGTTCACATTGTTTATAAAAGGAAACACAAGGCGCTCTCGACTGATTATGGTAATCTTTGAAAAGCTAGTGGTACCAACAACTACCTTGACATTTTTCATTTTTGCCTTTATTTTTTTGCGTTTGCTACTTGTATATATTTTTTAACGTGCAATTTAGATTATCGCTTATCAGTAATTGGAATCGGTCGTGAGTTCAGAAGATTTGACGAATAAAGATCATTTGGATTAGTCTGTCCAGATTTCACATTTGTTTTCCTACATTCACTGTGGTTATGTGCATTTGAATTCTTATTTCCCATCCGTAAGCTTTCGCGCAGTTAGTTCTGAGGAAGCAGATTTGAATAACAAAAAGCAAATTTTATTGCAGCGGAGATGGATCCTGATCACATCCCAGCTAGAAGTCCAAACGCTCGCCATCGTAACAAGCGAGCTGCTCCCGCTGTTATCTACCCTGAAATTTTAGTTTTAGTGGACTACGATGGTTATTTGTGAGTGCTTGATAAATTTATACTAGTCCGTTCAGGTTTGTGGAACATGGAAGTGAAATTTTGCTGAGCATTATTTTCATAGTGTTAATTAGGACTGAACGAATTATAGGAAAATTTTACGGAACTACGTCAGCGGGAGAGAAAGACCTCCTTGGGGAAATTCGGGTCATTGTATTAAAACGCCTTGGGCAGTTGGGCTTCACATTTAACCGCTTAAATCTTGTTCATATTTTGTAATTTTCTAATGAATTTCAGATTACACGGTCAGGATAACTCTAAAATCAAAAGCTACTACGTCAGCTTTTGGAACGGCGCTGATTTACGTTACAAACTCCTGAGAGATCCTAAAGTGAAAATATCGATCGCTGGTATCATAATTTCACGGGTGAGTTCCTCTGTGCATAAAGCAAAAGTATAAAAAACTATTTCCTGGGTTTCCATTTTCGTAATGCCCAGTAAACAAATAATTCGAAATTTTCTTGACCCTCAATGACCCCCATAAATAAATTCAACTTGTTCTAAATTGATCTCATTCATATTACATATAGATTATGTAGGAGCTTATACACAGTAGACTTGTCCGTGCGAGGATTTGATTTATTTTTCGATTAAATTAATTTCATTACATTTCATAAACTTGCCCTTGCGTAATCAAAATGCCTGCCTTCGGGGATCTTTTAAAATTGGCAGAGTCGGGATGCAATGCCTTACCTGGAACGCAACCGAGTCGACAGAGATGCTATCGACTCGGCAAGTGCGCTCACAGACATGGGCAAATATCTGTTCCAAGAGCGCAGGCTGCCCACGTACGATATCGCCGTCGCTATCACCAAGTGAGCATTCTGTTCAACAGTATCCTTCTCAAATAAATTTTTTCCAAGATTTGTCGATTTCAAAATTCAGAAATCCCAACTATCATCTAGTTATAAGCAACCGCCAGAATATTATCTCCCCCAATGACAGTTGAAAATGCTGATGTGTATACATATATTACATTATTACATAGTTGATTTAGTCCTCGATGAATCACACGATTTTTTTATGAAGTCTAATCCAACTAACCCTCGTGTGAAACTATCGGTGGTACAAGACGCAAATTTTTTTAATATGAATTAAAATTGTTATTTTTTTAAGAGCCGTGTTTCATGGTTTCGCCGTTTAATCATTCGAACAGGTACGATTTGTGTCGTCGCAGAAAGAGTGGCCGGTGCACAACAGGCACTGCCGGTATGTCAAGCCATCACTCGAGAATGCCAACCCAGTCCTCATTGCATTTCAGCTTCCAGCAAACCTCCCGAGCATGATACCATTCTAACTCCACACTGTTCTTGAACTTTAATTCTTAGGTCAACTGGTATTGGGTGCAAAGTTTACAGCCTCTAAGCATTTTACTCTCAACTTTAATCTCCACTTATACTTTCGATGCTGTCAAATTTGTACAGCTTGAATACATTTTTTTCTCTGAAGTTAACAGGAGCTTCGATGCCATTTCATAGATGCAATTGGTGTCTGGGAAATTTCTCTCATTGTCAGTCTGGCCCGTGTCATTCCGTGCCATATTCAAGTAGACTCGACGTCTATCATTCTGAATTGGAACGGCTTCGAGTGAGTATACTTCTATTGATGCATTGTGTGTTGGTTCTCTTAGTTCGTGACCTAACCGCCCGACCGCTTGACGCAACATCAGTCAGCGAGAGGAACTATGTCCATCTCCTCGATTCATCTCACTTGCACAGTTTAATGCGTTTTTGAAAAACTTGAAACTTTTATTCCAGGTTAGATATGTGCAGGCGAGCTTATGAGGGTGGCAACTGCAATCGAGGAACAGCAGGTAAACAAAGTTATTTTCATCAGAGACAGTTATTATTACTTGCAGTTTCTTGTCGTCTAGATGGTGACATTATAGGAGAGTAGCTGTAGAATTCAAAACTTTGTAAAACATAGTTTTTTTTATTGAAAAACCTTATTTCGTTGGAACTCACCATATATAAAGTATGGACGCACTGGGAACATAAATTAAAGCTACTGCCATTTATACATTTTCTTCAATAAACTTATGACCCCTATGTTGAATGGACTACTGACTTATTTGAAAAACGTAAACCCGCCTTCTAGACCAAGACTATGACTGGAGCATGTTTCTCGGGACTACATTTAAAGGCTTTGAAAGCCATGGACGCATTTGGACTTTTTCACGCTTCTGTTTTAATTTAAAATTTCATTTAAAGAATTGATTAATGTCATCCGTTACTGGTCTGGAGCCGACATTCAGAGGTAAGATCGGCATCGGCATCGACTAGTTCGGGATACTTGGGTTTTCACTAACTAGTGGGTGCTTGTGGACTTGTGGTGTGGTTCGTGTACCTTCTTGATACTATTTTTCGTTATCGTGAACCAGTAGAAAATAGAATACTTCTATTAATCAATACAGACGCATATTAAACTGAACGAAATTAGTGATCACAATCTGAATTGTGGTATGCTTGCACTATCCATTAGTTTAAGAGTCAGTTTGAGAACTTGTAGGGAACGCGCACACGCATCCTCATCAGTCTTGCCTTGCAAGACTTAATGAGCACTGCAAGACGCATTCGCACAAGTCCTTGGTAACTATCTAGATTCCTCTCACCATTATCACTATTGTGTGCATGAATCGAGCACTATTCCCTAGTATGCGCTGAAATGCTTTCAAACTAAACTCTGGCACCTCAATCCATATCATTTAAACGTCTCGTGTACTAAATCTCCCCTGCACGGTGATGTGCGACGTGTTACTCTAATTTGTATATAAAGCTGTACCTTGCAATATTTTTTCTTCTGTAATGTTCTGTCATAAACTCCTTCCATTTTCTTTAGTTCTTTGTTGGATACGAGATGAGACTAGGATACTTTCATTCAAAGTGTGCATATTGCATAATTCTGGCTTAACGATCACTCGCCCTCAATGACGCGTTTCTGTAGGGTTTGCATACGTCGGTGGAGCGTGCGTGGTGAATAAGAGACTCAAGAAGGTCAACTCGGTGGCTATCGTGGAAGATACCGGTGGATTTTCTGGGATCATTGTGGCTGCGCACGAAGTTGGTCACTTGTAAGTTGCTGTTCATTTCAATAAAAGAATATCCGCAGTTAGTTTCAAATAGTTTCAACCTAAATCAGATCACACCAATGGCAGCTAAAATAGTCCAGTGATGAAAATAATGGTTACATGGTTTCTTAATCTCGCGGAAAGTGGGATTTTTTAGAGAGGTTGTAAATATGATTCTTGATATTTTCTGAGAAGCAGTAAATTTTATGAAAATTTGTTTCTAGTGTGATCGGGATTTGGATTTTTCTTACGTTGAACTGGTCAACACGCTGATAATATCTTGCTGCAACGCATGCCGAATCGAATTCTGACAGATTTTGGAATATAAGCACTACTAACAGAGATTAGATGAATATGAATGTAAACTCAATTATTGAATTTATCGAGCAGACTTGGTGCTGTGCACGATGGAGCTCCTCCCCCATCCTACCTAGGGGGCCCTGGAGCTAAGCACTGCCGTTGGGAGGACGGCTACATCATGAGTGACCTCCGTCACACCGAAAAGGGCTTCCGATGGTCTCGTTGCTCCGTAGAACAGTTTCATCATTTTTTGAAGTAAAGTTTGAGCTTGAAATTATTTTTATTAATAGATCAAAAGCTTTGCTCTTACTTGTTGGTAACTTGACCCTCGAGTTTGAGGGGTAACTTGAACGAGCTACTTGAAGGAACTAGTCTCTCGTACTAAGATAACCGGTCCTATATCCGAATCGAAGTATTTATTTTGAATGGTTTTAAGTGGCATTTCAGGAAAGCAAAATGATGTTTTGAAATGTTACTGAAGACGAAGTAATTTTCACAAATTACATGTGCAAGCGGCGTCATCTTGTGAAACCATTGAAACTATAAACCATGCACATGTTTTTGTACGTCAAATTAAAAATGTAATCTTTGTACTTGTTCCCAGCGGAGACACAGCAACCTGTCTATATAATCTTCCACATGAAGACGAATCTCTACCACGGATTTTGCCTGGCAAACTTCTATCCCTGGACCAGCAGTGTCGCAAGGATAGAGGGACGTCAGCTTGCTTCGTAAGTAATCATATTTTCTCCAATTGATCCTTTGTGGGATTTAGTAGTTAGGTTAAAATTGAATTTCTACTTAATCCTGAAGCCATTCTGAGTTGGCGGAATAAGACTCGTTTTTCTTACGAGGCTAATGACCTTTTGGAACTTGAATAAATAAGCTATCAAATGTTATACCTAAAGAGTTATTGAATCGTACCTATACTTTTGAGCAGAAGGATGAGAGAGTTTGTGCTCAGCTGTTCTGCTTCGATTCGTCGAGTGGCTATTGCGTCTCGTATCGTCCAGCCGCCGAAGGTTCAGATTGCGGTGGAGGAAAAATCTGCTTGAACGGCCGTTGCGTGTATGACAACGAAAACACCATATCTGATCACGACTTCCTCGGGTACTCGATTTAATAACTGTCGTGGGACCTGTGGTTTGACCAGTAGTAGGATCTACGATCCTCTCTTAAATTTTCATGACATCACTTAAGGGTTTAAACGTATTGACAGTAGTGCAGTGATCTGTGGGCCTCGTCAGCATATGTTGGAAAATTTTCTGGTCGTAGTTTATCGTGACGAGCGTATTTTAAATGTGGGAGTAATTGATGAAACTTCAGTGGCACTTGTAGTGCCTGTGGCAACGTAAACTGTGCCACTGTGAAATTTCGCAGTGGCACCAAGGAGTTCAACGTGATTTCATAACGATTTTCACTATCTTCACACGTGCACTGTACGATGATGGTGGTCAATTTTGTACATATTTGTACGTATGAGCTATCCTGTAAACTTATCATAGTTAACCTCTTTTTGTAAATAATTTTCTAATGCACAGTTTTCTCTTCAGCTCAGAAACGCAGAAGCCTGTGAAGGCTCCTACTTCTAACCCTACTACTGAAACTACTGTTCCAACTTCTAGCACCCCTCCACCCACTGCACCAACCACTACCACCACCACTACTACTACTACCACCTCCACCACCACTACTACAACAACCACTACTCCTCAAACAACCACTACCCCAGTAACTGTTAAATCAACCACACCCACATCCACGACTAGTAGGACGACCAGGTGAGGTTCTTGATCATTGGAACTTCGAAATGGAAATGGTAGTGCTAAGCTCCCGTATTGATTCCATTACGAATCTAGGATGAACTGCTGTTCATTGAAATCCCGTGATTTCATCGGCATAACAGCTGCTCAATCAGCTTTGTTAATAAAGAATTATCGAGGAGTATAGTCGCTTGCGAATGCCCAAGAGTTGTCGTTTAACCATTTACCGTCACCTGCCTTTAGATTACCAGCGAGACCGAAGACAACCCATCGCACCACGACGTCAACAAGCACTACCTCAAGGCGTACCTCAATATCTACTAGCACTACCCCTAATCATTTGATCAATATCAGCAATAATAATTTAGATTATACTGGTGAGACCACATGTGCGCACCGAATCCGCATATCTTCAGTTTTCTGTCACTCTTCACACAGATCCAGAACCTTGACACACATTCTGTTTAACATTCTTTTTTCGCAGGAGCACTAACCTGAAGCCAGTTGGCTTCATGCTTTTACAGATATTTTCAACAAAGAACTACGAGGTCACCTTCCTGTATATTGCATCTAACAGACATTATTTTATTAAATTGAATTTCTGTTGCACAGAATTTTTGACCTCAATTGGAGAATGCTGAAATAAAAGGGGAGGGAGGTTTAATTGACTTGATGGGGTAGAAGGTCGTGGGAATATTAATAACTATCACGTAAGTGCATGAAAAGCTTAGAGATCATTAGTTTTGTCGCAACCACCTAGACACGGGCCAATTTAACCTTGCTTCAACTCAATTCTTCATTGCATGCATCTTGTAAGAGATTAGCACATCACTCTTTTGCGAAGATGATTGGCGGTTTTAAACTAATTTTATTTGTCGCTTTTGCAGATTGCAAATAATTTTATGTAGGAATTGCAATAGATGATTTATTTTCTCACCCTTTTTAGTGATTTATAACAAACTTCAGCATGTTTCGAATTTTCTTGAATTGACTGCATGAGCTATTTTGATGGAGGCTGGTATGACTCGGCTCTCGGTGGGAAATGGGGGAGGGATTGCGGAACTAAAAGTGATGCTGAAATAGGCTGTAATTTTGTGAATTTTTAAGCACGTATAAGATTGGAGTGACTGGAACAGGCCGGTTCGATCGCTGGATTGTGGCGAAGGTGGTTGACGGTTCGAATTCATAGACATTGTTTGTGTACGTATTTGTTGATTTATTTATGTTTTCCATTGACTAATGGAACTCCCTTCTGCATGCTGTATTTTATCTGAGGATTCCTGGGGTGTGTACTTTTTCTTGATTGATAAATTTTATATCTGTGCAGCTATTATGTTACGTGAATGACATCGATTCACTACCAAATTCTTGAACCTATAACTTCAGATTAATATAGCATGCCTACAAACTGTAACAGAAGCTCACCAGCAATACAGTCGGTTAATAATTCTTTAAGATAGAGGGTTGTTGCATAACGTTTGATACATTGAACAGTTGACAAGAATTATGATTGCATCAACGTAAGTGTTAGTCTTGTAACTATGGTTCTCTTTCAGACGGTGAGTGTCACGACAGGATTGCCAACATAGCGGGCAGCCTGACCTGCAGAGAGTTTTTGAAATCGTACGGCTCAAGGTACTGTGGCCACAGATACATCAGGAAGAATTGCTGTAGCGCCAGGGAGTCACTCTGCAAAGACTTCCTCGACTTGTGAGCTGCCGCATCTGCAGTCTTACGTGCTACATATACCAAAATTTTAACATCGGCCAATTTCCCAAAATTTGAAATTCAATTTTAGCTGTCATGGAAATAAATGAGCAGTTTTAATCGGTAGTTCTTGCGAGCGCAAGAAAATTTTGGCTCTAACGAGCTCATGTCTAGGAAGGAATGTTTTAGGAATGCGTTAACTTGTATCGCTGCGTTCGTAAAATGCGCCCTCCTGGCAATTTTATAACTTGTTTTTCAAAGTTACGTTTGTATGCTTCGTCTTCGGATCTGAAGTATTCTTGTTTGATGTTCGTGTTAATTCGGTTATTGAAAATATTTCTTAGAGTACTTGCAATTTCAATGGTTAAGGAATTGGTAAATTCGTGGAAGGCGGTTGACAATCTTGAAGTCCATGCATGATTTTCCTCATACCTAATACGTTGCCAAATATGCACGTTTCATCGCCTTAGCCCCCACAACGAAATTGTCGTTACGGAAATGTTGACTGCGTATATGCTGGGTCACAAGATCCCTGTGATAAGAGGCATCTGCATTGGCTTAGCCTTTGCTATCTCAGTTTGCTCGCAACTCCTTTGTATGCTCCAGAGGAATAAGTTATTCATAAACTAGAGTCTTGATTTTTCTTGTGTGAAAACAAATTTGTTCTTTCAAAGCTTCTCGCCTTGGACGCTTCTCAGTATTACTTTAGGTAAACTTATGGTGAATTTGTTGATTTTGTCCAGTTTTGACAGCGAAGTTGACATGGTGGATGGAGTCTCCGTTTGGTAGGTTTCGTTGAGATTTTTGTAGGTCCTATCTACAACTAGTGTAAATAGTTTCGTGTAAGAGCCTAAATTAGGATCATCATTGAAGAATTGGAAATTTTCCCGATCATCCATCAAATGTCTATCTTTTGAACGAATTTCTAGGATAAACATAAAACGTGGAAGGCTTGATAATCGTGGTTTGGTTGTTCACTTAATCCTGTATTGGTAGTCCAGAATCTGGAGTCATTGGCAGGGCTCCTAGACATTGGCTTGTACAATACGGTTGTCACTGTAGATAACGTAGAATGCTCATCAATTGTATATTAATAGATTTTTGAAAATACTAGTTCTTTCACATATCCTCGAATTTAAGTGGTTCCGTATTGCTTATTTCGAATTCGCAATCTTAAAAACAGTCATATCCTTCGAATTATTGTCGAGGTGGTAATATAATGTATGGATATAGAATATTTGTAGCGTTTACAGGCTCAAGGGCTTGAAGGCAGAAGTTCGTGTTGTGGGTTGTTACAGTGCGTGCGAATTGCTTGCAGCTTGACTACAATGTTGTAAATTGAAGATGAGGTTCCGTTCTCGAACGTTGGCCGTGAACTTGAAGCAATAAACTGACGTTCAGAGCACGTGAAGAGGTCTCGAAGCTCTTGATTGACTAGACGCCAACGGCAGACTCTGCATGCAGAGGTCGGACGCCTAAGGTCGGCTTGAAGGCACCGAAATTTGAAAAGGACAGAAATTTAGTAAAGTGTTCAACGACACGCAACAAGAATAGTTTCGGGCTTGAAAGGGAAGTTCTATGAGGAAAGATTGAAGATTATGAAGCTTCCAAGCCTCGGTTATCGACGTCTGCGTGGGGACCTCATTGAAGTATAAAAGTATACTCATGACTTATACAAGGTCCCAGAAGGATAACTAGAATTTGAAACAAGAACAAACACCAGGGGCCACGGCGATTAACTAAAAAAACAGCGTTGGAACACATCCATGCGACAAATTTTCTTCTCGCTCCGAGTCACCGACATGTGGAACAGCCTCCCTGACAGCATCGTTGACGCTTAGAGTATGAACATCTTCAAAAACAGACTAGACAAAGCTATGCAGGAGCACATGTTCAGTCTTGAAATGCCTAGCAAATTACGAACCAGGCAATAAGTCCAGCAGCTATCTCAATCAATCGTCAGCTAAGGAAAGATAGGGTTCCAAAGCCCGGATCCCTTGTGAATCAAGTCACGAAAAGTTCAAGAATCGGCAACAGGCCATGGGCCTATTTCTTCAACGCCGACACTTCTTTTCTTGTCCCCGCTCCCCGGTACGTTCGAACGGCTGCCAGATTACCCCGCGGGTCAGCACCAGTAGGATGTAGTTAGTTATCGGAAAAAAACAGAATATCCCCAAATATTTTCACCAGAGTGCAATTGTAGAACAATGCGATCACTATTTGGTCTCGTATCGCACATAAAAATTTTGTTACGGTGGTCGATAATGATGTGCGAAGATTCTTTATTGTTGCCCATCTAATATTCATGTTTTCTATATGTTGAGAGAAAATTTGTATGGTAGACCAAAACAAATTTCAACACCGGAATAAGTCGTGACTTTTATGCGTCCTAACTCGACTAGCAACGATGTGAGGCAAGAGTTGGCTTCACGGGTTTATCTTTGACTTTATTGGCTCCATTCAAGTGTTCACTGCCGAACTGGAGAAAACGCGCAACAATCGGCAACTATTTTGCCACTCTTCTTGTTCCAAGGTTTTGCGATGCTGCGAACAGTTAGATTCGAGCTTAGCACCTACCTAAAGCGCTAAGTCCACTGCACTGAATTGGATAATACAAAAAAGCAGTATAAATTCGTGAGTTGTGTCTAGTGCTTTAGGTGCACTTAGTGTATGAGAACTCAATCGAAGGGGTACTCAATCGCGCGAAGTTTGGGAATCTCCGGCGTAACGAGAAAAGTAACTGCATATTTCAAATATTCAAAAACTAAGAATTGCGTAATAATATCGAGTGCGTTTATAGTGCGAAATAATTTTTTGCATGAAAATTCATCAATTAAATTGTCAAATGAATCGCAGAAGAAAATGGTTAGAAAGGTGGTGCGTGGTGAACGATCATCCATCAAATCCCACGGTTTGTACAAGATCCCAGAAGGAGACCTAGAATTTGAAACAAGATTCAACACCAGAGGCCACGGCTATAAATTAGTAAAAAAACAGCGCCGTAACACATCCACGCGACAACATTCATTCTCGTTTCGAGTCACCAACATGAGGAACAGCCTCCCTGAGGCAGCGTTGACGCTCAGAGTATGAAGGCCTTCAAGAACGGACTAGACGAAGCTATGCAAGAGCATATGTTCGGTCTTAAAATGCCTAGCAAATTACGGACCAGGCAACAAGTCCAGCAGCTAACTCAATCTATCGTCAATTATGGAAAGATCGGGTTCAAAAGGTCGGATCCCTTGTGTAATCATGCCACGAAAAGTACAAGAATTGGCAACAGGCCATGGGCCTTTTCTCCAGTGCCGACACTTCTATTCTAGTCTAACACTAATTTACGAGTTGACTGATTCCACCAACAGATTTAGATATCGGCTTCCAAAGGAACTAACAGTCGGAAGTATGTCAGTAGGTAAATGAAAGCTTAGGCTTATTTATTCGGTGTGCTGATGGATTGCTTGTTCTCCTGGCAAAAAATCCAGAGGATGTGTCGACGAAGCTCGTAGCTAAAACATTTTCGATTTTTGACCTCCATGCCGAGTTTTTTCCGTCAATAAGAGTTGACCGAAAAAATTATTTCCTCAAAGTTGCAAAACTAAGATAATTCAATGAATCCGCATCTATAAAATTGACAAATTTCGCTGTTTCGCTTTATTTTCGATGCACACTCACTTAGTTGTTTAATAATTCACAACTATATCAGCTCAATTTCGCCAGGTCATTATGCCTCATATGCATTTTGAAAGATGTTTAGACGCATCTTAATTTGAATTAATTGGTCAGATCAGACTTGACTGACAGGATTTCCCTGAGGGACTGCTGAATGGTCAACAGCTGCCCTCTGTATCCCTCGAGGCGCCACTCCAGCGCCTGAATGTCTTGGTGGAAACGCTCGTTTCGTTTCTCGCTTTCACTGCCGCAGTTTTCCAGATAGTAGTTTCACTGCAGCATGAACAACCGATCTCAATTCTAAAGACATTCCACACCGAAAGCCTGTATTCTCTGTGGAAACTTCTCTGCCACACACCCGTTCTCTCGCGTGGGTTGGCTAGATTGAAAATTAACAACCGTTTATTTTAAGTAGACCCATGCCCAGATCACCATAGCCGTTGGTAGAATTTGAGATTTTAAATACCAAAGCATCTAAGTACCATAAAAATTTTCTTTCATTTTGGCATCTTTTAATGCCGGAAAATTGCTTCGTGAATTCGTAGAATGCCCTGATGCGAGTTCACAGCACGAATTCAATGCTTAAACGTCCGAGTTAGTTCAATGCGCAGTGGTCTTGCAGCTGGCAAGTCGTTCAGAAGGTAGCGTTGCATGTCTGTACGTCTGGTATATCAAAATAGAATAGGGTACCTATGTCGAAATAGAATAAATGAGTGCGTTTCTTATTTTTCAAGACCCGGTTTAAAAATATTGCCATATATCGTGTTAGGACAATAAGGACGAATTGACATTAAAGCAGAAACTTCTTGATTACTTGAGAAATCGTGCCCGCAGCGCATTCCCATTCGTGTCGCGCAATCGCTTCTCGAGGCGATCTTCGAACCTCGCGTCGTGCGTTTTAGTTGCGACTGAAGGAATTTCGTACCTCGGGATTTGCCCTTGACCACGAGGTATTTCTTACCTCGTGGTCGATAGTCAACATTCAAGTTTGATCTTTCAGCAGTCTGCTGACAGGAATACAATGAACCGATGAGTCTTCTCTTTCGAAATTCGAGAAATGCAGAAGAAACTTCTGCTCATGGCAATTGTAACATGAATAAATTGCTTCATGAGCAAACAAATAATAGTGCAGATTCTTTTGGTACACCTCTATCGACTGTGAGGACGTCCAATTCAGTATAAAAACGATTCAAGTTCTGCAGTAGTTATTAAATCTTAGACAGGTCCCCATTGGCCATTTGTATGATTCATGATACGAAACTGATAGTATTAAAACAAATAAGTAGCCCTCAAAAAAATACTGAGTTATTCATGGAAACTCCCTGATTTGAATGCTCAATAAAAAAGTAAGTAGCAAAGATATCATTATATTATAAATTTTATTGAAGAAAACAAGACACATACCTGAAAATTTGTATCACTTTGTTCTAAAGATAACATCAGATAAATGAGGGCCCTATGCATTGTCAGTGCATTCAGTAGGTCAATTTTTGAAATTCCGCTCAACTCGTTGAAGCATTTGGACGGGTGTGTTGGCGATGGATTGGCGTGTGTTGTTCTTTAAATGAGGTAGGGTCCTTGGACATTCATTGTAAGTGATTGATTTAAGGTAATGAGGTCAATACCTCTCAATATGCTCAATGAGATCAGTTCCCCTCAATATGAGTTGAACGAAACTTCAAAAATCTACTAACTGAATGCATTGACAATGCATGGGGCCGTCATTTGTCCGATGTAATATTTAAAACTAAATGATGCAAAAATTTAAGTATGTCGCGTTTCATGAGATATTTCTGTTTATTTAATTGGCGTATAATAAAACAATTTTATGCAAAAGACGAGTCACCGAATCGTAATATTTTTATTAGTAAAACATGTCTCGAAGTCATACTATTTTTATTCGAATTATATGTCCCCACGTCATCCTATACTTATTACAAAAATAAAAAATGAATAAAATATAAAATGAATGTCATCAAGTAATCCTATTCTGGAATACGACAGCGGGAGCATGACAAGCCTTCGTCTCTTACATGACGACACCGAATAAGCGAATTCTCGCAGCCAACAGAATTTGACGAGAGTTCTTGGGAGCGCAAGAATTTAACGAAGTTGTGTCAATAGAGAGCCTGGTCTCCCGCTGAAGTTAAAGCGCTTGGTGTTTCGCATAACTCATTGCGTATGCTTTACACGGCTTTTGGATCTCGCCTCAGCGATCACAACCGCTAAACTTTTGGGCGTTCGTCCAAATTTGTTTTCATGAAACCCGTGCCAAGTTGAACATTCTTTTGTGTGAAAATTTTACTCGTTGGCTTCTGAGGCCAACAAGTAACCGGTGGCTTCAGAAGCATCGAAGTTTTTTTTTTATGAAAACCGTACCTCGTCATTCTTTCCAGGTCATTTTCTACTCACTGGAATGGTATTAAAATCTATCGAGTTGAAAATCGCTTCTGCATGTAGTCCAGACAATATTGGTTCGTCGGCATTATAGCTAAACCAGGAGCCCCTGTAACTGCGCCCTCAAAATAGCAGAATGACCAGCTCTGCTTATCTGTTTTCGCTGGAAAGAAAGCAGAAGACTTAGCACAAATACATTTATATATTGACCATCATAAACATAGTGATAAATAATATAATAAAAAATTTCTGAAATTTTCGTTTTCGGAAATGGTTGTAGGCGAATAATTTCCAAAGTAATCAAACCAATTAAAAAATTAACATTTGACCCCGCAAAATTTTTATGAACCTATTTTTTATATGCATGATACTGATTGAATCTCACAAGTTGTCAATAAGACGTTTTAAGTTCTGCTCTGGATTGGAGTTGCTAGCCGCCCTTCGCCGGCAAAAGGAATAAGTATATCTTTATACCAGCTTCCGTTGAGATTTTTTTTGAATAGATTCATTTGTACATAAAATTTGGAGTATAAATAGATATGAATCATAATATTTTTTGTGTACCCGCTGCAATGCCCATTAGGATGTTCATTGGTGTTCGTAGAGGAATATTCATCAGGGTACCCAATATGATATGTATATTAGGATATATTTTAGGATATCCATCAAGAGATACTTTAGGATATCAATTAGGACATATTTTAGGATATCCATCAAGAGATACATTAGGATATCTATTAGGACATATTTTAGGATATCCATCAAGAGATACATTAGGATATCTATAATGACACATTTTAGGATATCTCTCAAGAGATACATTAGGATATCTATTAGGACATATTTTAGGATATCCATTATGAGATCCATTAGGATATCTATTAGGACATCCATTAGGATACAAATAAGATCCTTGCCCTCTGGCCTAGGAATGCCTCCCTCGGATCAAGGTCAGCCCACGCGATTTGCTTCAAATAACTCGGCGGCAGATTTTTATTGCTCTCGCCAAATGAGGCCCACGACACAGGGGCTTTCTTTCCTTGATTTCGGCGCGGACACAGCATTTCTTATAGAAATTATCGTCTTTTTATAGACCATAGCCATATATACACTTTTGTGGAGGGGAGAAAATGCGCAGCCTGATAATTTTTTCTGTGTAATTTGGGGAAGATGTATAAGAAATTTTCGTGCTTCCTAAGTTACTCATAAGCAACTTTATTTAATGCAGTTACCAGTCGGGACAAAATATTGATGCCAGAATTCAAAATTCTTAATTCCGTCACGACGTCTATTTTATCTTACTAATACCCACTTGCCTACAATCAAATATATTTTCAGTGGCTCTCTTAAGTGAGCTCCTGTGGACATTGGGTATATATTTTTGAATGGTCTTCCAATGAATCCAGTAGGGTAAGAAATTATAAATTAAAAGTTACTTCCAATTAGGAAGTAAAAAATCCTCGGTAAGAGTTTTCCCGCCGCAGGATGTGTTAGGAATTTTCAGCCAAAATGCAAGCATTTCCTTGGCATGTTTCTTCAAAGTTGGACTGACGGAAGCCGGAAAAGTTTCCTTAGAGAACGAACAGTTTAAATTAGAGCATAGAAATATTCCCTCGCTGAACTTTAAAGAGTGTTTTCAAGGAAGGCTGGAAGTACTAGGCCCAAAAAGTGCACTTGTTCAAGAAAGGTAACAGCGTTTGCTGCTGCAGCTCCATTAGTGAGGCAGGCAATTAAACCTGCCCCAGGATGATCCGGCTCGGGAAATCTTACGATATAATTCGGAGGAAATTTTTATCCGGCCTTGAATTTTGCTGCTCGCGAGATGAGAAATGGAGGCAGGGATCGGCATGACGAGCCTGATGGATGATGTAGTCAAATCTTGTCCAGGACTTTTGGACTGCGAGAAAAAATTGTCCAGGTTTTAGGCAACAAGATGGAGTTGAGGGGCGTAAGATGTGGCACTTTTCAGTTCAAATAAATTAGAAACTGGTTGGCACGCTCGAGAATGTGGGATAAATTATATTTTGATTTAAATAGTTTAAGGTAAATTAACTTTAGGAAGTAAGTGAACAGGCAATCAAGATGATATTTTTTCTTCTGCATTAATGTGCATGACAAATAGTCATCAAAAGAACAAATTAGTAAAAAATGAATATTTTGCACCACTTGGGTATTTAGATTATTATCAAGGTATTCAAGATTAATAATGACCTGCTTCGAACAATATCCACACAATTATTCAGCCAAGCTTGCCAATCTAGATGAAGAAATATGTTAGACCAGTTTGCAAAGGTGGAGGATTCAACTCAGGCTTATAATTTGATTATTCCGGTCACACCTAGGAAATACCAGGCGCGGGCTTCAAATGAATTTTTGCGAAAGTTTGCGTCAATCGGATTGCTTTATTTGTCCAGGCAGCTGGTGGAGCCGGCCGCTCGATATATCGCTTTCACACTCGACGCCTTTGGGCCGCCACAACTTTTATGTACCCAAGAATCTCTCGGCCTCGGCTGGCGCAGTGTCCTCGGATCTGGAAACTTTTTTCCTCGGCTATTTTTCCTGTTCAAAACTTCGAGCTTGTTCAGTGAGATTCTCAGGTGTCAAACGAGTTGAAAATTTTAGGTATAGTTGAGCATGTGTGATTCAATTCCATTTTAATACATAAAAAATATGGTTCCAAGTTAGAGGCGTATGTCTCTTTTTCATCTCGAAAATCAACTGGCATTTCCTACATATCGTTAAAATTGTTTATTTTTAAAATTTATAGTCTTTCTTGTCGAATAATTTTTTCCCATTTATAATGGGCTGTTTTTCGAACAATATATAAATCTTTTGTACTAATTCAAAGGTTGTGGAAGTTGATGGGAGCTTGATTTTTCTTCGTTTATACATAACTCGTAACCACCTGAAAAATTAAGCTGTGGATTACCCACATTGCGGGCAATGCCAGAGAAACTGATTTGCCAAGTAGGGCAATAAAAAGAAAAATATTCAAATTGAAATGGCCGTCAAATGTTTGACCAATGTTAAATTCTCAACTGTACGTATATAAGTAACGTCTGCGAGCGGTAAGGCCGGGTAATTCTATTATTCATAAAATTTCGCGATATATGCGCCTCTGTAGAGTGCTGAAAAGGCCTTGCAAGCCGAAATTCTATTGCGTTTTTCCATCCAGAAAGATATAGTTCATTCGCCGCGTGGAAATTTTGAAAGTTCCTCATAATTACCGAGCTCCAGTCACATATATAGACTTCCTTTTATTGGAAACATGCGTCGGGATTCCAGTGACAAACACTGCTAGCAGAAATGTATCTTCTTGAACTAAAGAATACTTTACTAACTGTTCCGATTAGAAATACGAATAATGGTGTTAATTATCCGACCGTCAATCGAAAAAACGGTATATTAATGGGAAACCTTTATATACTTCATAATTTCTCCCTCTCTGTTAGACGAGCGAGAGCGAGTTCGTTCGTTTCAGTGACATGACATGCAAATCATCGCTAGATATGATAAGATTATCGTTCTTTGTTAATTCTAACCTGATACAGGAACTTATTACTTCTGGAAGTTCTTCGAAATTTCTTGCAGTGATTGCATGACATGAAATTAATGCATATATCATCAAATTTAATTATGAGATGCCATCACGCTAGATGACAAACGTTATATACGTACATGTTATACATAACAAATGATACAGAAATAAAATTGATGGTTCCCTGTGTTTTTAGTACTAAATAGTCCATTAATTAAACATACAATGAATTAATATACAATTACTCGCATCCAAATCGTACGAAAATTGTATAACGAGCCTATTTGATAATATATTTCAGAATAACACACAATTTCAACAAATTCCACAAGGTAACAATGTAAACTGATGCGAGCAACATGCCTGGCTTAATACAAAGTTTGAGCCACCATACAGTAAAGTCCGTTAAATTTTGCCGAAAAAGGCAAACAACACGAGTCGCTGACATTGCATAACGAGCGGCTCGCTTTGCCATTACCGTTGATGACGAAAGCATTCGAGCGTCCATCGAGCATCTACACATTTCGAGCCTCAATCCAGCAAGTGACATATTATGCACAATTCGAGCCTCCATCCAGCACATATTATGCACAATTCGAGCTTCCATCTATAATATATATATATTAGTTTTAATTCGAATTTCAAGCCCTCATCTAGCTCCATGCACCAAATGTTGCCGAAAGAAGGCGAACATGTCGAATTTCTGACATTATGTAACGAGCCGCGCGCCTTGCCATTACCGTCGATGACGAAACCATTCAATTCTCTGTCCAGTATATAAACACAGTTCTGGCCTTAATCCAGCATTATACATATATAAACACAGTTCTAGCCTTCATCCAGCATATAAACACAGTTCCAGCCTTCATCCAGCATATAAACACAGTTTTAGCCTTTATCCAGCATATAAACACAGTTCTAGCTTCATTAGCATATAAACACAGTTCTAGCCTTCATCCAGCATATAAATACAGTTCCAGCGTTCATCCAGCATAAAAACACTGTTCTGGCCTTCATCCAGCATATAAACACAGTTGTAGCCTTCATCCAGCATATAAACACGAAAGTTCTAGCCTGCATCCAGCATATAAACACAGTTCTAGCCTTCATCCAGCATATAAATACAGTTCTAGCCTTCATCCAGCATATAAACACAGTTCTAGCCATCATCCAGCATATAAACACAGTTCTAGCCTTCGTCCAGCATATAAACACAGTTCTAGCCTTCATCCAGCATATAAACACATCTCTAGCCTTCATCCAGCATATAAACACAGTTCTAGCCTTCATCCAGCATATAAACATAGTTCTAGCCTTCATCCAGCATATAAACACAGGTCTAGCCTTCATCCAGCATATAAACAGAGTTCTAGCCTTCATCCAGCATATAAACACAGCTCTAGCCTTCATCCAGCATATAAACACAGTTCGAGCATCCAGCATATAAACACAGTTCTAGCCTTCATCCAGCTCCGTGCGTCAACTGTTACCGAAAGAAGGCGAATACGTCGAGTTTCTGACGGTGTGTAACGACCGGCCCGCCTAGAGGCCGCCGCTGGTGGCAAGCTACTCGGTTATTCGAATGAAGTTTATCTCAGTCCAGGAGCGTCGGCGTGAGATTGCCTCCTAACAAGCCACGTAATGAAGTTACCTGCGCCTCGTCGGTCAAGGGAGAGAGATACTTCCAGCCTAAAGTATATTGCATATACTTTAGTGGGAGCAGCGTCGATCGTGTATGTGATTTGGGGAATATATTTTATTGTGTGTATTGAGTTTTTCGTTTCCAATGATGGATAAGTATTTAAAGTTTGACGTATTTTCCTAGATTTATGAGTCTTTTTACCGTTTCTTGTTAACTATTAATGACGTGAGACTTGATAGACGATGGTTTTGGCGGTACATTGTTGGAAAAAATAAGTTCCTGTGCTTTATATTGTCCGTCATCGGCTTAGGTTTCAATGTGTTAAGTGTCACTATTTAACATTTTGTTTAGGATGGCGTCTCCATAAGATAGAAGAAATGTTACAAAATTAACCCTGATTTACGATGAATTTCGACGGAAACACGCTTATATAGGTCAGTAGTAAAATAAATTGTATGAAAATGTTTCAATTTAAATTAAGTTGGAATCGCAAAAATAGCAAACCCAAAACTTTATTCTAGTCATGCAATTTTCTCTGGCGAAAAGATTTCGGGATAAATTTATCATTTAAATTTTACTCCTGAGCTACAGTAAACAGCATAACTAAATAAATAAATACATAAATAAATTGATGATCAGCATGCATGGTGCCTTGCATTAAAACATTTTTGTGCATAATACAACAAATATAAATTTTCTCTCGCGGCAGTCGATTGGAATTTCATAATTGGTATTGCGATATGCAGAAGTTACAGATTAAGGTTATCTTAAATGCGTAATTAACATTGACTGAATAACCATGATTCAACCTGATTATGGAAGTTCGATATTTGAAGGGAATATCAAACAAGATTTTTATTTTTCGTATCATGATTCGAAAATTTTGTCGTGGAATTGAGTATTGAATCGTTTACGAACTCCATGCCCTGGCGCAAATATGAACTGCAAGCGATCGCTGGTGAAATACTCCTAACTTTGAGGCGAAAAACATTCTGTTGCTCTTCGGAAAATAGTGTTTTCCGATCACGATTCAGTTCGTAACAAAATTTGTTGAGTCAAGAAATTTGCGAGCAAAAACATCCATCCTTGTTACTCACAGTCACAAAAGGCATTTAAAGGTAAAAACATTACAGAATCCATAAAATTAACTGAATAAAAATATTGTTTTTCGTTTCACTAATATAAAAGATACCTCTATCCGTTTTCGATGGTGACACAATTAAACCATAACGCAGCTTAGATACAGTTACAATCCCGATCTTTAGCCATTATTCAGAGGCTTCCATGGTCGGGGCTGAATTTTTTTAAGAGTCTTATCGAACGTCCATCTAAAGTGATCCCGCGGCCACAGCTTCATTGTTCTCCCAGGACGCGAGGAAGAAGCGGAAGTCGGCCAGAACAGCAACCGGAGTCCGGAAATTGCCTCTGTTCCGCCCGCGAAATACGCGCGTGCTCCGTAGACAAGATACGTGCGTGGTGCGGCGTTTTATTAACGACCTGCGGCTTTTGTAGGCATGATAAGTGCGCGCCGTGGCGAGTTATTAATGATCTTGCGCGCTGCGGCCATGCTTCATGCGGCGTGAAGCGGCGTATCATTCGTGGATTTGAGTACCGTAGCCATGATACGTGTTGACCGAGCGCGTTTTTATTTATCATGGGAATTCTAACATGATACGGGTGCATTCCAATATTCTGCGAGAAGTCTTCATCATTATTACAACACTTCTCTTTAACTTAACTTCTTGTTTGTTTGTCTGTCTGCTACAAATCTTATAATCGATATTCAACACACTTCTACCTGTCTAATCGACCTGAAATTTTGCCCACTTGCGTAAAATCGGAGACAAGGAATGAATCAATTGACAGAATATATAATTTTCAAAATTAATTTTTTTTAATTTAAAAAAATTGAAAAAATAATTTTATTTTCTACAAATCTTATAATCGATAGTCAACACATTTCTACCTGTCCAATCGATCTGAAATTTTCCACACTTGCGTAAAGTCGGAGGCAATGCATGAATCAATTGACAGAAGAAATAATTTTGAAAATTTAATTTTTTTAATTTGTATATTTAGGGAAGAGCCCTTCATTTAAACATGTTTGGTTAAAAATAAAATTAAAAAATTAATTTTTGTAATATTTTATAATAAAATTAGATATTTATCGTACACGTGTAACATCGGAGACACTGGATTCTTTAGAAGTGTTGCCTTTAAAAAGTAATTTTTAAACGCATATTATTTTTTTTCTCCAACGCATTTTGCGTGGGCTAACTAAAAATGATTCACTCAGATAGTGAAGGTTACTGACTAAATGTCCCAGAATGAGCAATAACAAATCTTGTATACGGTGCCACAATGCATGTTGCCTTCCTTAATTAGAGATGAGCATAAGTCACTGCTCGATTTATTGAACTCACTCAGCAAATAAACTTTCAAAAACAGATAGCTTAACGTAGGGGGTTTGACTCGGCGATTATTCCACCTTTCTATGATTAAACATGCCCGTTTCTCTTAAAATTTTGCTCTTTCGGAATAGAAAATTACTCTATAAATAAAAATAACTTGGTAAAAATTCAAAATTTACGCTGAGCATCAACCACCAGCGATGTTTCAGCCCGTGAAACTGACTTATTCTGAGAGCTGTACTTGTATCAATTCTCTCATTTACTTTCGAAACAAATTTTTGAAACCGTTTAAATTGTAAAATATTCGACCTAGTAAGGTACAGAGATATTTTAATATCTAGTCACTAGGTGAGAGTATATGTTGTAATATACTTGTAAAGCTATCCTGCAACATACCATGTGTTATGATCAGCCCCGGCCTACACTCAGGCACACATGCACATTCTTAATAAGGACATGGAGCAGCGAATCATCCGGGTACCTAATGTATTTGCATCAATCTGACCGTATAGAAAATCCACACTTATAAATTACTGGTATTCGCTCACATGAACAGTATTTTTTTAGGTCAAAAGAAGCGGTGGATCTGAGAGTAATACTCTAAATCCTTAGGATTGACCAAGTGGCTGATGTTTTGATGATCTCTTTCCTAGATTAACTTGCCACTCGTTTTCTATTGAACCTTTATAATAATATTGCATAATTATTAAAAATCTATCACAAACGATTACGGATGGTTAGTGAAAATCGTTTTTGTCTAAGAATAATTCAAATAATATTAAGCATGCCTTTCAATTTCCCATAGAATCAGATTATCAGGTTAACAGATTAATGATCATCAGCTAAAAAGCTTCGTGTCGTCTATACATGAAAGGAACATCGATTATACGGTTTTAATATTCGGGTCGTTTATAGACGACGAGAATACAGATCATCTGGTAAAACGCTCCGTGTCGTCTATACACGATCACTTGACAAATTAGACTTCGCTGTGAATTTATAGAAAATTTAGCTCATTCAATTCTGAGAAATGCTACTCCACCGCGAGTAAAGGAAAAGTTCTTTGGAGAAAATGCGCCTCCTCAGATGCCCCTTTTCAAAACTTAGGAGCGCGAGAGTGGTGCTTGAATGGGCAAAGTTCTAGCCAGGACGATTGCGTTCAACTTGGGCGACCACGGCTTCCATTCTTCTTTAGTTGGCGAGAGAAAACGCTCAGGTTGTAATATTTTCGAAACATAAATCCCGAAATAAACGGAACATTATAGATACACGTATTATTACAGATTTATTGTCTAAAATTCACGATGCGGAGCTTTTTTTCTCTGCTTGGAAATAAATTCTAGAAATGAAATACTATTACTGTATTTCAAGTTTTCAACACGTCTTACTAGTGATGCTTTGACTTCATAGTCCTAATTATACTGTTCACGGAAGACAGTATAGCCTTTTTCAACTTCTTGCGCATGATATCGATTGTTCAATGCATATCTATTTGGTAAAAGAAGAAATATGTAAATAAAAATAAACATTTGAACACTCGCAAATTTATCATGAGAGCCAGTAAACTTAAATGCACATTTGAACAATTCAAGTTGAATGGCTCCCATACAAATTTATATATCAGAGCTCAAGTGTAGTTATTAAGTTGCAATTATAAATTAACGTAGGCCTTGTCCAGAAAATGCATATGATATTAATAGGCAGAGCGTTTACCGATTTTTATAAAAACTCTATGTGTTTAACATTAGGGAGTTACTCAAGCGAAACTTTCACAAAATTTCTCGCCTTGCCAAATGTTTAATTTTAATTTAAATCGATTGCCCCCTATAGATTGCTGCATTATTCGATTGAAGTGTTTATCGTTAGGGTCAAGGTACTAAGGTTCCTAGTTATCGTGGTACTAAGAAATTTAGACATATTTAGAATGAAATTTGCCGCGGGAAATTGATTGGATCTCGCACGGGCAGCAGAAAATAGAAGAGTTTCTCATTGTCTAAAATTTTCCAGGAATTAACGATGTTTTGGTCCCGCTCTGACAACTGCTTTTGATTGCAGCAACGCACGCTGTTGTTGGTGTCTTGGATAACAGGTAGCCAGAAATTGCTTTAATTTTGTGGTGCTGAATAATGGCCATTTCGTCTAAATATCGACGTAGTTCCAAAGCGCTTGTGTACGTAATCCTAACCCGGTTTGACACGCCAAAAGGGTGTGGTGTATCAGTGCTAAGTCTTCTGTTCTCTACTCTTAGGTAAGAAAATGTGTCAATGTATGAACTGTATGCTTCATTAATTTTCGATAAATGAGGAAAAATAGTATGCTTGGTTTGTAATGAGATTTGTTGTGTTCGAAAGAAGAGAATTTTTTATCAATTCCGTTTCAGGCCAAACAATTACTGTACCAAAATTCTCCATCATCCAAATATGTTCATACGTGGATGATCTATTCTTCACTTTCAAATGATTCTACAGGTAGCAATATTTTTTGTGTATTGTTTTTTTTTCATTTGAAGAAAATATAAATTTATTGATTGGCTTCGGTAGAAGTTCGAATCCGGATACATGAACATTTTTTTCATTTTATACAAAATTTTCTCGCCGAACTATATGGTGCACTAGAAAAATTGTTGACATACGAGCAATATTAAAATGAATCATAATAAAATAGTTCCGATACTCATTCTTTGTTTGAAAAATGGACTGAATCATTCACCTTTGACAACACACGTGTGACCATGGTTGAATTAATACTGAATTAATTTAACCATGCGTGTGACGTCTATTCAGCACTTATTTTGCTGCATTTTTTGAGGATCAAAAGGATTCATGGAATCCTTGGGCTTGACATCCTTCCATTCCGATTTTCACGACAAATTACCTGTCACCGTGAAGCTGGCAGAGGCTCAAATAAACATTAAGGCTCCGGGCGAGCTCGTTTCAATTGTGAGACGCGAGCGAAATCATTCACGAGTATCCCATTCATTGTAAATTTCTTCAGTGACAGCTGCCAATCAATTTCAGGAAATCGACTGATTATGATAAAATCAGGGAGTAATACGAAGAATAACACAACTTTCTGCATCAATTGTCATTATTCACTATTTGTTTAGTATTTTTTTCTGTAACACGCTTTTTGTAATGTAGGAAAATAGAAGAAATTTTCTGCGCTGAAATAATTCAAATAGTTCAATTTCATTACAGATTATTCGTTGTATTTTGGATTACTATCTGTTGTAATCGTTGTATTTGATTACTATCTGAAACTTCGAGCAAGATAATTAATTGCCGTCCTAAACTGAGTTTCATTTCCGCGATTTAATTAGTGTTACATTCACAAGGTTAATCAGCTCGTATTCCAGCTTCTAGAATCCGGTGGATGTTTGGAAATAGTTTCATTTTTAAAGGTTTTTAAATTAAAGGTTTTTAGGATTAATTGAGGGAAAAACACGGCATGTGGAGCCTCCTGGTTAACGGCTATTATTCTTCAGAGGGCAATTATGGTACGAAGACTTTTGAGGAACGTGAAAGGCTGCAAATTGCCGCCCCCATTATTGCTCCAAAACCAGCAAGGTTTGCGTCACGTTCACAGTTACGTGGTAAAAAGCGTTTCTTAGCTGCAAGGCATTTTTCTGGTGATTCCAAAGGCACAAGTAAATTCATTGGGTTTTGTTAGCTATAAATATAGCCTTGAAAATATGTAAGTGGGATCAAAATACATTCAAACAAGTTGAATTCATATATAAACACTTCATTGTGCACTAATAACTATATAAGGTAGGTTTTACTCTTATTTGATGACCATATACTCAATTCTGCACTCTCGATTAAATATTGCGATGTTTTTCCAAAAAAGTTCCTGCTTAACTTCTCGTCTACTAGCTGAAAAAAATGTTTGGAGCTTTTTACACGCCTGAAATCTTGGGGACAAATGCATATGAACATCTAGATTGTTTTTCGTTTGAAAAATTGCTGCGTGCTCAAAGCGCCTCCATTTATGAAAAAAGTATAAAAGTCTTGCAAATTAATCAGTAAAACATTTAATGTTATTTATGCTACACCCCGACATGAGATGGCCGTTGAATTGAAACCTAATTATGTTTGGGGCGCAGATAAGTACACTCGTGTTCGACAACAAATTTTCTCAATGGCACTCGTTGTGCGCATTTGAATTGTTTCGAATTAGCGTCAGGGCTTCTTGTAATGCATGGTTTATTGCGCTAAATGAACTCATTTAGGAAAATTATTTCCTGCGCATGAACTGCTAGCGCATTTGGCGTCAAATTTTAATGAGGTTTTACAAAATCTTTTGCCGCTTTCGTAATACATTGCGCTGACACTAGAATAAAAAAATTGTTATTGAGCCTGCGAGGGCTAGCTGAAAAATTACCTAAATGAGCTGGAAAGACAAGCACGGCGGAAAGAAACAAAAGAAAAAGCAAAATTATTTCGATGATTAAGAAGCGCATTCTTGATTTAAAAAAGTATCTTGCGTTTTTCCAGGCCTTGATATGAGAACTTCATCGAGATCCGTCTTAATGAAGTTAATTTTCTCAATAACATTTGATTAATATTTCTACCAGTTTTCCAGTTTATCAAAGTTTATTACTTCACGAATATCGTGTAATAATCGACAGATTTTTGAAGTCTCGGGTATTTTTGAAGTCTCTCACTCTGAGAGGCTCGAAGCTAAGCCACCTCATTTGTCGTCTTCACCATGCAGTTTCTTTCTTTATGATAAATGACGGTGACCCAGTCAGAGCCTCGGAGTCCAAGTCACTGCAGAACCACTGGTAGTTGATGAAGGAATTCAAACTTTCCGCCGGTTAATTCTTTGAAGAAGAGAAAGTTATACAGGAAGGTCAATTATTGAGTCGTTATCCTTCGCTCACGCCCTCTTTATTGCTACTGCCGTGAATTAGAGCCATTCTTGTGCGATTTATTTCCTCCTAAGTTGAGTCTGATCCAAAAATGGCTTATTTAGTAAACGGAACTCTTGTAAATTGACAAGATCCGTGTTTATGGTGGATATAATGAAACTATAAAATAGAAAGCTTCTAAATACGAAGCGAAATTTTTCAAGTCCAATCGTTTGACTTCGATGTACAAGCCGACCAAAGATTTTTAATATTGTGTGTTATATTATAAATAACTTGCACTATTTTATCATTTATTTTTGATATGTATAAAAAATATACTTTCCGCAAGGAAATTGCCCAAATTTCAACAATAGTAGCATTATGTAACAAATAATAATAGAGAGAATTTACGCATCAATATAAATGAAAGAGGCTCTATCAAAGAACCAAGTCAAGCTTTTACAAATTTGCATCCATGCAAGGAATACAGGAATTCAAACTCCTCATTTGAAACAATGCCCATCCATCATGGATGTTTAAACAAATCAGGAGAGAACTTTTGATTAATTTAGAATGTATTTATAAGCATGATCGACAGAATAGTGGAAAAAAGAACACAGAGAAATAAGTTCAATCCTGGGCGCAAGGCTAATCACCATTAAAATAGTAAAAAACAGCGCAGAAGGCCAAGTCTCGTCTTAGAAGCAAGGCTAATCACCATTGCAATTGTAAACAACAACATAGAAGGCGAAGTCTCGTCTTAGAAACAAGACTAATCATCATCACAATAGTAAACAACAGCACAGAAGGCGAAGTCTCGTCTTTAAGCAAGGCTAATCACCATTTCAATAGTAAACAACAGCACAGAAGGCAAAGTCTCGTCTAAGAACAAGGCTAATCACCATTACAATAGTGAACAACAGCACAGAAGGCGAAGTCTCGTCTTAGAAGCAAAGCTAATCACCATTACAATAGCAAACAAAAGCACAGAAGACAAACTCTCGTCTTAGAAGCAAGGCTAATCACCATTACAATAGTAAACAACAGCAGAGAAGGCGAAAGTTCGTCTTAGAAGCAAGGCAAATGACCATCGCTCGAACAGAAACTAGCAACATGCGAGCGAAAATAACACCCTGAAACCAAGCGAGAGTTGCAATCGTGCGGGGTGTGAGTCGCAGGCAATCTTGAAGGGAATGCAATCTAGGCGACGATGTTTCGCTGTCATGTCAAGTGAAGGGAGCGAGGATTGGAATCTTTGGAGTTTGGTGAAGGTTCGCCAAATTCCCACGAGATGGTCAGTCATTGACTCGATGATTGCAGGAGGCGAACCGAAATATTATTTGAACGTACACTCTAATCTGATGCAATATTAGGGAAGATTTTTACAAATTTTTGTTATTGTATTTTGTTTTTGTTTTAAATTGTCATAATATAGTATTTCAAATGAGATATTAAAAGACCTAATATAATTCTGCACTCGTTTCATGTAGGTTAAATTCCTCTACGGACGGATAAAAGAAGATCGAGAGTTTCATCGACATGGAACTCCTCAGTCCGAATATTCTGATGTCTATTCTGAAAAATCCTCTGATTCAGCGTGGAATATGCTTCTATTGCAAAAATTCCTGAAAATATTGAGAACTAAAAAGAACCTTTACGACGACTGCAGCGTAAAAATTAGGCTGGAACACATGATGGAAATCAGAGACGCTTGTTCACGATGCTGTTAAATGGAGCAAAAACTGTCATAATCTTATAGATTTGCCTATAGGACTTAATATTAAATCTCGTGGTTCAACCATAGAGCACGTTATCATCAAAATCATTACTGACATGTCACTGAGTGCAAAGAAATTTCCGGACAAGCCAGACAGAGACATTTCTGCATATTTTTTTTGGGTAGATGTATTTCGGACAAGGCATTAATAATTCTGTTATCCAATGTGAAAAAATTTTGACACGGTCACTTGATGTGTTTGACTTTAATTTATGAGCATTGTTATTTATATTTATTATATTTTACTGCCAACAAAATAGAAGTTTCCAACGAAATATTTAGGACGAATTTTTCTGTATCAAGACGATGTAAGCTATTTGCTTTATGCATTTTTAGCTGTGCGTTTTCTAACTTTTCCATTCTTCACGGGAAAAGACTTAATTCATTCCAAAAAACGTTTAAATTGTTCAGTCTTGGAAAATCCAGCAAATTTATATCAGAAAATAGTCCATGATATTCGAAATTAAACTGTAATAAATTTAAGGAAAAGCTCTACGGAGTTTACTACGAAAATTCAAGTACATATACATAAATCAAATCAGAGTGACATCACGGGAATAAAATCATTTAATAAAATTTGGGGATGCAATAAGATATTCTTCCTTTACGAGAGCAGGAAATAAACAATTAAATATCGCCAATGTCTGAGACAGACAGTGGCGCAAAAACTCTTGTAAACATCATCCGTGAATACGGAACGGCTTCACGTAATCCGTGAACACTATCAAATCTGTGCAGCTTTATGGACTAGTTTCCAGTGCTCCTATAAGAATAAATAATAATAAAATCTGTGCAGTGAAGGTAAAATTAATTAAAATCACTCCCCTGCACTACGGCAATATTTTCACGTGTCTGTGAATGATCAATTTAAAGATAGATTTAGAGCAAGGATATGTAATGGGTATCGCGAATTGTTCTCAGAGCGATATCCATTATAGTTATTCGGTATTCAACGAGAGCAGCCTCAGTGTTCAACGCGAAGTGTGAGCAATTTTCCAGCATCTTAGTATTTTCTACTGCCTACAATTTACATTTCCATTTGTTTGCTGCCTAAAATCAGTCAAATAGTGTTGGGTTTAAAAGCAACATCAAGCATTGAGTCACAGACCTAAAGTGATATCTACAGCCACTGAATTCAGTCTTAATGTAAAACCGGTGTAATGGAGAGGGTGTATGTGTTTGTGTTGGCGAGAACAAAGTAACCGAGCAATTCAAACTGGGAGTCTTGTTACACAGGCCTGATAGATTTCATTAAGCCATGCTGAGCAGAAACCAGCGTTGTTTCATGCAAATGTGCAGGTTTGGACAAGAGTAATCCGGCCAAGGCGAGAGAGCGAATGCATGAAACTCGGTATGGCCAGCAGCATACAAACGCTCTTCGTGTGGTGTCGCAATTGACACTTGAGGACCGAACAAAAGTCCTTCAGAAATAGGAACAGCTCCCGGGACCTGCAGCAAGTTTTTGAAAGCTGAGGAATACAAGCAAGAACATCAAGGAATTTCCAGGACAAATAGAAGAAATGTGTATGTCAAAAACACTAGTCAGAGTTCAAAATTACTAATTTCGATTCGTTTTAGATATTCTTTTCAAAGTTTATCTATTTTAATAGTTTTAAATGGGTGTGAACTAGACTATATTTTTTTTTATTTTGGAAACCTGCATATATAAATGACTATACATCCGTGCTTGATCAAACCCCTGGCGCAAAATCGCAGTCAATTATACGTGAACAGAAACTATGGCAACATAGAAAATATCGGCAATTAATAGAAATAAAAAACTCGGGGATTCGAAATTTTTTAGAGGTTATAAATTTCATCCGAGTCTTTACTTCTCCCGAAAATTTGATAAACTCATTCTCTATGACCCGAATTTATTGTTTGCAAAATTCACAAACATTGCCACTATTAACCGTACGTAGGTCAGAGCTGAGAGGTAAGAGTCGATACGATGGCTGTCAGGAAATATGGGCTGCGAAGATTCTTGGACGGGTTTATCAATATTCCAAAGACTGCGTTTAGTGTTGACGGAGACTATCAGTTCTTGATGGACTTGCGAAATGGAGTTTCTGATTGGACGATTTCAGTATCGAGGCTCGAGCATCGCTGAGGCATTGACAAGCTCATACCAAAGGGGGCAATTGAATCGTAAGAGCACTGGAAGATGAACTGCCTGCAAACAACGGTGCAGTAATTCAATTTCCAACGATGCGTTAGTCTTTGTTGGAACGTCGTCAATGAAATAAGTTTGCTCTTAACACACGGGCGGTGCGAGTTGCAGCCTTCAACAGTCGCCAGAGGTGTTAAGTTGCTACTCAACACCAGATTAATAATTTAATCTGATGTTAATTTAATTTAATTTTAATAGTTTAAATACAAGAGGTGTTTATTTGCTACTCGTGATAGAACACAAACCGTTCAAAAAATTAAATAATCAGTACATAACATAAACAGGACACAATTAGGCTATTATAGCGAAGGTTATCCAAACTACATTCTCCCAAATTTATGCCAATTTATCAAGTTAAGTTCACAATAATTAGGAATTATTGTTCAATAATTTTGAACCATTCGAGGATTCGTTTTTGTAGATCCAGAATGACTGCGAAGTGAACTTTTTTACTCCGACAAGCTGCAAAAACTCCTCAGGTTTCAATAATTTACCTATTACAAAATATTTACTCCGTTCATTATGTTCTGCTTAACGTCCTGTTCTTTGAAAACGCAGATAATGATGCAGTAAATATTATTTCTACGAAAAATATCCCTGAGCGAGGAGATTGCCGCTTAGTGAACTGAGTGAACTCCGGTCTAAATGATATAATTCGGTACATTAGGAGCCTGCCGGTCGTGGATTAGCCATCAAGTTCCACGAAAAGTCGTGACGCCTCATGGGGATTTTACACTGGGAATCGTTGCCCGGTTGGAATTTAATTTTTGTGCCGTCATCATGATAAGACGAGCCGTGTGATGCGATGCAAATTTTTCAAGTATTGTTCAACAATATTTTCTTGCCATTTGAGGTGATGGAATAAAATTCTTAGAAATGACATGTGGGAAATTGCTTCGGGATTTAAATCCGCTCAGGAATTCTGTATTATCCTATGATGAGGTTCGGTCGAAAAATAGCTGGAAAAAGAAATTAAACTCGTAAGTTACTGACCTTGAGAAAAGAGGATAAATATAACCAAGTCTGCCACCTGCATTCATATTTAGTCGAGCAATCGCAGAGTATAATCTGGGGAAGCGCATATGAATTATATCATTGAGAAAAATCAGGTCGCATTTCATTTTTGTCACCTGTTCAAATTTTATAGGTCTAATTTTGAGTTTAAAACTGAATTTATAATGCTTGTCTGGAATTCATTTAATCTAATTAGGAAATTTTTGATCTAATTAAAGTATGGTAGCATGTTATCTAAAGAGAATTGAATTTGTTATAAACAACGGAGAAATGTCAGGGATTCTTAATAGTTAAAATTACAACCAGTTCCCGTACCTTCTTTTTTTTATTTACTCAGGGTGTGAGTTTGATATAAATATTCGCTTTGAATGAATTAAAAAAAAATAAAAAATAAATATATCCGTCGATAGATTTGAACCTTGAGACCGCAGTCTTGTTAGATAATTGATAAGATAATAACTGAGAGATAAGATAATAGAGCAGCATTGGGTAACATTTCACTCCCGCTGCCAATACAAGTCCAGGGCTCGGTTACCGAGTCATATCCGCGGATTTGAGGATTGCGGACAGCGGACGCGTGACAGTTCGTATCCCAGAAAGATTTTCTCTCCGGTGTTGGTAGCGGCCAGCAAGTTAATTCAGTCGTTCCGAGGCAGAAACTCTCGCTCGACGGCTCATCAAGCTTCAGTGGGGCTTCAATACGAATTTTACTGAAAAAGAAAAATAATAACTCTTGTTAAAATAATATTTAAAATATTAATAGGACGTGAGCGTAGTGTGGAGACTTAAAGAGAAGAATTATTGTTAAGATATTAACCATAGTAAACAATGGTCGGTAAGTTTTTATAAAATACATACAATTTTATGAGACATTTGTATTCTTCAATATATTATAAATAGTGACTTTCACCTGAAAAACTTGCTATCCATTGTGCGAAAAAAGTACTAAGAACCATTTATTTTAAGCCTGTTTCACCATTTAAAAGCTCCTCTGGGAGTCTTTGCCGATTAAATTTCTATTGCCTTAAGTACTCTCGGAATCCCGAAAAAGAATTTTCTGAGCTACAGCTCTCGGAATACACTTGCCTTTGCCCAAAAGCCAGCCCTACGAAACTCAGATTTTCGTCCAAAGGCCAACAACTTTTGCGAATTCTTTTGTGATGGAATGAAGGCTGCTGATACTCTAAACTGATTCGCTGCCTTTGCATCTAAATGCCCCCGGCAGATCGACCTGGTCCCAGAAAGAAAGTCTATCTTGGAGACACTTGCGTGGCTGCGTCGGGGCTTAAAAAGCAGTAAGAAGATGCCGGAGACGCTTTGCCAGCCTCCAAGATGTTATTTCTCGCTCGAACACTCATGAGCTGCGAGCTGCAAGTAAAAAGAGGTGTTTGAGGGTGTCACTTTTTATGAACAGTATCTAATTTGCATTATTTTGACGTATCTATCGGTAAAAAGTATAATTATGGATTCAAACACATCCGAAATAATTACGTTCTTTGAATTTATTCAAATGTTTTTGCATACAAAATAGAACTTTAAACTGTATGTACATATTGTTTGTGTGGTTTTATAAACAATATCAGTCTTATTGTCGACTAAATTTTGAAATAATTGTTCATTGAAAATTACAATTCAAAAACCGCTTAGAAATTCGTTCATTCAAACTACATAGGGTAGTGCAAGTTGTAGCCGGCTGATCTTATTGCGAAATTTTTAGATTCCCATCTGTTTGTAATCCACCAAAAGCGTCAAAAGCCACTTGACAAGAGACAGGTAAACAAAAGACACCTAAAATATTGAACAAACACAAGAGACTGCTGCCAAAACACTCAACTTCTGACATCGCCCGCAAAAATCCTCACAGCATTACAAAGCTTCTGTCTCGCTTAGTCTTTTGTGTCGCTATGAACAACTGACATGCTAATAAAATCAGTGCATCACAAATAAATTTGGTGACTTCATATCGTATTTCAAGCGAAATAGGACTATAATCTAATTTACTATTCACATAATAATTTCCTAACTCGCAATTGATTATAAATGGTATTGAAATATTGTTAACGTTATTCATTCGTTCAGCTATTAATCAGCTCCATTATCATATATAGGAAGCGCCATAACGCATGTACAATTTTTGTTAATAGGTTGAGGTAGATTATTATCAAGAATAATGCATTATCGCTAAAATGATAGTATACACTCATTTTGCTATGAAAAAGTCTTGCTCACAGCTAAAACGAATAATTCCTCAGCAAATATATCTGAAAAAGAACCGAAGCTTCGTATATTTCATAAGCGGAATTGAGCGCTGAGAGTATTCATAATTCCTAGACTTTCATCTAAACTACTGACGAATGAGTGATGATCCATTATTTAGTAGCTCATATTGTCATATTGGAGGAATTTTCTTCAAATTTGCATGTTTTCCCCATACTCTTTATCTTACCGGACATAATATGGAATATAAGAACAATCTATTGCTCGACATTTGTTGTAAATAAATGGCGTGTACAACTAAACAACAAAAGTGCTGGGATCTCGGGCTGACCAATATTTAAATCTTTAAATCGCTCACTTCATTCTTTCTTCCATTATTTTTCTAGACAGATCAAGACTTCTGAAGCACGTTAGCATTAAATTATGCATCCAGTCATTTGTAGAGTAACAATTCATTCTAATTCAATCTTCATTCTAATTCAGTAGGATCAAAGTATGTCCCACCAAATGCATCCGCGACGAAGCAACTGTAAAGCTGGGGCCTTGTAAGATGTAAATTATATGTAGAGGTAAATTGGTAGAGGCGAGGAAAATTTTCACAACAGACCTAGAAAGAAAAGAAGGAAGCAAACTGAAAGATTAATGCACATATGAGTTGAAAGGTCCTGAAAGGAAACCGATTAACAAACTTGTGTACGACAAAAGTTATATCAGTGAATAAAAGCTAACACTGAAATACATTATGAAAGACTGGAGATAGCAGATAGTTAACTAAATTTGAACAAATATAATGAAAATATCAGCTGCCTCACATGACGATTAACGATTGTTGCTTCATCATAAGAAACTAACGACTGAGGGAAACAACAACTGCCGCTCTGGAAGGCAACAACAAGAATAACGACTGAGGAAAACAACAACTAAATCATCCAAGAGAAATCAATAGCAGCCACAAAAGAAGGGGCCTGGAAGTTCAGCCTCGACAGGCAACTTCTATAATTACCGAACTTCGATTGAATTACCTCCTGCTGATGTCACAGCTTCGATTCTGAAACGAAAATCCTCGCAAAAGAAAGAGAGAAAATCCTCGGCAAACTGTATATAAATTTTCGAATAGCAAAATTTTGTATATTTTCAGTCACGGCTGCTGTAGTTTTAGGACCTATCATGGATAAAATGGCGCAATAATAAGCCAAAATAAATATTATAATTTTCTTAAGGGCAACAGTTAAATAGTCAGTATATTGATTATTTGTATCTTGTCTTCCAATTTAAAAGAACTTTTGACTTGTCTGAATAAAAAAATGTATACATATACTTCATTAATGCATCAGACAAACTCGCTCTCTAATGCCCAAGTGTGTCTAAATTGTTTTTCATTTTTTGGGGCATAATTTATATTTAAGTACTGCATGTATTTCATAACGTTACTTGTTCATAACGGTTCTCCAGATTGGAATTTACTCTAGAGGAGCGCCTGAAATGATAACCAAACACCCAGCCAGGAGCCGGCACTCCAGCACGCCTTCATATTAAAGCTCTGCAGGCCTTTGATCTGTGCAATTAGAATCAGTCCCTCACATCGCCACGTATAGAGGCAGATACACACGCTCTCTGCAAGATGGCTTCTCGTGTATGTTATTACCTGCCACGTGTCCGCGGAATTAAATCCACTGCACCGTCCACACGCGGCTGTCGAAGAACTTTATTCCACTTCTGTTATCTGGTGTAGGTGGGGCGGTTTTCTGACTGCTGAGTCATTTTTTGCGCTTTGAAACGTTGAATGGTTTTTGAATTGACAGTTTTTAGCGAATGAAGTAAATTGAGATCAAGGCGATTATGAAATGTTCATAGAGAGTGCCTTAACAAATTCATGGAATAAATTGTAATACAAATCATATGAAAAATATGGCTATTCATGTAGACAAGGCAGCATGGATGTAATCTAATAAATGGAAACAATAACAAACTCCTAGAACTCCAGATTATTACTAACAAGTTCCTACAGGATTTGAATTGAATTCTCACAATCATTAATTCTTGACCGTAGAGCGTTGCAGTATGCTAGCATCAGAGGTTGCTTAGATTATTCAGGAGGAGAGCGGATCTGATTTGATGTCACCTTCAAATTCTCACGATTTCGGTCCGTTGCTCCGGTCAACCGCTGGAAATTGCATCCGTGAATCTGAAACTGTTATACGTTTTAGGGTCCAGCGCTCGCTTGATGGTCTTTCGTAGCAATTTCCATAGCAATGCAACAATTACATCTTGAAACTTTGCACTGTCCTTCCCTCGGCCGTTGCGAGGGTCAAGTGCAACTTAATTCGGATTCTCGAGCCCTGGTGGTGCGACCTCCGCCAGTTTGAGGTGCATAGCTTGCTAAATCAAGTTACATTTCGTGGTTCTAAGCACCAAATTGTTTCGGAATTATTCCTTCACTGCGATTCAGTCTTTCGAGTTCTGTGCTTAGGCGGGAGAAGCCGTCCGTTGTTTGGTCTGTAGTGAACATTCTTTTAGAATTTACTGCTGCAAATTTCTTTAGACTGCCGCTGGGAATACGAAATTCACTTATACGCATTCCACTAGGTGGTAGGAGCAGGAATACTAGAGGATCAGAGAAGTTCAATGGTCTAAATGAGTAAATCAAAAATACCCTTGCAATTCATGTGAAAATTCTTCAAATTTAAATGATATTCTGAAGCATTAACAGATAACTACAGTATAGTAATGCTCGTTACAAGATTGACGACAGTAAATTTTGGAGATGCATCACCGTTCATTAAACTAAAAAATAATATAACTCAGTGCTCACTGCAGTGAGTGACAGAGAGTGCATTTTCTCGTCGAAGAAAACGTGAAGTTTCGGACGGACGGACGGACAGACTGGCAGACGGACGGACGGACGGACATGACGAGCACAATAGAGCATTTTTTCCATAAATGAGAAAATGCGCTAAAAAGTACACAGTTCAGTAGAAATTAATAACGTGTTTATTACAATATTGTTATAGTATGGTTTCTTAAAGCTACCAGATTTCTACACGTATCAATTAGGCAGCGCAGAGGAACAGGGACAGCCCGAGAATTCAAACAAAGAAGTAATGCAAAGTAAACTAGACAGCGTCGGCTGTGTTTACTTGGTCCTCCCGTTTGACGGCTGCTGAACTCGCCCCTTACATTTTTTTATTCGGCAGAGCTTGTACATTTAATTTCCCTTTCTATTATTATCAGGTAATATAGTTGACCGTTATCAAGAAAGACTTTTGTGTAAAATAGATAGTAATTTACAATGTTACAAGAATTTACTGGAATGAGTTAAATAAATCGTCACGAATTCAAAAACAATATAAAAAAGGCATGGGCTCCCACGTAATGTTTTGCGAAGCAGCCGGCTTGCGAGAAAGTCGAACAAAATTGCAAAAAGTTCAGGCCTCTTGTTTTGCTCCTGGGTTTTTTGAAGCGAAGACGAGATTTTAAACGCAAGACGCACTTAGCAATTCACTGCACGACGTACACTCATTAGAATGCCTGCAAAGCCTTCTCACTGAGACGAAAAAAGACATGCTGACTCCATCGACCCATTTTACCCCACAACAAAAGGCGCACAAAAAGCTAGTAATTCAATTAAAGTGCTGACTCATATCGCATCTGCTTCACTCTCAGGCACCTCTTACAAAATCTGAAGACTTCTCGCAGGGGCCAAAAACCATGCGCAATTCGATGTATTGATTTTGTAGTGACCTGTGACCGGTGGCTTTATAAAAGAACTATATGTGCCGACGTTTAATACGAGTTTGATGATGAATCCTGAGGAATGTGATAATTTGAATTAAAAAATTTTGAATTAAAAAATCAAGAATAAAATTAACAAAATATCAGCGTATCTTCAAGTTTAAACAATGATATCTTTGATCTATCATAATTTTGTGGAGATCAAATTGAGTATATAGATCAAATTTGTGGAAAAAATCAATTATTAGAAGTAATATTTCATGCGAGGGTCTCTGATTATTCATGCACAAATTATTTTTCATGTTGAATTAAAACAATTCGTTCACGAACGAAGAGAAAGTTTCTTTATTGGTATAAAATATCAGGAATGTATGTGTATAAACGTCAATTAATCGGTTATTATAAGTAACTTGTCTGTTTTTTTACTGATCGAATACCACAATTTGGAGGGAAAATCGAACTGAGGCACAGAATCAGAATCATCAAAAATCTCAAATCATCTGCATCAATAAAATGGCTTATGGTCAAATGTTATTCAATCTTATTGTTTGGAGTTCAGTTTCAAGTTTGATCCTTGAAATTAACGTAGAACTTAGCGTTACAATATAGAGTGTTATAGGTAGTGTTATAGGTAGAATCTTACAATATTATAAACGATTTGTGATAAATCATAAATTGATTCGGTGATGGAGCACTTTGTAAACAAACTCTGTCTGAAAATTTCTCCAAAGACATTTTTTTATTTTCCAGCTAAGCCATAGAGCTATTCTCACCAAGCTACCCGGTCCCTTTCATTATCCAGGAAGCCTCTTCGGACGTTATAAAACAGAGGCTAATACTTAATCTCCGCTCCAGAGAACGCTTTACTGAGTCTGATAAACTCGAGGTGTTTGTTTACCCCAAGGTCGGTCAGATTCTGATTCAAAAATGGTGAACTTAGCAATTCAAAATATGCGACAGTTTCAACTTTTACCTCTTAAGTCATTCCCGTCGTAATGAACTTCTCGAGAAAATTCTGGCTTTAACTTCGCCACTCAAGTGAAGCGGATAATTACTGGGCGATGAACAAAGATCAATATTTCAGGGTGAGGGGCTTTGGAAAGTCAAGGGACTGAAGCTTCGAGTGATTGTTTCTATCTCAAGCTATTACTTTTGTTATGAAAATAGTGCGCCATAATATGCTTCTAACATTTTCTCAATTTGAACTTTTATTTGTTGATGTGATATAAAGTGAGTTTTAAATGTTTAATGTTAAATTTTTTACACTTTCTGTTTTAGGGCAATGTACGATATATTTCCTTTAGAGCAAGGTATGAAATATTTTATTTTAGGGCAATGTACGATATATTTTTCTTAGGGCAAGGTATGATATATTTTTGTATTAGTATTTCTGTATTTTAGAACTTTGAGTTTTCAGTTTAGAAATGCGAAACTAAGGTCTCAAAAATTTCCGTCCGATAAATTAAAAAAAATGGCAATCAAATTCACTATATCTTCAAAGAAAACGTTTCGGAGACCAGCTTCATCATCATTTCCAAAATTCGAAAATAAAAGTATGATCAGGAGAAAAAAATAAAATTTACATGAAAGCGATTAAGGCCTAAATAACGAAAAACTTACATCAGAACTTATTTTTTGATAGATTCAAAAGTCAGATTGCGTTTTGTTGGAGATGGTATTGTTTTCTCATGCTTCGACTTGTTCGTTTATTTGTTCTTTTCGGAAAATTAATTTTGATATATTTTTTAGGAGCGTGTGGGTACAAAGATTGCAAATACCGAGCAAGGATTCAATAAGGGAAGGGAAAGCCAAAGAGACTTTGTTTTTTAAGCCTTTTACAGGGATTCTGGATCACGCACGAGCATATATTTAGAAAATGGTTTTTGATTATTAGATCTCTTACTTGTTGGACTAACAATTTGGTGAAATGAAGTTACTTGTACTGACATTAAATTTTAGAGTTGAAGAGATAGACACAAATGCTGCCTTTAAGGTAGGGTTTGCAATTCGAATAATTTTTCATAGTTCTCGCGAAATAAATTAATTCGGTTTCAAGGGCTGCATGGAATTTAGCTCCTACACAAATTCATTATAATTATTTTAATGCTTAATTTAGGATCTAGCGCTAGAACCTGGGTAGAGTTATTTTTATTGAGCCAATTTTTTCTTGCCAAAATTTTTCCTTCCAACTCGTCGATTTGGGAATTAAAATCCTCACTCAAAGGAGAACGTAGAGCAGTCAAATAAATCGGGTCAAAAAGTGTATTCAAAGTATTGCCAATTTTCAACCCGTGAAACCATAAAGGCAATCACGAGGGAATAAAAGGTGGCAGATTTTTGCAAACGAAGCCTGGCAGCTACTCCCCGTGGAGTTTCGATCGCTCATTTTGTATCATATAGCGGCCAGACTGCCATGACCGGGGCTTTATGGCGTCTATGCAGTCAGGACAGCAGGAACACTCGGTATATCACTTGACTAGTCCACTGACTAAAGGATCACTGGTTTACTAAATAAACTCAGTCTCCAGAGATTGTTTTTAACATGTGTGTTTTTGTTTCGTGCAGAAAATTTTGAACAAAATTCAATTTAATTTATTCAATTCATTCTTTTGGGTGTTCTAGCTTATATATTAATTTATAAGAACACGGGGAAAGTGTCATACATTTTTTTGTTCGTGTGATTCTTGGTGCAATTCCTCAGCGTAAACTTATTCTTTGACTGAGGTCTACCATCATATCTAAAAGTTCCCTCTCATATAAGTCCTATAAATTGCCAGTCAATAATTTTTTTATTTTGAAAATTAGTTTTAAAATGCCATCGATTTCTATTTGCACGATGAGCTTGAACGCGGAGAAAGTATTTTTTGCCATCGCTTGATATTGCAACCGCAAGAAGTGAACATTTTATCCGGTTGCCGAATCGGCTGGCTTTTCTATCGTATTTGTTGAGCGTCTGATCAACTCTCGCCATGACAGAACTGGTCTAGAAAACGTCTCCGATAAGCTTGTTGTCAGCATCCTTTCCTCATCTCAGCTGCAAAATGAGCTCTGGGAGCTTCTTTATTGACGGCTTCTTTTGTTGGTCTTGCCTATTGTGGTCAACCTGACGTTCAGACTAAGAAATGTGACACTCACACTCGCATCCTCGGTAGGCTCTCGACTCGCTGTCAAAACACTTCGCACTTGGAACCTCACTCGTTTTCGCAAACTTTCGGTGTTTATTGCTTGAAACGGACATATGTGATGGCGTTAAATTTTATTGCTATTTCCAAATAAGCATTAAATTAAAACATTTTTATGCAGAAACCTTTGCAGAACAAAATAACAAAACTAACAGCAATTCTGTGGTTGCTCTAGCATCTCACGCACTAAAATCAGCATTCACCACCCCCAATATATCGACGCAGCAGTTCTCACTAGCATCCCACGCAGAAACATCAGCAATAACTAACCCTTAACTACCCGATTACAGCTCGTCCTCCAAACGTAAAGCATGATCAGCATTACACAAGTAAAAATTTCACGACACAGACAATTTTGCCCCTCCGGAAATTTAGCGCAGCAGCATCAGACGCAGCAGTTGCTGCCTAGCGCTGCAGTATTCCGACGCATCACTATTGCGATGCAACAGCATCATTCTGGCCAGGCAAAATCTTTCTAGGACAGCAGCATCCCGATGTATCAGTATTCGGATTGACCATCTCTAGTCTAAAGCATCAGAATTTTCAGTCAAAAGCATCAGTCCACCGCAGCAGAATCACGACGCAACAGAATTTTCAGTCAACAGCATCAGTCCACCGCAGCAGCATTTGGATGCAACATTATCTGTCCAGCGTAGCAGCATTCCGGCACAGCTGCATTTCGAGGCAAAAACTTTGTCACAAAGCAAAAGCAACGTGACGCAAGAGCGATTTCTGACCTTGTCTGTCGAAGCACAAACCATCTGCGGCAGTTAACCGGAATTGTGGTCTTCGCCTAATGGATCCCTGACAAATGACGCCGTCCAAAGCGACGCAAATGAACCACAGAAAATCGGACCTCACAGACTGGCTGCAGAAACTTTGCAGGGCACGAGTGGGCAAGATCTAGAGCTTTTCTTGGGAGAATTAACCTAATGAGAATCTCGATATTTCGCCATACATGCACACATATCCAGAAAAAGGACGAATTAAGCAGAAGGATTTGATTAAATTTGATTCCCAACTTTCAACTCGAGCTGATCTAGTGGATTCTTATTAAATTTCATTCGAAGTTTCTGATAAAACAAATGCGAGGTAATGTCTAGTGTAAGTAAATTTTTATAAATTCTGTGATGGCTTTCTTGGAAATTTAGCTCGTTTCTTATTTCAATATAAAGGTCCGCCAAACGATCTTGTGTCATACAGAACTTCGAAAGAAGGAAATCTCGAAATTAATTACAAGCTGAACCTTAGATACTCTATGTCATCATTAAATTCAGAATCATTTTCCGAATTCAAAATTTAGCCTTTATTCGAAGGCTAGGAGGGACTTCGGTTAGGAAAAGAAGCGACGATTTACGAGTACGATAGAAATTATCGTTAGGTCCAGCTTGAATATGAAGGGTGGGCTAACAGCTTCACAAATATAGACTCCTCATATGGTAAATTCACACAAAAGTATTTTTGTACCGTTGATTCATTCCTGTTCCACGTAAGAGATACTGTATATACAAAATGCAATCAGTTCAGTTACTGAAAGTTATTTAGTCATTGAATAGCCTATTTTTTTTTGTAAAATGAATGATTTGCGAAAAATATATAACTCCTCCCTTCCCACATGTCACGAGTCTCTTGAGGGTAACTTAACTCGTCAATGGCAATTTGTTGTCAGGAACTTCTCGTCTCCAGTGTCGCTTCCAAATCATAATTAGCAATTGCTGATTTCTACCTCCTCTGGTCAATTTAAAAATTTTTTCTAAATCGTTTTAAGATCACAAAATACATGACCGAAAGGAAAACTTAACAGCAGTCGCTGCGCTGAGTTGCTTGCCTATAGGAACAAATTGACTTAGAGCACTCAGTGCCTAATTAAAATCCTGTGGCTAATAATTAAACTGGTTAGCTAGTGACTGTCTATCAATTGTTCAGAATCCCAAGGCTGACAAGTAAAATGGTATTCGTTAGCTGGTGTCCGGTAAGCAACTGGTCTGAACAAAAATGGCTTTTAAGTAAATTGGTATTTGCTCCCAATATAATGACTGGTCAGAAATTGCTCAGAGTGGATTGATTCGCGATGACAATAACTCTATTACTTTATTGATATATGTAACTTTAATACGTAACTCTATTTGATTTATGATCTCGATTATTTTTTCTCGTATTACTTTTTATTATTGTTTCTTTATATACCCTACATGTGAATACACAGAATAAAACAGCTAAAAGTAAATGTCTAGCCTCCTGGTCAAATTTTCCCTTTGTTCATTTCAGCATATTAACAGAAGATTGACATCTCAAAATGACAAAATTTTGCTCCGAATGCCACCCGGGATTAGTTTCGCCTTCAAATGCGACATTTTGGACAGCTCCATCATTTCAAATTCATTCTTGAGCTGCTGAACGCGAGCTCAATAAAGAATTCAGCATGAATTCAGCTCATGGTGACACTTCTCAGCATTAGTAATGTCAGCAAAAACTATATCAGCGAGAAAGAAACGTAGAAAAGACGCGTCGATGAAATCAATCGGTTTACCGGAGTTCCATCACTTCAGCAAATTGATTTGTTAAATCAATTAGAGTTGACAAAGATTACACGACCTTGTAATAGACGAAAAGAGTCTTTCTGCAAGTTTTATCAAGTGTTGGGTCACAGACGATTCTTTTCACAAATTTATAAGACCATTTTTTATGAAATCTGACTTTAGTCCCATTCCTTCATTCAATCACGTCAGTTGAACTCGCGATAAATAATAGAGTACCCAGTCCAAGATGATGAATGCCCAGGATTGAACCTCGAGAAAGATTGCACCAAAGAAAATCTAGTTTGCTTCACTGAGTCATCACATAAAAAGTCAATAACGATTCATCAAAGTGTGACACGAGATGAGTCGTCCAGCATCATCCAGGAGCAATAAATTTCTTCTAAAAGTTTTTCGCCAACCTGTCAGGAGCAACTTGAGATCCAAGATTACGAGCGCTCGCTCTTCTTCGCTTCAAATTTTAGTTTTTGAAGATCTTTCGGCTGACGCTTAGCTCCCTTATGAATATTAGAAGGCATCGCAACTTGTCACTGTCGAAAGAAGCACTTGTAACCTGATTTTTTCCTCAGCGAGCTTCATAATAATCTCATGCAGGCACCGTTACTCACGCTCGCTCTAGTCCCTGGATGAACGTACGTATAACACGAGGGCGCTATTGTTTCGCGTCTCTTTACCGTATTACCCCGCATCACAATTTTCTTCGATCAAAGGCCTCATATGAATTTTTTTTAGTATATTGAACACAGCAGATTTAGGCTCATTCGTAATTATGAAGATGCATACGAACATGAATTAAATTATTAATAATGAAGATGCTAAGTAAATCAAAGAATGACAGTTGAAAACTTGGGCTACTGCGAGTAATGTCGGGATCAGAGTCGGGTTTCTTCCTGAGGCTTCCACTTGAGTTGAATTAATCCTCATCAAGCTCTACTGCTTTAAGATTCTAAGACCATTTAATGGTTCCATTAGTAGCTAGAATTTAACCTTGTGCAAACGTCACCGCGTTGACAGGCTAATTCCCGTTCCTGGACGCAATCCCTGGATGAAATTCTGAGTCATTTTGGGCTCCAACGAAAGCAATCTGCGGGCTCCCTAATCTGCAAGGCTGAAAGCCAAGCCTTGCAGCAGCAGTCTTTTGTGTTCTGCGCAACTCTGACTCAAAGCTTCTAATTTCACTCATCATTACCGGTATCCCTTTGATGCTCATCGAGGGCTCTTCATTGATGGCTACATTGGCGAGGAAGCACTATTTCTGCAAGTATCTGCTTCACTAAAATGACTACTTTATTTGAGTGATTAATAACAATGAAAAAACTTTAGGAGAGACTGAGTGCGATGGAAAAACTCTTAACAATCTTGTTCAATTATTTTAAATCAATAGTAGTACACTATTTATTCCTGTTTTAATTTTTTACGTACGTAATTAAGGAATATACAAATTCCTTAATTGATGTCTCGCCAAAATTAATGGCAAGAAGAATGAAGTAATTTTTTTTAAATTAATTTTTATTGGAAATATTAATAGATGTATAAAAACAATTGCATCGGATTCTCAGCTGTACTGCTCTGTCTCGACAGCAGATGTCTGCTGGCTACTGATCTCTAGTGGCCGCAACTTGCCATCAGCAAAGTGCCAGCAATCTCTTACATTTTTTATGTATTTTTGAAGTGCTCTACAATTTTCATGCATGCATCCGTTACAATGTTAAACTCAATTGCAACGACTGGTGCAACAATATCGAATAGTTTTGTCGGTCATGGCTACGTTAAGAATAAGGACAGACTTTTATTTTTAGCATTATGTTGAGACAATAAAATGTACGAATAGTCTAGAGATAAATATTTATTGGTGAAAAAGTCGAAGAATTTCTTATAGTAAATAGTTTTACATAAATCGATGTATTAAACGGTGGGCAAATCAACCGAGGAAGTATAGTTATGCTTCTATTTAATAGAATTTTTGTGGAAGCGTCACAAAAAGTAAGGTGGGGAAAGATTTTCATCGCATCAATTTTACATACATTGATAAGCCTAAAAATTCAATAAAATATTATTGAATTATCATGTATAATAAAAAAATAAGACCACTTATTTTCCAAGAAAAATCTAAGAAAATCAGCTCTCAAAAATAGAAGATTAAGCAACTCAATGGGCCAATGCAAGGACGTTGCCTAGGGACGCGTGTGCTTCTTTCTCACAGTAACAGTCGCCAGTCGCACTAAAGATGATAGAAACTGCATGTAAAGAGGTCTACTGGGATTCATATCTAGTAAATTATGTGCAACACTAGCAGATCTTTACTGCTTATTTGCTCCACTGGCCCACATTCTCGTGCTGGAGAAATTTTCTAACAAAACATAACCAGAAAGAGATTTAAATATGTTTCCAGAATGCGCTCTTTGTCTCCGAAAATATAGTCTGTTTTGTTGCGGCAAACTTTCTTCTGGAAATTTAGGAGCTTGGTGATATTTTGACGCACTTTAACAAACGGCAGATTTATTTTTTATCCTCCCGTAGTTATATGTTATATCTTACGAGTAAATGCCCAAAACTGAAGTGCCATCAGGAATGAGCCAGGCAATATTAGAAAAATATCATCATATGCTGTCGTATATGGAGAAAATCTCATTATCATAAGAAACTTCAGAATAAATTGCACATGCGCGCAAAGTTCAGTATAGACTGCAAATTTTCCAAGTGTTTACCATACGTTTTTCCTAAATTAGCATTACAAAGCGCGGCTTCCACAATTTCTCGAAATGGCAGCAAATGAGTTCCACTCTTTCCCATTAAATCGTTTGTGTTCTCAGAAATTCTACGAGATGAAACATTAATCTTGTCACCGTGTGGCACTTTTCGGACTCAATTCATTAGTTTCCCGTCGCTTATTTCTTTCTTTTGCTTAAAATGTGCCTCACATAAACGAGACTCTTAATGGCAATACGCAAAATAACTTAGGCAAGGAAACGTTGATGAGATGAATTTGCTGGCAAATAAAAAATAGTTCACATATACGCATTGACACAATTTTTTGCTATTACGCTATTAATTTGAATATTTCATATAAACGTGTAGAGGAAATCACACGAATTTTGAGAATAGCACTACAGTATTTGCTTGGCAAAACTGTTGAATGGCATGTATTCGTCTGCTTAGAGAAAATTTAGTAGATATGTTATCGAACCAAGGCGTCACTACGCCAAGACTAAGAGTAAAGGCAGCGACTAATAAAGGCATACCAGCTTACCGAGTCCAAAGCGTCACAACTTCAAGCCACTTCAGAAGTAAAGGCAGAGATTAATAAAGGCAAGCCAGCGGACTGAAACCAAGGGGCCGATACGGCAAGACGCTTCAGAAGTAAAGGCAGCGATTAATAAAGGCACACCAGCGGATTGAAACCAAGGCGCCAATGCGGCAAGACGCTTCAGAAGTAAAGGCAGCGATTAATAAAGGCAAACCAGCGGACTGAAACCAAGGGGCCGATACGCACGACGCTTAAGAAGTAAATGCTGCGACTAATAATGGCGAGCCAGTAGACCGAGACAAAGGATCCCAGCCTAGACCTCATTACGTGATGGAGGAACTGGCCCATTGACCCAGCTCATGGAAGACGATGGCTCTGTAGCGTGTCATTAGGACCTATGGAACATTACACACTTCTGTTCATGCGGTCTTTGACTGCAATTTATTGGAGAAAATTGCCATGCGGACTCTCACAAGACACACTGAATATGACCAATAACTTTGAAGTAATGAGATCTAAGATATCGATCAAGCTCAGGCTAAGGTATCCTATCTTTCTTTTCACTACATGCAGAAAACTAATAACAACGGCAAATTTGCAGATTCATTTCTGTGCATATCTGATTTTTTACTATATCTGCATCTACGTACAACGATGCCTCGATAAATATAGAAAGAATGAGGTTCTAGGGCCTATAAATGTCATTACTGTAATTGCACAAACGTTGCTACAGAATTTTCATAATCGATGAAGCGCAATTAACCCAATCAATTAAAGTGTCAGCTAGAACACTATCATTATTCACCGTGTCACTGTTACTATCTGCCAATGATCGTAAATTTTTTGACTCGCATAAGCAGCTTCTCATCACATTTTCTCAAACATGAGCGTGCTTTTTAATGGGAAAACATTTTTTCGACGGGAATAATTAACTTGAGCCTCCATAGATCTTTGATGCGATGCTGCTTTAAAACATCTAAACTTAAAAACATGATTCAAACTTCAAAGACATTGCTCTAAAGCGTATATATAACAGATTATTTAGATACTAATTATATTTATCCCGAGCATATAACTATACTCGGTTTTGACCGAGATTATTAAAGAAATAAACTTAACTGCGAACATTATGCAAATTTTACTTAAAATTATATCATTCATATTTTAACATCCCTTACTGACGTAGCAAATCAAGCCTTTATTACCAGCTAATAATAACAATAATGATATTCATCCCAAATTAGGCTCAAATTATCAGTGTTTTTATTCATAATATTCATGAATTATAACTGTTATTTACTCAAGATCCGCGCAGTTCTTTATAAGTGGTACAATAATCTTTCATCCTGTATTCATACTCGCCACATTCAAGGCTTTTTACCGCCGTTAGGTCGCTCATCAAGTTATTCATGGCTGCGGTTATTGGAAGATATCGTCGTCTTAATAATTACATGCAAATTTATTCTAGTGGACGGGGGAGCGTTTGAAACCTCGCTCCTCGAGACCTATAACATCTTGCTGACAGCTTTCTTACTTTCCAAACTCTTCAACTTAATCAGCAGACAGCAATTCTTGTCAAAACTGTTTTACCTTTATAGACATTCGTGAATTTTATCTTAGCAATGAACTAACAGGAAAAGTTTATTAATTAAAAGATAGATATAGCACCTTGAAATTCGTTATTTTACCTGCAAATTGTAATTCTTGCATTTTTATTCATTTGATTTTTTTTGTGCTTCAGTATCCCGCTTCATTTATCTTGAGCGCGAGCCTTGAGTGAAACTCAAGGCTCTTACCGATGTTCAAGAATCTTTAATTCGCGTCTACTCGTCTTATGAGCATCACTTGCCTGCACAACATCGTGAACTTCTTCTTTTGAAGGATTTTTGAAATTCGGTAACTGTTTTGATTACCTCAAGTTTAATTTAACGGTTCAATTTTAGGCAGTAAAAATTGAAATATTTTTTATGCACTATTAAAAAATAAGGCCATAATAAATTTTACAATAAACATGGATTGAGTACTACCAATTTGCATGCTCGCACGTTAAAACTCAATAACATTCATCCATATCAATAATTTAGTTGCACAAATTCCTCAAAAAAGTTTACGAGCATCTACAAAAGGACACGAATGGTCCTTTTGTATTGCCGTGCTCCTCGGAATATTTCAATAACTGCCCATCACTCACACACGATAAAAATATATATATTTTTCATATATAACATTTTATAACCAATTTATGACTTTCCAGCTCGTATTTCACTTGGCAAAGCCGCCATTAAGAAACCCGTCTGGTTTTTTCCCCGCAGCCCTCTCAGGTGCAGTCGTCATTATGCTCCTTTGAAAAGTTTTCACAAACTTTCTGCCGTATTTTCCTGACCATAAAACGATTTTCTGGGCCTCAATCTTACAAAACTCGCAGCCAAAAATTCAGTAAAAATTTGCCTCCAACAAAATTTTTTGTCTCTGACCAGTAAGTCCTTCAAAGATTTCATGTACCGGCGAGTGCAGAATTGGAAATAGGCCAATCAGGCCTATAGAATTTCGAATTAAAAGCAATGTCTGAAATAAACAGTCAAGATTACCATTACCTGAAAATGGCAAGAAGTCATTACCAGGCTTCTTGCCTATTTTCCAGGTATGTAATTGCAAACCAAAATATATCAAGTGTCAAGATATTCGTGGAATATAACCTTGTGCAGGCTCAATAATTAACATAAGGAGCACCTTGTAATCAGATAGAGTTGCCAGTGCGCCATTTATAATTCATCTGTTTACGCATTCACCTGCAGGTCTTTCAAAACAAGTGGTTAATCTTGAGGACTTTAGGAACAATTTGGTTCTTTACGAAGCATAAATATAATGGGATGAAGTCAAAACAAATGATAATCATAGATATTTTTAGGACGGGTATGAGCAAATTTCAGGCTCTAACATTTGACTGATGAAGTATCGCATCAATTATCGAGAAAAACACTTAAGGTTCTTTTGGCTTCTTGTTGCTTTACATTTTTTATCTATTCATGTTTAGCTTTCTTTGTAAACAAAGTTCATTTCCTATATAAGCGTCCGGTAAACTATTTGAATTCATTATACTTTCGCTCCTCAGAGCAACAGGATAGAATTCTTAAGGCCAAAATCTACAAGCTTCTAAGTTGATTTGAGAGACAGAAGTTTGAAGGCTAACAACGAACTTTTATTTCTCCGAAATTAGCTCACACTTCGATGGAGATCCATTTTGAAGTTGTTATTTATAAATGTCTTATGTTTCGACTGTTCTTATGTTTCGACTGTAGTTTTTTTTCGCTTTTTTGAATATAAGGTGTCAACCTGACACAATCATATTGTACATCGCAAATCTTTGATCATTTATTAGGAGTAATTTTAACGAATAAAGGGCCACTTCATAGATTTTCTCGTCAGTTTTGTCGCCAATATCAAGTTGCTTCTCGCCCATTAAAACAAGTAGAGAACTAAAATGATCGGTGATAATTAATGAATCCTCAATTAGAGTAGGACCAGCAACACACTCAACTCTTGCACAACGTATGTACAAAGTGGATATAAACCACGACGTACAGGCGTCTGCTAAACGTTCCTAGTATGATCTGGATCGTCGATGTTATTGTTCGAGACATGAAGAGCTTGCGCTCTCGGCTGTTTTGCCAGACAATCACCAATTCCTAAATACAGGCCACCATAGGAGCGAGTCACTGAAGCGCAAAGCCCCCCTGGCTGGAATCATCCAGAATGATTCCGTAAATTCCTGCGCTATTTGGTTATTCACGCAAGATTCTCTGCACAATTTAGGGCCTGGTGTTGGAGAAAAGCCAAGTTTGCCCAGTTTTTCTGTGGGGAATAGAATTAAACGGACTTTGTGTCGAATTTCTTATTGTATTTGTTATTTTATTCGTCCGTATTTGACTGCCTTATTCGTTTGGGATTCGCGATCTCCTGCTGCACTTTGGTTGCAAAAAAGATTTATAAATTCTTATGATCATAGACAAATGTTAACTAGTAAAGCATAAGTTTAAATCAATATCTGTCATGATTAATAATTCATCGTGTATAATTCAGATCAAGCTCATCCGGAATATTTATGCCATAGAATGAACAAATTAAACTTATATCGGCTCGAAATATTCAGCGCTATTTTAGGTTTTAAAACATGATAACATAACTGTAACAACAGGCTTAACAATTGACGGGTTTCATTTTATTTCGAAAATCTATGTTTATTTTGTAGAGCGCCCAACCGCAGCCATACTTCTCATAATAGTTGAGTGGCACAGTGGACAAAAATTTCGTCGATTTTTTTTTCGTGAATAAGTGTTATGTAACGGTGTTAAAATCTAATAAATCACATAAAAACAAAATCAAATCTTTTTAAAACAGAGTTGTTATTGGATATGGATGAATTTCAAGGCAAGACTTTGCATCTGGCGACTGACGTGGACGATTTTCCTCTGGTTTACGAGTTGGAGGACGGCACCGTAACTGGACTTAACATTAAGATCATCGCGGAACTCGCACTTCGTTTCAACTTCTCGTTCACGACTACGAAAAAATCACCCGACTTCCTTTGGGGAAACTGCGACAACGATTCCTGGTCTGGGCTTTTAGGTCTTGTGCAATCCGGCCAAAAAGAGCTCACCATTAACTATTTTTCAATGGCACTTGATCTGAAACCGCATGTGCATTTCGACGCGTCCATTCCTTATTTTTGGGAAGGATTCGGGTTTGCTTTGAAAATGCCGCCGCCTCAGCCTCCGTGGAAGAACCTCCTCAGCCCATTTCAAATTCAAGTGCGTTTACTCATTTAAAAATGGGCTTTTACTGCTCTATAGAAACAAACTAGGCTCATTCAAGGTTCATTTAAAAAATTATAAATTGGAGTTTCCTATTCAACTAGATAGTTTCGCATTCAATTTTATATTTACTTCATTCAGGAACCGAATCAAAATTAAGGGACCTTCATTAGGCACGCTTGTTTTCTTTATAAATGCGAATGCATATATATGTCCTTATGGCAGCTGTTTTTTACATTCATCTTCCTATATGGGAGGGAATAGGCGTAGTCTAATAAAAAATATGTGCTGCCCACAACACTGGATGAGCTACATATATTGTATTGAAAGTGAAAAGTTTTGAATAGATTAATTATTGATAATAATTACTAATAATTATTTTTTATTTAGTTATTTATTAATTAATTATTTATTAACAAAATTAATTATTAATAATTAATTTTTTGATAATAATTAATTTATAATAATTAGGTATTAGTATAAATTATTTCATGTATTGCCTCATAGGTTTGGATGTCAGTGCTGCTGATCGTGCTTGTCGTGCCAGCTTTCATGTGCGCTCTGTATTGGCTGAGCTTCGGTGACATCATGGCTCGCAGGATGAGGGCATCTGATATTTACATCCAACACTTGATGGTTTAATTACTATAAAGAATTAATGTTATTCAACCATCTTAATTCCATCATTATTATTCGTAAAATACTCATAATTACTCCCTTGAGGTTGACATTAGTTTTTGCATTTCGATGCAGAATTCCTTCTGATTTTGAAAGTGAACAGAATTAACATTTTATATGTATAATCATGGGATGAAATTGTTTATTTTTATATAATGTTTGATGTCTATTCATAGAATAATTACTGGAGTATGAGCATTAACACGAAGTATCCTACGTTACTTCTTCCTCGCAGGGATTTCTTCAACAAAGTGTTTCGGTTACGCCAAGCAGCCCTGGCTTGCGTATGGCGAATTTCACATGGTGGCTGTTCTGTCTTCTCGTCACACTTTATTATTCATCAAACCTTTTCGCTGTACTCACCGTGCCTGTGTTTCCTCAAAGACTGTCGACTGTAAAAGACCTAGAGAAAAGCGGCCTCAGGTCTGGCTGTTTTTTGAAATGATGATAATTACCATTGGAATCATTTGTGATTTTATTGAAAAAGCTGTTACACCATTGGGTGATACGTTTCTTGTAAGTATGCTGAAAAAATTATTGAAATTCTCGGAAGCTCAATTTTTCGAAAACATTCCTATAGAAAAACATCCCTATAGAAAAGCGTTCACTTGGACTCAAATAATTCAAATAAATTTTTTTGAATTTCTTCTTCTTTTTCGTCAAAATAATTTATTTGCTTCAGACTTGCGATGGTGTACTACGGAGAATTTCTGAGCGAAGCTTTGCTGACATCTGGGAACGCAGATCTCGAGGCCCTGGGGAGGCGGATGGATCTGATAGAACTCCCTGACGCAGACTCCGCGCGTCACTACCAGCAACTTCTGCTTTATATGAAGAGTGGATCACACGCCATTACTGAGACTTTCTCCTTCCTGCAGTCAGTCTTAAATGTGCCGAATTTGAGAAATGAATATCATTTCTAGAGTTAATATTATGGGATAGGAATGCAGTGTTAATGCAAATTCTAAGCACGATCAAGGTATTATCGATAAGTTATTACAAATAATTTGGCCTCAAACGTGAAAATCGAATAGATTTTTAGTTACATATCTTTCGAAAAATGTAGTATCGAGCGCGTAGAATTTTCAACAAATTCATGGAAATGGGTGTAAGATTTGTATTGACTAAAAAAATCAGAGAATAAACCGTCTTAAGACCTTGTATTGACATTGTATGGCGTCACTTTTCTAATATCTTCGTTTTGTATTTTTGTCTAATATTTTCGTAATTTATTTTTTCTATTATTTTCGTACACAGGGCGCTGCTCCGCAGAAGTAACTCGTCCCACTACCTACTCAAGGAGCAAATTTTCTCAGGGCCTTTGGTGTTCTTCTTCCGCAAAGGCTCTCGCTGGAGGAAGAAAATCAATAGTGGCATACGGAGGCTCACCGAGGCAGGAGTGATCCAGAAATGGTACAAAGATTTAATGGAAAACCGAAAAAACGAACCTGACAAGACAACTCATCCTAGTGGTCTCACCTTGTACCATCTGCAAGGTCCCTTTTTGTTGTTTGTATTGGAAAACGCTGTCGCTGCGGCCACGCTTGTTGCTGAAATTTTAAGCTACAAGTATAGCGAGCGGTTCAGGCAACGCAATGAGTCCAATGAAAGTGCAAACTGATTAAAATTTTTTAAAACATTTGAAACGTAAAATATTCCATGTAGTGAGAAATAGATGTTCTTGAAAGGCGGTATTTGATTATGGTCCTTTTTATAAATTTAATATATACTTTATTTCATAAAACTATTACCAAAAACAAGAATATACCTTAAATTTATCCACTACTACGGTTCTTATTCCCAACAAATAATTTATTTATGCACTATGCTAAGTTGTATTGAATGAAATTCATGGATTTCTCAAGTAAACATTTCGGTGGAAAAACTTGGCATAAAATATTTGAGTTTAAGCTTGAAGTGAAAGGGAAGTACTATTAAATTCTTATTGTGTATTCTTAGGGTAGAACTTTGCCACCAAGTTGAATGCAAACGGCAACAGAAATAAATAATGAACTTAAATGGGCGGCCTTTTAGCGGGAACCTAAGACGTGCTTTTAAGTGCGTCTGCGACATCGGAAATTCGTTACTAAAACGCTTTGTCGGAGAGCGCTGCTCAGAAAATCGGTTGCATTCTATTTGAGAAGATATGTGAAATTGTAAAATTAATGTAATAGTAATTGCTATTATTCACAAAGAGCCAACTTCTTTGCGTATCGTCGTGCACTTCAAATGACTTTCATTAATTCCGAAATTTTTAATATTGAAAATAATTTTGAAATCAATGTACTTATCTCCTGCTGTGGGTTATAAAATAAATACGTGCGAATGATTTCAAATTGATGTATTGCTTAGTCTTCGTTCGTTCCATTTTAATCTTTAAACAGTTATTTCAGAATTTTATTCAATTATAAACACAAATATATATGTAAGGAATAAAGTCTTCCTGAATTTATTCCTACATCGTAGTTCTGCATCTACGAATATAAATGCGCGATAAATTCATTAAATCATTATTTCTCATGCTGAAGCCACCTCGTATAATTCAGATCAACTTGATAAGAAACATGAAGGACCCAACCCTATGACACTTCTGTACAAAAATTAAGGGTTGCTTTTAATACATTTTCGTTTTAATTCCTGCTGGAAAAATGTTTTTTCTTATTAATCCAACGAAACAAATAAGGAGAAAGGCAAAATAAAAATAAGTAATTAAATCGTTCAAAAACATGTCTCACAATTAATATTTATTTACTCATTCATCTAATGAAGGAAATAAGAAGGCAAATAAAATTGACAAATAAATAATTTGTTCCAAAACATATATCGTAATCCATAAGCGTGTCAGCAGCGCTTTTTGCCACAACGTTGCTGGTCCAAGAAGCGCGCGTGTCAACAGCCTCCTCTGCCGCCGTGTCCATCCTCTACAAACAAGCAAACGAGGCTCTGTAAATATTGACGCCATGGCGATTTTAACTGAAAATATTTCCTAATGATTTATGGATTTAGGGAGGTATTACTGCTAATGGATTGAGGGACGTTTTACAGCTAATGGATTCGATAGAAACGGTAGTCTCGCATTCAATAAGGACAGATTTTATTCTGGTACTTATATTCTGTGAAGAAATTTATTTTCAACAATGTGGCATGAGGATGGAAGCGAAATAAAGCAGCAGTTTTGTACCTATTGCTTCAAAGATTAATATCCGTCAGTGTGGATGGAGCTTACGCCACTGGAACATGGATTTATAATACCAAAATTCATTTTCAAGCATGTTCAAAAGCCATCGCAGGATTTTCATTAGTTTTAGAAATCATTTGAGGATCTAATCGTGTTGGAGCAGCCGCTACTCGCAAGTGAGAGCTCTTCTCTTCAAGTCAGGAGTTAGCGGCCATTTGAAGGCTTGGTCGTCGTCTCGCCTTTACTTTAAGGTCCTCAAAATTTTTCTGGTGTGCCGACCTAATCGACCGGGCAGGAAGGGAGAAGCCAATTAGCTGCCAACGGTAGCATTAACTCGACTGATGGGTCGCTCGTCTTCATTAATGAGTCGGAAACAATTAAATAAGGACCTGATGTCCAGGCCGAGCGTTGGACTATTGTATATCAGATACTTTTACTCCTCTCTAGAAGCGAAGGAATTCTCGTGTCAGAGTAATTCTGGCCGCACCGCTTGCGACACTTCTTGAGCTGCAGCAGCAGAGTTATAGGTCTCTTAAAACCGCCTGCTGCAGATCGTATATTTAAGCGAAACTTTATGGAGCAGATGTTAAACTTAATGGTTACTATGCAAATTGTAAGAAATTTGCATCACCTTATTCCGCTGCTAGGCATTGCGCTCGTTCTTATTATTTAAATTCACATTTTTAAATGTATTTCTTACAAAAAAAAGACTTATTTGTTTGCCGCTGCGTTCAGAAATTAATATTAGAATTAATATTATCAATCACTATTATCAATATTAGAATTAATTTTGATTTTGACATTAATATTAAAATTAATATTATTACTGTACAAAACATTCACGTATAAACGAATTTCGTGCTCAAATTTTAATTTGACAGGTATAACACTTATATATATCATAAATGACATGATAGCATAAATGTCGTCATTTCTTAATAACTTGAAAATATATGTATTTAATTGAATGAAAAACAAAATTACGTCCCACATGCAATTGTTGAGACAACCGAGTATTATCCAAAAAATTATACGCACCGCACCCTATTCAATGATGAATTATTAAATCAACACCATGACGAAATTATGAAAGTTACTTGCCTCGTTTTTGTTGGCAACTTGAGCCTGTTTACTTTTGGCGCGGCTCAGCAAACGAGCGAAGTAGATACCCCTGTTGATCCTGCGCAAGCGTTTAACCTTTTGAAGACAAAACTCGACAATCCCCGAGCCTTGGAACTTTCAGCTCAAGGCCAAAGATGCAGCAACATTGTCAGTGAAGGTTTGCATTTACGCGGGCCATCTTCGGAGAGCTTTGTTGTTCTTCTCTGTTTGCAGAGCTGAGCCAAGGTTGCCCGGATGCTCTAATGGAATTATGTCCAGAAGCATTTTTTGGGAGCCTTTTGCCCATGAAAGTACGTCATCATGGCACTGGAACTTCTTGTACTGTACTGAGTGTGCTGTCATAACATTGTATATCTAAATTGTGATTAATCTTTGCAATAGATGAATATGTTATGCGATTAAAAAATTTGTATTGCACGATATTTTGTGATTTTTTGCAATGTAGCTGGAACCAGTGTATTAATTAACGCACCTTAATGCCATCTGGATGCAAGTTTCACTTTCGCCATTTCCACGCGATCATTTTAAGGCTATAAAAGAATATGTTACAATAAAAAAACAGAGGCAGGAAGACACACATTGAAACAAACTTCGAGTGTCATTTTAATGATGAAGCATTTCACCGTAAATAATGTACAGGAACAAGGTAGTGGAACGTTCGGAAACGCCTAAGTTTCAGCAAATGTTTTGACAGCCAGAGCAGCGTGAGATCTTGGGTTTGTCTCCAGATATGTCGTATTTGGGGCACTACAGAAGGACTCGTAATAGAGTTCCGGAAACAACTCGGCTCAAGCCTTCTTTGAAGTTTGACTGTCTTTGGTATCCTAGCGTTCGTGAGTCTGCTGGAAGGGAAGGACTTGACCTACCTGACCATCTCCAAGTTGACGTTCACACTTCTAAACTTTTTGAATACCATATTTTCTTCGCCACCTGCAACCTATTGGTTACATTGGCTCCGTTTTATATTACTATTATTTCTCAATATATAGATATATATTTCATGATTTTAACTTAGAAAAACGGAAATCACTTTCAAGCGGAGAAATTATGCAACGTAAAATGTCAAGAGCTTGTACTGAGATTAAAGTTTCCCGGGAAATGACAGAAATTTTCTTTTTATGCGGTGGATTGCAAATGTTTAAGTGGTCGTGCTATTCGTCTTGTAGATGCATAAGCAAGTTATAGCATAAAGGTATTCCATAAATCAAATAGAGCATTCCACATCAGCGTGTATTTATTTATTATGGTAGTTTCTTTCTTACTTTTTCTCTCGAGAAATGAATTTAACAATCAATGTTTAAAGCTTCAAGTCTAGACGATACAGAGCTCCGAACACGAGTCGTTTGTAAACATTTTTTCATTTCAACCGTCATGGATTTCAACTTCTGGTTGTTGTAGTCATAAATATTGCTCTGACTGTTGTGATATTTTCATTAATAATAACTCTAGTCAACTAAATGTTGAGGCGAGGCATAACGTGAATCCCAGACAGCAGGGATTCACAGCATTGTATCCAATTTTGAATTGAATTTACAGCATTGCATCCACTTTCTCCACAGCTAAATAATTCTTTTACATATTGAACGACACATCCTACTTTAAATCTAGAATGAAAGTCATCGACTCGACCTGAGAGTACAAATGTAAAGCGATTTTTTTCCTTTACGGAGTGAAATATCATCTTGCATAATGTAGGCTTTGATCGGCGAGGTGCTATAAAACTTTGAAATTTTGGTCTAGTTCTTGTACTCGTTAGAATTCATTGGGCGTAGGCGATAAAATGGGATGGGATCACCGAACTGAGGATCAAAGACATCGTTTTATCGTTGCAATGATATCGGTGCGTGCAAAAATACATACAGGAGTGAGGGCATTAGGATCTTAAGTGATGATTAACTGTGCCGTATGCAACTATTGAAAAATTGATTGGTACGTCATGAATTGAGAGGAATAAGAGTATAATTATCTTATTTTTAGGCATTTCCAGGTAGGCAAAAGCAATGGATCGCCATGCTTAGGAAATAAATCTTAGAGAATCGAGAGCACTAATTAATTAGATTATCTATAGAGCTTCCTGGTGGCTTGAACTTGATCGAGAAATGATACAAAAAATCGCCGAAAATAAATTTACACATCAAGCTATGTAAATGACGATTATCATCTAAGAAATTAATACAGGAATTATCCCGAATTAAAAATAAATTGGAAAATTAATAATTACAATTTTTATCAAAGAATCACTTACCATAGAGTAGGATTTTGTGAGAAAAATTGGATTTAATAACTAATTAATTGAGTGGACATTAATAAATTTTTAAGTATTTGCTTTATAGCTCAGTATAAGTTCAACAGCCCTAAAATTTATTTAAGCTTTTACATAGAAGTTTTTTTTAACATATTTGAATCGGATTTACTAGTTAATGGTCAAGAACTTCATTACTGATAAACGCAGTCTTACTTCATGAATTCAATAGAGCAGCATCATGGCAGTGGAAGCTAAGAGATGCAATAAAACATACCATGAAGCTGTCTTTCTAACATTGAATACGTCTACGAATTTGAGATGAAATTTAAAAATATTTTCTGACGAATATTTGTATTAATTCGGATTTCGTGAGTTTTTTTTCGGAAAATGTCTAAGCCTCTTAAGCAATGACTGCATTCAAACTTCAGTCAGTCTGCGACCGGGACTTTAGAATTTCGTGTTTTTGTTTGTCAATGGGAATCCGGATCCAAATGTCGCGACTGGTCAAACGCATGAGCTGATGAAAGCGAAAAAAAAACTTCAGGCTACCAACGAGCAAGCATTCAAAGTTACTCACAAGTCCAACAAAGAGAACCAAGTTTGAATTTTCGACCAACGCTTGGAACTAGAACCGGATAGCTCTTAACAATGACCTCCACGGAAAGCACAAGGCTGAAATTGCCAGCCTGGTCTCTAAAGACTTGCTCTTTTAAGCCGTTCAGGATCGATTTAGCAGTCTTGATCACGCTATAGGCACGACAATATTGAGCGTAGAGGACTGCTTCATGACAGCGGCTAAACTGGTAAACAAGCTGATATTTTGTTATTTCCTGGTTCGCTTCCTTTTTTCTTCTAGATCCGGGAGGTTTTTGATCAATATCCTAAGACTGTTTTGAAGGGAATAGTGAGCATCAGTCACGTGCACGACAAACACACAAAAAATTTTTCATTTACTGGCCTGAACACAAACCATGAAATATTTTTGTGACTTATTTACTTCAAAACACTGAAAAAAGCAAAAGATTGCATAAATACAGTACGATCATTCTCAAATGAGGAAGCGGTTAAGATTTGAATAGCATTATAAAATGTTAAATTTTGTATTTTTCATTCGGCGGAAAGATGTAGCAAATCAGACGCAAACGACAAAAACAGGTTGGCACCAAAGATGGCTCCATAACATCATGTTAGAAAACATACTAGTTGAAAATAAAATCGATACTGGTCTTTCTTTACACAAATTTATGCAGTTGTTTTGAAGTCACCTGTCAAATCCTTCAAGGAATTGAACTGAGAACTCGCTTTCAAATTACCCTGTGACCACAGGTTGGTCAGAGTACCAATTCATTGTACCACAGCTGACTTCAATATGATAAAACAAATTTTTGTTAAGAACATTAGCGATTGTCGCAACAAATACTGAATTTACGACTGCAGAATTCGAAATTATCACACATTAATTTTAATTATCATTTATCTTCGTTTTTAGGTATCAATAATTGTTTAAATTGTTGACTCGTACCAAATCCATAGCAACTACCATGCGTGAGTCCTTCAGAGCTTCACACACTCACCGGCATCTTTGAACTGTAGTGTTACACATTTTGCCAGTTTTATTCTGTAATAAATTATAACTTTCCCTTTACCTTGGCAACACCGTTTAGGAAGTTAACTTCGCTTTCAGAATTTTCTCGTTAATCATTATCTTTCGGCTGGTCCCCGCTGCAGATTAGATCCCTAACAAAATTCAAGGTATGATTCAGCTTCCGCCCCAGAGTCGCTATACTCGCGTTAGAGTTATTCTGGGTCAGTTGGCCAACTGATCGCAAGCAGCGACTAGTCAGAACCTCCTGGCCGACTTTATGGTCTCCTGAGAGTAGGGCAAGAGTTGGCAGAATCCCCTCAGTCCCCTCGCCAGGCTCTGGTAGCTGTCTGATTCGGGGGCCGGAATGTAGACCAAAAAGCGGACAATAGAGAAGCTGATTTACGTTCGGTCCGAGTCCTAGCCGGTTCCTAATTAAGGCTCGCCACCAGCTAAAAATGTTGATAGGGTTAAAGCTCTAATAGGTTCCTTTTTATTATCTGAATAATTGCTATGTTGTTTTTTTATTTCTTTATTCATCTTCAACGACGATTATTTATTAGATTTACTCTTCAATCAAAACTCACATTGCCAAGAGTATCATTTACACTATTTTTCCATAGCTTAATTTTATTTTCAAAGCTCATCTTGCTATTAAATTACATTGCATTAAATTATCACTTCCATCCGCTTTTAATTACCAAATTTATTTTACTGTGTGGGCCTTACCTCACAGAACAATAACTCATTGTTTCTCACATAAAATGAGTATTATATAACATGAGAACTGCCGCGGATGAAATCAGCAGACGATTAAAATAAAAAATCCGTGGCAATAATCCAAGTTTGAGTGTGACACAAAAATGACAAAATCTCTCCGGATCTGGCAAGAGACCACATCTATTTTGTTTGGTCAGCATCTGTTGTTCATTAAGAATCGTCGCAAAACTTGAACCACTGCGACATCTGAGAGCCACTGAAAAATTCCGATGGTGCAAACTTTATTAAACGAACTTTTATAATCAAATAGAGTTCAGGATATATTATAAATAGTATAATAGAGTTCAGTTATACCTACTACTGTGTTCAGTAGTAAGTTTGGCGTAAAAAAGATTAAATGTCAAAGTTACGCAAAATTAATCAAAAAACTTTAACTTGTAAGAGAATTCTCTCGAAATATCAATATTTTAAGCAGAATATGAGGGAATCAAAGGACTTCATAGAATGTTGGAATATGAGGCCAAAGAACACTGGGAAATTCTGGTCTCAAAAAGACATCCCAGCTCCCCGATGTTTCAATGAAAATAAATCAGATCATATTCTCAAGTCAAAGAAAATTAAAACAGTATAATTTCATATTAAACCACTCTTCATCTAAAATTTTGGAAACTATGACGTGGTTTAATTTTGGAAACTATAGTATATGTTTACATGTTAGCACTGCACTAACATTAGCAAGGACAAGAGAGCTGATTGGATGCTAGCGTGATGCGAGTTGATTTGGTTTGCAGTTCACGTGAGTGAGAATCAGGAGGTAATGTTCAGTCTCATCCCATGCCAGTAATTACTTACCCGTAAACGAGGGGTTGTCGGACGGTATTCCTTTAATGGTCCAGTCGAGTGATGACCCGAGTAAATTATATGTTGGATGCTCTATTGAATTTACTCGCAGATGCTATAACAAGCGAACACTCCATGTTCGCCAGGCAAAAGACATTGAAACAACGTAGAATTGAGCGTTTTTTGTTCAAACGACGTTAATTAAACGTTGTTTCAACGTCATTTTCTTTGTAGGAAGCCCACTTAAAAATATCACAAGGCGTCAGAAAGCCCATTAGATCTTCAAATCTTTGCACGTCCGGACAATAAACCTGATGAAATATGTTACAAATGCACTTTCACGTTCGTCAATCACATTTAAAATTCGGATATGTTTCCTGGTTAATTTTGAACCACCCAATACAATTTCAGAATATAAAGTAACGCACAGTAAACAACTTCTTTCTTTTATATTTCTCGCGCGGATACAGCGCGAAGTAGCCAGCTCAGAAGCAGGCGATTGGCGCTCAGTAGTCCCAAGCGGAGCAGTTCATTTGCGGCGCCTCTTCGCAGCGCAAGTTTGCTCATCAAGCTTGATGACAACGGCCAGTGCGACGCTAGCCCCTCACGACCAGTTAACGTGTTCTTTCGAACTCTTTTCCTGCCAACATCGATTATTTAAAAAACTTGAGTTAATCTCAAAGTAATTAACAATTAACATTTGACCTTTATTATATAACAGCGATCTTATGTGATAATTGATAACATATGATTATATATATGAAAAGGTTATCTGCAATAATGACGAATCAGAGTCATAGAAGCTAATGATTATTTTTGCTCCACTAATGTTTTGTTCGCCAATTGCAGTATACTTTGTTTACAGACGATTAATGGCCGGCTGTAAAACTAAAATATTTGCTAAAATTACTGTATTTTACTGCGAATATCGTTTTTTTACAATATAGTACAGAAAGGAAATTCCTGCAGTCATCAGTTATGAATGCTTTCGCTCTTTTATGGAAGATTTTGAATTGTTGAAGTAATGAATGCATTTGAATACTTTAGTAATGAGCACTTATCGTATTAGATTGGAACATAAGATAATTTCCAGCTCATTTAACAGGAAAAGATTGTATTAAGGCTTTTAAAGCCTCACATCGTGCATACTTTATTTCAACTAACTGAAGTTGGCGATCGTAACATCTATACCGCTGTGTTCTTTCCTTTAAATATTTGTTTACGTGCGTTCACAACAGAAATGCCTCATATATATTCTGAATAAAGTTGTTTTTTGATGAACAGCATCGTAAGACCTTATCATAAACTAATACTTAACAAAACATTATCGTAAAGAAAATACTTTATTATTACTAATGAATAAAAAGGATTTTCTTGTCACCGTGGTTAATAAGGTAAACAAAAAAATTGAGGACTGAACGTCGTCAGTTATAAAGCAAACATTTTCCGTCCGAGCCGAAATAATATGTGTATAGGAAAACTGATGATTTCATTGAAGAATTCCTCTTTGTTTGACACGCGAACTATCATGTTATATAATAAAATAAATCAAATAAATTTTAATGTTAGATATATAATATATGCATCGTTGTCAACTTATTCTACATAGATTCAACATGCAATAAAATCAGATTCGAATATTCATGGCATTATTGCTATCTTGGATATCAATAATAACAGCGCGACTACAATTTTTGTTATGGGACAAAATAGGCAAATCAATCGTATTGTTGAACGGCCTGAAACCCTCAAGTATAGCAATTTTCCGAAATTACGAAATATTACCCGCACAGGGCATACTTTCATGGCACGTTTCTCAACACTTTGATAGAGACACGGGAAACAAGTTTCTACACAACGTATTATATGCCAGGTAAATTTAAAATCTACTCGTTGCATATTATTTAGAATATGACGTAACATCGCTCATAATATATTGCACTTTCACAATTGAAATTGTAAGACCCGTTTTTTTAGAATTCGCAATTTTAAAACGAAGTTTTAATTAGTGAAAAATGTTTCTCTCTCCATTGAATATGAAGTAATTTGGATCGGAATTCTCACAGTCAAACAAAACAAAGAAATATGACGGCGAACCAACTCGTCATCAAATAAGTAACATAAAAATTTTTATTGCTGTTACGGAGATCAATACAGTATAGGTCAGGAATTCTATTGCACGGTAAATGGATGGCGTGTGCGATGGCAGCATGAGTCAGCACTCTGTTTCTAACAGTTGATTGAAATAACACGATGAGGTTTCATGTTCAAACAAATTAAAAAACACTGGCAAAAATAACCTTTTAATATTCATTTAATTTATTTTAGATATTCTTTCAACTATCAAATGTACCTCCCCGATTACATCGTTGGCGCTCCGAGTATGAACGCGTTCAAGAACAGACTAGATAGAGCTATGGATAAATATACAAGGTGTCCCAAAAAAAACGATACCCAACTTTGAATGTCTGTAACTCAAAAAGTAATAGAGTTAAAAAATTTTGAAAGGACAGAATTTGTTCCCTATGTTTTTCTCCATCTCTCCACAAAAATTCAGACAGATCGATTTAGCCATAAGCGTTTGATAGAACTTTCAGTGACATGTGCTAAAATCGTGCTTGCGCAAAGTTTTAGTAAGATAATTTTGCATAATCATTACGTTGCCTTGACATGTTTTCTTTTCGCTGTTTTATTTTTTTAGCGCATTTTCTCATTTATGAAAAAATGCACTATTGTGCTCGCCATGTCCGTCTGTCCGTCCGTCCTTCTGCCCGTCTGTCTGTCCGTCTGTCTGTCCATCCGTGACTTCATGTTTTCGTCGACGAGAAAATGCGCTCTCTGTCACTCACTGCAGTGAGTACTGAGTTACATTTTTTGTATCTTTGGTGAGACAAAAACATGGCAATCTTTGATGAGAGACAATCTTTGGTTTTGAAATCCTCTCTCACCAAAGATTGCCATGATTGTCTCTCACCAAATATTGCCATGTTTTTGTCTCACCAAAGATACAAAAAATGGAACTCAGTACTCACTGCAGTGAGCGACAGAGAGCGCATTTTCTCGCCGACGAAAACATGAAGTCACGGACGGACAGACAGACGGACAGACGGACGGACGGACAGACGGACATGGCGAGCACAATAATGCATTTTTTTCATAAATGAGAAAATGCGCTAAAAATCAAACAGCGAAAAGAGAACATGTCAAGACAACGTAATGAGTATGCAAAATGATCTTAATAAAACTTTGGGCAAGCACGATTTTAGCACATGTCACTGAAAGTTCTATCAAACGCTTATGCCTACATCGATCTATCTGATTTTTGGTGGAGAGATGCAGAAAAACATAGGAAACAAATCCTGACCTACCAATTTTTTTTTAACTTTATTACTTTTCGAGTTACAGCCATCCAAAGTTGGGTATCGTTTTTTTTTGGGACACCCTGTATGTTCAGAATTGAAATGCCTATAGCACCACATCGAACCCGGTGGAAGTCTAGTAGCTACTTCAAACTATCGTCAGTCTTGAAAATATCCGGTCAAATGACATGATTTTAGATCTTCTGTGAACAAGGCACGAAAAGTACAATAATTGGCGACAGGCCAAATCAGGCCTACACTTCAGAACCGACATCACCATGTTAGGTTATGTTATTATGTTATTACAAGCGAGCACGTAAAATTTGAATTTACCGTCATGTTGTTTCCCCAGATGAACGCGGTAGCCAAAATCAAGGTTTATCAAGCAGCGAGTTAATTGCTCTTAGGTGGAGGCGACGCTCGCGCGAGAACCACCAAGGATGAAGTTACGTACCTGGAGGCCGGAATGGGAAACGCAATCTTTGTATCGCATGTCGGAGACATCCAAGCCGTGCTTAGTGCACTTCCGTCTCTTAGGAACATTGTATTCTATTCGGGCCGTTCCCGCCATCCAAGTTTGATTGCTGACAGTTCCGACCTCGATCTAATATTTCTCAGCCAACAATGCGACACCATGCAGATGGATGCAAGATTGGCAAAGTTTGTCAGCCGCTACAAAGTTTCAAAGAATAACAATTCAGCGGGAACTGAAACCGGCTGCGTTTCTCAGAAACAAAAGTTAATTCGTTGAGCTCCGATCTTCGCATGTTTAGGCTGATTCCCTTAGAGAATATTATTCCATTTCTGCATTATAAATAATAAGAAGTTTCACCTGAATCATGGTTTGAAATAATTGAACAGGTTATATAATAAATATAATGAATAAAATTGCTGGCGGCCAATTGATTGATATGGCTTCTGCTCATATTATGTAAAGAAACACTGTAGGACTTCAAAGTTACAGATAAGTACTTTCTTAATTTGAAACTCCTTACATGATCACATAGTCACATTGTTACTCCTCACATGATCACATAGTCACAATGTTACTCTCTACATGATCACATAGTCACATTGTTACTCTTCACATGAGCACATAGTCACAATGTTACTCTCTACATGATCACATAGTCACATTGTTACTCCTCACATGAGCACATAGTCACAATGTTACTCTTCACATGAGCACATAGTCACAATGTTGCTCTTCACATCATCACATAGTCACGTTGTTACTACTCACATGATCACATAGTCACAATGTTACTCTTCACATCATCACATAGTCACAATGTTGCTCTTCATATGATCACATCACTCCCTAGAGTTTAGCATGACTCGCTCACAAACAGCAGTTCTATTATGTTACTCTTCGGAAAGGTTTATCGTCAAATGAATGACAACAATACTTACATATAACAAGCAACACTATTATGTTATTCTTCCTGACATGATCGCGTCATCACATTATGAAATACAACAAGACTAACTTACAATGAGAATCACAATTATGTAATATTTTCCATTATCACATCATCACAAAAAGACTAGTATTCCAGTAGCATCACTTTTATACATAACCCTTCACAAGACTACACCGTCACATGAAAGACAACAAGGCTAATATACAATGAGGTTCACTTTTATGCAATAATTTCCATTATCACATTATCATTTTCATTATCCGCCACAAAAATACTAGCATTCCAGTAGTATTACTTTAATATATTAGCCTTCACAAGACTACACCGTCACATGAAAGACAACAATACTAACATACAATGAGCATCACAACAGTTACCCTAGGCATAATCATATAGGCACATAAGAGACAACAAGACTCACCTTCAAGCAGCAGCTATATTAAGTCACAGAAGTAGCAGTGCAATGCCACGCTGCCTGTCTTCTCATTAAGGCTTTATTAGCCACCTCACTGCGAGCAAAAGCTCCGAGCTTCGCTGAAGATGCGTTCAACGTGAGCCTCTTTACCAGGATTTTTTGTAAGCTATGTTGTTATATATAACGGGACTTTAAGTGACTGCTCGTAAGTTGAGTCTCTGGTAGTAGAGTGGCCACAACTCAACTGAATTTAAGATTCTTGTGTTGAATTTTTATCTTTTTGTTTAGGATTCAAGGTAAAAGCTATATTGAAATGCGTTATAATGTCTCATGGATAAAGAAGGTATAATTTACCGTGAGAACAATATTAAAAATAAGTAAAATTCACCCAATATCGAAATCTGGGGTGAACCAATGACTTTTTCGTCAGTGATATCACGAACGGTTGGTACATTGTCTTGGTAACTGCAAGTCTCACAGAAGACGCTGTGAAATATTCGATGTACTGATTATTGATTATCTCCAGAGCCCAGTCAGAGCAACATAAACTCAAAACAGGGCCAGCCAAACTGCTTGAAAAAACAACATATTATGTTAACAACACACTTTATGGTCATATTTGAGCACTCAGTTTCAGATAAACTAGATTTTCAGCCGACTGTTTGGCAATGAAATTGTGGAGGAAGAGCTCTGCAGCATAAATAACAAGTTTGGAGCCAAACTACTGGATAACTCCTGCGATGCTAAGACTGGTTGCTTTCCGGGGATCTTCCCGCATGTTCTGCGCTGAGTTGATGACACCACCCAATTTAAAAATATTTCATAGGAAAAAAAGTTGTACTTTTGGTATTTGTACAAAGTTGTATAAAGGAAATTTTTAATTTACAATTTATAATCCGTAATTTTAAAATCCGATTGAATCCATAGAGTAAAAGGTGTTCTTTATTTCAGAATAACTCGTTCTTAAATAGAGATTTTAGACATTGAATTCAAAATATATTCACCCATTACTGTTTAGAGACCAAAATGATTACGGAGAAATCTGGCTTAAAATTACGATAACCAGGTCTGAAGATCCATACGATAAAAATAGATTGCAGGTGTAGGTGCTGATGACATAGGCCCAAGGCCTGTTGCCGATTTTTGTAATTTTCGTGGCTAGTTCAGAGGGGACCTGAAAACCGGCTTTTGGCCAGATCTCTCCAAAACTGACGTTAGTTTGAGCAAGCTCCTGGAATTATTATCGGGTCCGTAAAGTGCTAGAATTTTCATTCTTAACTGTGCTTAACTTTGTCTTGTCTGTTCTTGAACGTGTTTATTTTCGGAGCGTCAACGATGTTAGTTGGATGGCTGTTCATCATGTCCGTGACTCGAAGCGAGAAGAAATATTGTTGATGGATGTGTTGCACCGCAGTTTTTACTTTTACAAATCCACATTTTCGTCGATAGAAATTGGTGACTGGAAATAAATATTCTAAACAACACATTTGTCATGTACTGCCATTTGGAAAATATTATTCAGCCCTCAATAGAATCATTTACTTTTGCGACTAAGGGGAAATCTACATACAATTTATTTAACTCCTAAAATAATCTCAAACCATCTGGACAACGTAGAATTTATCAAGACTTCTCTAATCTCGTTTCTCTTGGCTTTGCTAATGCATTTCATGCATAAGCTCCGTTTGATATTGCCAGACGAATGGCTCAGGAGATAAAGTTCTTGTTAGCTCATCGCACAAACTCAATTGGAACTAAGGTCCTGGTCTCAGCCAATATAAACGCGAGCTCGGATCTAACTCTAAAAACTTCCTTTGTTCTGCTCCCTACACGTTGCATAATTAATTGGGACGAAGCTCACTATCTGCATTTATTTAAAATATTATTCGCTATCAAACATTTGAAGGTGTTTCATTAGCTTATCGTTATTTAGCAGCCTTTAATTGTTAGTAGCTTTAGCACGTGTAACTTCCAAACCAGGATATACAAATATATAGAATAATCAAAACTTGATCTTACACAACTGTGTAGGTGATTTAAAATAATTTTATGTTCAATTACTGTTTTGTAGTTATACAACAATTTTAAGATGATTGATTATGACTTGCCTAAGTTGTATGCTCTATTTGGCGTTCTAATTTAACCGATCTCGGTTTACATCCACGATTGATATTAGAAGCTCATCTGCATGTAACTTTGATACAATTCTGAATTAAAAGTGTATAGATCGCTCTTTCATTTTTAATCAATTATGTACCCATCTTTTACGAGTAACAATGGCATCACACTTTCCAATTTTACAAGTCTTAACGAAAATGACGAGTGCTCAGGAAAGATAACAAAATATCAATGTTCAGTCTCCCATGCTTAAAAAATTCATAATCTTTTATTAATGCCAATCTGAAATGTTATTATTTTTCTTTGTGCTATTATTATTCAGTGTTTATTACGGTTTTTGTCCCCATGTTCCTTTTCTGTGGCAGGAGAGCGACAGGAATGCGGACTCGGTGTACAACATCGCGGCTTTGGAAGTCTGACTGTCATTTTCGATAAGCCAATATCGACAGCTAAAGACCAGAGCACCGAATGGGCGATCAAGAGAGTTGACGATTGCCGAAAGAAAGATAAAACAGAATATCTCCTATTGTAGTCCAGCTGCAGCATTGTTATTCTCTAAATCATATACGTAACAATCGGCAATTAGAGTTGATTGCGTACAGTCATTAAAGACCATGATTGGAACGGCAGTATTGTTGCCAGCAGCGGGATTGTTAGCGTTTGCTGGCTGACATTTACCGGATGGCTTAGACAAATATTTGCGATCGAGCGCAGTTAGGCACAACAATACGAACCCAATTTGACGAAGATTACTTTGAATGGAAACGTTACAAGGCCATCAGGTATTGAATGGGATAACTGAAATTAAACATAGATGCATTACATAACAGATTTGAAATGTTCAATCGTAGTTTCTCACTTTCGCATACTATCTCCAAAGAAATATAATTTACACTCATTGGTATAAATTATATGAAAAATAAATATTATATTTTCGAGTATACAGGCACTTTAATTTACATAATTTCAAATCTTTTTCTGAAACATATTTTAGGCCGTTACTTTACGTCACTTTTAGAAAAAAAATAGTACAAGCTCCCAGCGGGTCTCAGAACTGACGAAACTAGCATCGTTATCAGTAAGTAATCATGCAACTGCAGGCTGCTCAACAATGGCAATCAATAAGGTACAAATTAACAAATTGTTTGAATGTCAGTATGTCGTGGGTGTTGTGGCAGGTTCACTACATAGGCTCAGTTATCAAAATTTAGCTGACTTAGGTTCATTGCAATGTTTAGCGTCTCTCACAGTGCAACTGAAATACTCTAAATTTCCGAAATTTAATTAGTTGAAAAGGCTTTGAGTATTACAGGTTCTGGAAAGACGACTAGATATTCAGCAATATTATTTTTGCTAGTCACTGGCAGATGAGTTAAGAATTGTAATAATTTTGCAGCCACTTTTGTGCCTTCCCTCGAACATGGTTGATCGATGCCTACCTGAAAACGTTTTAGAGAAAAATAGTCACTACTTCGTATTTTTTTCCGATATTGGTTTACCAAGAATCTACTTGTTTTTCGAAAACACAATTAGTCAGAAGTCGCGTTATAATGAAGGAAACGCATGAAAACTCAACAAGAACCGTGCCAAAGTACGGTTCAACATCTGTTAATCTCGTCTTCAAGTGGTCGTCGAGCCGTGCTCTGCCAGTTATCTCACGTCAACAAAGAGCTCCAAACGGGGGTCCAAACACCTCCTCAACTGCTTCAAATTTCCCTAACATTCTCGTGGCAGAATAATATTAGCATAAGTCTTGCAGACTTCGACGGAGGGCGAAAAAGTGCCTACACTCACATGAATCTCAATGTCAATAGCTGCCTGCAAGACGAGGGGGGGGGGAGGCGATTGACGTTCCATTTGACTTGCAGGTTTTCCACCTGCTTTATCGGTGAGATTATTCGAACCTCAATAAATCTACCAGAATCAGCCGAGCTCCGTAGAAAATACATTGCCCCAGCGAAGACCAATTCCTCCTACGATACCGTAGAGCCGCAAATGGATTATTTTTCCTTGATAATTAAAAAAGCCTCCGTTAAAATTTCTTGTACATTTTAGTTCGCGAAATGTTCATAAAAAATAATCATTCACTTGAGATATCAAATGTTATTCGTACAGTGCAACTTATTATCATTATCAAAATTTTACTGCCGTAAAACGTTTAGTGAAGTCACTCGTCACCATATATTGGCCGCTCGCCAAAACCAAATTCTGTTCATGAATGTTGAATAATGCATGTCTCTCATTTGAAAACCATGTTTAATATTTACATTCTTCACTCGTTGAATTATCGAGTAGTTGGTTGACGACTATCTAGTAATAATTGGACTTGCAGTAGCGTGGATTTAAGCATCATAATATATTTTAATGATATTCGATGCACAGTGGCGCATTCGAAAGAGCATGCGAGTGCGTTATGCTTACCTCTTCGTTGTACTTCTACCATTAGAGCTGTTCGCTTAGAAAGACTCAAATTTCATCGAAAATTCTTCTCGTCGAAATTGATAGGCGCACCGGATTCCTGTTACCTGACCGGAAAGATGTTCTCTTCCTTTTCGAAATCTTTCGTTTGAGAGTGTAAAAGTTATCAGAAATACGAGTACAAAAGTTGAAAAGTTCTGAGTGAGAGGAAATTCATAGAAGTATTTCAGACTTCGAATTGTGTTCGTAGTGCAATTACTCGGTCAGGTTTCTTTCGACGACAAGATGGTCCGTGTCAAATTCAACTGAAAGGAAGACATTTTCTTATCCCAACCGTCTCTTCGAATTGAGTGAATTCCCACACAGATCGGAAGCACGCTGTCGAGGCTGAATTTTTTACTCCATCCAATAAAGTGAAGTAAGCTCTCTAGCTTATATTGCGCGGATCATAAACTTTTGGAAACCTTTCGTAGACGACTTTTTCTGGTAAGAAAGAGGGCAATATCGAGTCATCAGCACCGAATTTTCCATCGGCTCTTTGCTAACTCAACTGGTCGAGACGATGTCTCAGAGGTTTCGTGAAAGGTAAAATAAAGTTTGAGTATCGGCCACTCTAGGAAAATATTTAATGGCTTTGGCTCCGAGTGCTCAGCTGAAAAATTGCCCTCTTGAGCCGGAAGACTACAGAACTTCACCCACTTAACCAAGTGACGTGGGTTGATCTGGAAAAATCTTTATCGCACTTCATGGGTTATTGATGAAATGTTGGAGGAAATTTGTGGACCGTCAAAAGAATGGCCGTAAATGAATGACCTTTTTGCATTTGGAATGAAAATGTATTAATTTGAAAGATTTACAGCGCTAAAATTGGAACAATTTTTTCCTTTACAATTAAAAAATAAGATGGTGAATCACTATCTTATTATTAGATGGTGATTGGTCTTAACTCTTAATTCCTTTATTATGTTTTCAAACTACCGAAATTGTCTAAACTTTGAGATAGTTTTCAGAGTCATTTTCCGTTCAAAATTTCCTTGTTGTATCCTATTTACATGTATTATGTACTTGTGTTCATCAAAATTTCCCTATTCAATGCTTCTCTTAACTTGAATAGGAACGTTGATACATTCGAAACGTCGTTAAAATATTATTATTTTCTAAATCTGCCTTTTGATCTACCAACGTCATCTAAAGAATTTTTCCACTCCTTGAAAATTATAATGCATTCTCTGGTCATTAATCGTACGCATATGTATTAAGAAATAGCAGATGAATTTTTCCTTCGCATAATATCGCCGGTTTTCTATTATTAATTAATATTCAAGCAACCTAAATATATACATGTACTTGATGAGTACTACAAACTACTGTACAAACATGGTGCGCTTAGATCTGTGAAAAGGTCATAATACCATTTAAGTTTTCAATAAAATGGAGTAATGGTAATTTTGTTATTTTCCTATGTGTTTCTATGTTATTGAGAATCTAAGTTTATCTCCTTTCCTTACCTAATGTAGACAAAAGTTAAAAAGAAGCTAAGTTAATCGAATTTATTTAAGGATTAAGTGTCTGCCTATGAGAAAAAGTCGTACGAAAAATGTTTGCAGAACGCGGGATCACGAGATTATAATTATACAATTGTTATTTGCAGCTCCATTTTCAATTTTCTTACGACAGTTTACTTCGCTAAAAATAAATGAACGCATAAAATTCTTCTATTTGTTTTAGTACAGAGGGTACGCGAACTGCTGTATAATTAATATTAGATATCATGCATATAAATGAAAGATATCACAGAAACATAAGGTCTACGTTCTATCAAGCAAGTCATTCTTCATTTGCACTTAAATCACAAAATAATTCGGTAATCTTACAAAAGAAACGTTTACGCAAGTGTGAATACGTTTTCTTGACGAGAAAATGTTCTTCTCGAGGAGAAAATGCACTTATGCACCGACATAAATTCCCAGTTAATTGAAACGCGAGGAAGAATATATTTTCAACAAGAAAATAACATGAAATTTATTTCCTCATTCACAAAATTTTTCAATGAGTTTAACTATTTAAAGCCTTCATCATTTACTGGCCGAGTCCCTGGAATTTAATAATGGCCTAACACTAATTATTCATGAAGTTTTGGGAAGAATTTCTTGTCGAATTGCCGCAGAGTTATGCGCTCATAGAGGAGCGGCTGAACGCATGTCATTCCCTTGATACAGGCAATTATTATCGTCAAGTGGTCTAATGAGGAAATTTAAACGCACTTAGAGATAATTGCTGGCTCCCCTCAACAAAGCGGTCGCGGTGGCCTGAGCAGAGAATCTCTAATCCGTTCCTTTAGAATTCGATGACACGTATTATAATAGAAGACAAAAGCAATTTTACGCTCATTCAGGGGGTGTTCAAATTTTAATGAGAATTTTTCCGTTGAAGTTAATGACTGAGAGCCCAATATTAATTGATTTATCCGACGATTGGGAGCAATATTATTTAATTTTGAGTTGAAATATTTAAAAATGCAGCAAGAATTTTAATAACCCCTATTCAGTATAAAGTTTCTACGCATATCAAGAATTACATCGCTAAATATTGTTTCCTGGCACGTAAACTCACTTAATGAATATGTTATTTCATTTATTGATTTAATGATAAAAAATTAAGTTTGAAAAAATCCAAAACTATGCATAGAAATTTTTTTGAAAAAATACTTCTCAATGCCATGTTAGTATTGGTAATTTAGTTGAATTGATTACCTATTTAGAATTAATTTTTCGGATATATCGCTGCTTGTACATGAACAAAAAGTCATGAATAACAACGTGTCCGCTGTTTTCTTAGCAAAAATTCTCGCGCTCTTTGTTCAGGGCAAGGAAAAGGGAAGCTGGGAGTGTGGAAGGAGGCAGCTATTGCGCTAGCCAGCTGCACTTCGCGCTTCAAAATGGGACAAAAATTTCGTGAGACGACGCCGTAGTAAGGACAGCATCTTCTCGCTGCCACAGCGTGGAGTGAGTATTGGGTGATTACAGTCTCGCAACGAAGGTTAAGTTTACCTGTCGTACGAAACGACATGTAGTGTAATTTACTCTTCAATTAATTCGTACTGTGTGTGCATGCCGAATTAAGTCGAAATTACGAGTTAGAATTATGCAAGCGAATGTAGAATATTAATTCGTACTGTATGTTGGGCAAATCGAGTCAAAGTGAAGTAATTAGTCGAATTATTCATGTTGTATTTTTGTTTCAGCAACTCAGAATTGAGAAAATGATAGCCATGGCAGCTCAGAGAAAATTCTAAACAAATTTAAAGAATTTTTAAATGTGATGTGTTAGTATTTAAATTGTGAGTGTGTGACTTGTTAATGAATCTGTACTATTGTTGTGACATGGAAAACATTGTACTAGATACAAATCACATTTCAAATTTGGCTTACATGAAATGTGTATGAAAACTTTGATTGAAGAATATCAGACAAAACTTCTAATTATATTCACTTCTTTAGTCCAAATCAATCCAAGGCTCGTGATAAACATAATCTTTACTAAACAAAAAACATTATAGAAGTTCTTATATTTCCTGCATACATAAGTTCCAAGTATATCCTCCGTTTTTATGCTCGACTACTCATGTCATGCAAATCCTTCCTCATGATGACCAGACCGTAATATGTTACCTTGGCTTTACGACCACAGTCCCGTACAATAGCTTCATATAATTGCTACGGGAAATTATGGCCTTGCTCACTTTTCTGGTTCATTGGAACTCGCTCTTTACTTATATTGCAATTGAGGAGAATTCGATATTAATGTTAAAATATCCTGTTATGAGACTGAGACGAAATTGATGATCCGATACGATGATAGGTTGTATACAGCAAATAATGTACAATATATGTACCTAAAATTGAGGTAATTTACGAAACTGTTGTTCACGCATTTGAATATGGTATTATTTTCTTATTAGTTGTCATAATTCAAGTTGCAGTCTATATGTTTTCTTTTTAATATAATAATTTTTCACTACTTTCACACAGTTCTTTACTTACAAGCAAAAGTATGTATGCAGTTTGCTATGCATACTACCTATGAAACGAAACTGAATTTCCGATCCAAGAATGACAACGAATTCATTTAAAAATTGTTTTTCGCGGTTTCCAACTCTCTTAAATGACCTAATAGTTTTTTTTGTCTTGAGTTAATGTGTCTTGAGTTGATTAAATATGAGCTTTACGAGCGAAGTCAACAGATTTGTTGTCTGCTGAAGGTCATGTTTGGATGACTCACGCGCCGCTAATTCATAACTCAGAAAATTCCCTAAACAGCTGTATGAGTGAAGAAGCTCAAGGAGGCAGTGGCAATACCCGTCATTACGAGTTTAAGCCAAGAATATCATTTAATATTAAAGACGAAATATTAAATGTTGAGAGCAGCCTAGAAAAACTTTTAGTATTGAAGACGCAATTGGAATTAGATGAGTTCTACTATCCAAATCATTTGCACTTGGCATTTTTTAACTATATAATCTTTAAATAATATTTATAACGTGAAAAATTACATATGTAAAGTACCCCTACAAATTAAAAAAAATAATTTGAACAGCTCCTTAATTGAGATACAACTCACAGAAAGCTAACCTTTATTTCTCGACGAAGATTTTTATTTTATCGCAAACATCAGCGCACGGAGGAAATTTAAAATCTTAGTCGCAAGTCTCGACATTGAACCGCCAAGCGCTCGACGGGCTTCCTAGTCGAGTCGGACAAACAGAAGGCGGAACGCAGCTTTACGATCCGACGTCCGACAGCGTGCGAGGAGTCACGCTCGAAGTGTACACGCTGCAGCAAAATACGACCTGTTTATGCAAGCTTCCTTCTCAGCAAGCTTCGCACCAGATCCTTAGCAGACGACTGCGTTGTACAGATAAGAAGGGATATCATGGAAACTTGTGCCTCCAAGCCAAATCTTTAAGCAAACATGCCTTTGAGCATTCAGACGGCGGTGTAACTTGGAGCGAGTCCATGATAGTTTCCATTCTTTTTCCAGGGACAGTAAAGAATCAACAAAAGGGATTAAAAATACCTTATTGCAAGCATAAATAGTCAAGCCGTGACTAATTTCTCCAAGAGCTCTTCCACTAACCAGTATCCAATATTAATAGATACCAATATACTAATTTCAGAACAATCAGGAGAACAAATTTGGAGGTACTCGAACCGTCACGTCAGAAACTATTTTATTAGTCATCATCATTCGCAGAGCACTCATGTCATCTCTTACTACCAAGAAATATTTTCTATGTTAAATTAAGATCACGTTAAACTGTTGAATGAACGTAATAAACTTCACCAGCTATTGAATATATATTATAGATTTCTAAGGACACAATTCAAGGTAGTTGTTCGTATGTCATAATACTCAAATTGCACAAATTATTCATGGAATTAAAAGAACGAAGATTGAAATTAGTTATCAAAGAAAAACCCGAAATGAAATTAATTTTCTCATTTAAATGGAATTGTTATCTGTGAATTGTATACGCCACAAGTTAGTACAAGCCAATATTTTAATTTAAAAAAACAATCGCAATTGTTAAATGACATGTTGGAATCGTTTGCTCAAATTAACATTGTATTGACATCGTTTCGTGAATGCATTTTGGAAACGCGCTCGAATAGCCTTCAGCAGCGCAAATGAACAAACGAACGACAAGCATTAACAACTATAAAATTACTTCAATTTATTTAAAATTGCGGTAATTCTTTCGATGGAGTAGCCTCCAGTTAAATATTGTGCACACTTGTGATCACAGAAACTTCGGTAATGCGTCAATAAAACCTCCTAGAGTTGAATTTAATAGATAATTGCAATAGTTTAGCGAGCGGAAACTTCAGTAACGCTTCAATGAAGTTAAGCAAGATAAATTCTTCAATGCTTTTGTTTTGTTCTAACGCCCGAGTGCGCTATTTTATGCGACGGTAATGCAGCCTGGTCCGTAATATCACAGCTGCGCGGACGATAAACCAAGTGTGCGCTCTGCATTATTTCCGTCTCCCCTCGAACAAAGAACACCAGGTGCTGGCAGCAACCAATACGAAATTTTTCTGTTAAAAATAGATTATTCCAAGAAGTTCTTATACGATAAAATAGAGTTGCGTAAACACAGCTGAGATATGTGATTTGGATACCTGATTTTTTGATGAGAATCGGAATAATAAAATCTAAGTCCTTGTCAGCAAATCGACTTCTTTTTTCATGTAGCTATAATGCACTTACCACCAAGAGACTTTAAGCAACAATCAACACTGCATCTTAGTGAAGTTTTTGCTTACCTCATTCTTGTTGTAGTGACAATTGACATTCTGAACTTTTCAATCTATTTTCAAGCATGCCTAATTATCCAATGAATCACGAAGCTACGTAATTATTCAATAATATTATTCAATGCAATATTATTTCTGCATTGTCATCTTCAGTCTAGAGGTTTTCGAGATGCGAATTAGCGTGTTATTAATTTAATTCTGCGGGTAGTGGAGCAAATGCATCACGTAGTCACGAGAAACGCATAATTCCGCTGAGCGTTAAGATGTGCTTATCAATATTCAGACGCAGGCAGCGCCTAATGAGAGCCTGCCACGGCTTCGTCGACTCCAAATGATCAACTATATTCTGACTGCGGGGGCCAATGTAGTATCCAGGATGCGGGTGGTGGGTATTTAATTATAGCTGATAATAAGCCCGCGATTGGGGCGGTGGTAATTTTCAGTGTGGGAGCACTGGGACTGACCGATCTTGGCCCTCTCATTAGTGATGGTAATTTTTGAGTCTCAGGAGCTGAGGAGATTGATTGGCTGGTTTATCATATTCACTTCAATTCATCAGTGATAATTGTTTAATAAATTGATAGGTAACTCATTTGCGATTAATCTTGTCTGATTAAATAAATATTATGAAATATCTTAGATCATTTTGATATGGATGACATAGCTGAAATAGAAAGTCTTAAATTTTTTACAAAATGCTTGGGAAAGCTAAAACCTAACATCCACTAACACTAATTTGATAAAACCCATTTAGGAAACTCACTTCGACTAAAAATGCAGTCAATCGAAGCGAGGTGTCGAATTTAGGCAATAAAGCCCGAGAAGTAACATATCTCAGTTGCTGATCTCTTCTCCCTTCAATTAATGATCTTTCTCTTCCTTGCATCGAACCTAAGGAGAAATTGACTCCTTCAAATTAAGTCAGCAATCACAGTTAACGAACGTAGCTTCTTGCTTCAGCGATCGGCAAAAGATGTTCATGGACGCTCCTGCCGCCGATTAGTGTGATTCAGGGCAAAGAAATCTTTTCATAGGAAACCATAGATTTTAGGCTTGACCCAGGCTTTCAAAATTTACAATTCTGATTTAATGGTGCAGTCTTTGAAATGTGTTAAATTCGATTAAGGATATAGGGATTTTATGGTGTCAGTTCAAGGCTAAACTATCAGTATTAAAATTTTGATGAAAGCCATGGAATGGACAGAAAATATTTTTCCCACGATTGTTTAAATGTCAATAAAATAAAAAATACATATATATTTCGTTTCAGACGATTCTGATTAATTTCATAACAACTGCTAGTCTAGGAGGAGGATACTCAAAACAGTTTAGTTTGAGATGGCAGGATTTGCTTGTTTATACACGCGCGATTAATGACCAGATATTTCGTTGATTTAAATTATCAGGGAGTCGTACAATTCTTCATATGCCGTTTGTGGATCGAAAGGCATGTTTCCGGAAGTAGTTTTAGTTTATTAACAACGTTTCGAATGCAGCAAACATTCATTTTCAAGTAGCAAGAAGTACTAAATATTGAAATTTTTCTGGAAATAAGACATAATATACGTAAATAGGATATGATGTTTTGGATTACATTATAGTTAATGGCGTAACATCTGTGACATTAAGCCACCGTTTCGAACACATGAGAAAAGCTCACAACCAGACCAGTTCTCAAAGCATTACGAACAAGCAACTTCATTTCCAGATCGTCGATGCATTCAACAGGCTTCGTGACAGGCCTCCAAGTGGCCGGTGTATGTAGTCTTTGAATTTTGCTTCAAACTAGGTTAACATTCTTTGGACTACATTGGAGTAATTGGACTAACAACCACGACATCGTGACCGTCTCACCTGTCATCTTCAGTCTGATGTTAGAGGAACCCCCTGAGACAAACAACAGGATTTGTCTGAACTTTAAGATTGTTTGCGGAGGGCTCGAACTTTTGTGTTGTATCATATTAACGTGTATAATGTACTTATTTCCAACAAAATTTCATTACTCAAAGCTTCTCTTAGCTTGAAAATTAATGTTACTACATCCGCAAAGTCGTTAATATATTATTATTACTGGTTAAACCAGCCTTTTGATCTATGGTCATCTAAAAAAATGTTCCCTGCTCATTAATATACTCATATAAAGAAGAAAATTCTGCCATCTAATACCAAATAAAAATTTCAGCACTTTCATTAGAATTAATATGAATTTTCAAATCTGATTTGAGAAACGTATTATTAGTCAAGTATTATTATGGGTATGTAATAAGTAATCGGAAATTTTCTATTTTTATCATCCCATTATATGTATATGTATAAATAATTGATCTTTATCCGAAGGAAAAAACTCTTAATTTTCATTTCAAGACTAATCTCTAACCTTAAATCCAATTTATAAAAAATCTGAAATGTAATTGTTAGCCAAGGTACAACACTGAAAAGATAAATAAAACTCTTCCGGATACTTTACCATTCATTACAAAGAACATTTGGTTTATATACATGACACAAAATTTATTGATATCCTAAAAATCGAAATGAATCAATGTGAACATTAACAGCAGTTTATTCACAGAATTAGAATACAATAACAAAATAAATTTTACACGCTTCCAGAAATGACAGAATCCTTGGCGATTCTTTTCGAAGCCACACATACACAAATGACACTTATTAAAATATGGTTTTATAGGGTGCTACCATCTTCTACTTTCATTCATATTCAATATTCTCAGCATATTCGTTATTGAATATCTATTTAATGTACATTTGAATGACCAGCTCTTCGGACTTTTCTCTTGGGGGGGGGGGGGAGGAGAGGTGCGATTTTAAAAGTTTGGTTTCAGAGTTACTGACATGATTTTGTTTATTTATTATGTAAAGAATCCCCTGGGTTTCGGCGAATTCGAAATTTTGAAAGTTCATCACAAACCGGCAATATTTTCCATACAAGCATGTGTGGAATATTTGGATGCCGCATAAATACTGTCGTCAAGATTGTTACGAAAACCAGTCCAAGTAGAACCCGTTCAATGGTTTTACACAAAGTTTTGAATTTGCGTTCATTATAAAAACTATATGCATATTGAATACGACAAATTCGAAGACCAGGAAATAAAATGATATCTTAAAACAATTCACGTGTCTTTGTAAATAGACATTGATTCAGATACTAAATCCAATCGAAGTCATTTTTAAATATTTCATCGACCATCGCAACAATCTTAAAGTAATATAGAATTTTTCTCATGTGATTTGCATCTTTCGAACTTATATACTTTAAAATTTGCATAGATTTAAACGTAGTGTACTGTTAACTGTCAAAAACTAGAAAAAGTAAATATGTTTCAATGAATTTATTCGTGCTATGGTGAAACTAAAGAACGAATATCGAAAGAGATTACTTTCACCGCACATTTTTTCTTCAAGTCCTAATGACAAATAATTTCTGCAGCAATTAAGAGCAATTTAAAAAAAAATGTATGTCATGAAATTTTTTTAGAGCCATGCGGAACACTTTGATGTTGTAGCTAGCAATTAAAAGTTGAAAAACGTCGTTTATTTTCAGCTGTGAGCAAATTGTGGCATTGACTCACTCTAATTGAAAGACCAATCCTCAATGCAAGTTGTTCCTTAGGACACAAAAGGGCACAACAGCAACGAATGAACAATTGAACACATACTAGACATTATTCACTTCATTTATAGAGTCACCGGTTCATCGATCGACTTACAATTTTAACGTACATTAAGACGCAAGAGATTCAGTACCGATGGAATCTCTAAAACGCCTCGAGAGTTACACTCGTGATTATCAAGAATCACGATTGCTCGGCATATTATTCACACACGATTCATAGTATATACATCAATTATAATTAAATGATGGTTTGTATTGTTTTTTGATAAAACTGTTTCCGTGTACGAATGTACTTCTTATATGTAATGTAATTCAATATTAATTTTGTCAGTTATTTTTACATTCTATTACTCTGGTAGTATCCTTATAGTATAAATTTATTCCTCTTTGATCAACTATTTAGATACATTCGCACTTACGTGTATTTACTCTATCGTCATGAGACATTCTAAATAGAATCAACTCATGTATATTTCTGACGCTGGCGCACGATAGACGCAGTGAACAAATGAATCTGACGAGTCACTGGGGTATCTTATTACTAGCTCGGTGTTGAATTGCATTGATTCACTATCATCGAAATCACGAATATCAGTGGACTTATTGACCGATTCTGATGGCTCGAAATTCAGGGTAATCGAAGATTTAGCAACAGATGCAAAGTATCCATTTGAGTCAATTCGAGTGTGAAATTCTGGGATTTTATTTTCATGATTACATTTTTGCCTTGTGTTGGGAGAGTCCAGTTCAGCAACATGATATTCATTAATGGATTCCATGTATGTATTTCTCTTATTACTAATAAATCTAGCGAAACTAGAGCAAATAGTGTGTGAAAATAGCGTTGATTCTGGTTTCGGAATTATTTGCTTCTGGGTCAATATTTTAGCAGGGGATCGGCCTGTTTTATCTTGGCTTCTTGGGCGATCGTAAGAATGTGATGGACGCTCGTGATGTGGCCGTTTTGCAAAACATTTGCGGCCGCCATCCGGTGTTTGGATGTAAACAAGGAGCAGCAGAAACAACGTCAGGACCAATGTTTCGGAAAACGAGCGAGGAGGATAAGCAGAATTGCGCCCGTCTTGCATAGCAGCCGGATGTTCTTCTAGGAGAAAATTTGTATGAACTGGATAAGAGTTTGTTGCGAGACACATGTAATGGACATAGAAATCAGTAATAATTTAATTCATAATTATTTGAAAAATTACTCAATGTCGTCTAAAGCGAATTATATTAATTCAATATGGTGGAGCTATGAATTTATTTGAATTAATACCACATCAATTAGCATATAGAAAATGTGGACAAAAAATCTACGGACTCCACTACAGAGATTTACTTTACTTTTGTTAACGGGCTAACATTGACTTAAATAATTTCACCAATGAAAAACTAGGTCAAGTTATGACAAAATATTAAAAAAAATTATTATTCACTAAATGGAAGCATATTTTTTATTTCTCAATAATTTTCAAAAAGCACGAGTGAAAATTTAAAACCACAGTAAAATTGTGATTAAACTAAAGCCTCAAAATATTAGACGACATTTCTAATCTAAATCAAATCGGTTCCAGTGACGCAAATTTTATAGCCGAGATAAGATAAAAATTGACATATTAACTTAGCAATAAATCGTACAAACTAAGTGCTCTTCTTGAAATCAATAGTCACCCACCACATGTTCGGTACAGAATGACAGCAATTAAGTCACTCTCTGCACTCACCGTTGAGAACGTGCAGAAGTGTGAAGGCGCCGTGCAGATTTGACGGCATGCAAGTGTAGTTGCCGCTCTGCTTCTTCTCAACACGTTCGATATGAAGAGATGACATTATGGATTCTTCGCCAGTCCGTGTCAAAGTCACCTGAGTAGACAGGAAACTTCCGATGTAATCATTGCCAGGGGAATTCAAATTGAAAACTGGCCTGACTTGAAAAAAATACGGTGCTAGCAGCACTTGATATCCGAATGTGAGACGGTGAACTTTCGATCGAGAGGATCTATGAGGTCGTTGAAGAAGATTTAATTTTTTCAAACTAAAGAAACAAGTGTTAAGAATTACTCGATTCCACAATTTACGTTTATTTTTTTCTATTTATGAATGTAATATATTCTTCTTTTCAAATCTAAAAACTTGTCCCCTTCGACTTTTAAAATATCTATGAAAGAAGATATTATGAATATTTAGCCCTAAAATCACGCAAATGCTCTCTTTTTTAATGTTTGTACTTAGGGAGGTTTAGTAATTTTCTGTCAACCTGAAATAATATAAATGAACGTTTCCTAGATTCACTTAAACTTCGAACAGTTAACAAAAAAAAACATTTATCGATTGCAAACATGTTCAACGATCGCTCCTCGGTGAGAGTTCGTCAAAAATTCTATCCTGGATACAATAACGCAAATCATCACATCATTTTTTGACTGAATAAATCATTTATGAAAGATTTAAATTCGAATGGAATTTTGAGTACCCATGAATCATTAACCTATCGAATATTCTGTTTAGTCTAATTGCTATGAATGAATAAGCCATCGAACTAAAATTCTTAATTATACATTTATAGCAATATAAAAACAAAAACTAGAGGATTTTAACTTTTTTCAGAACTAGTAGTGGAATAAGTTTCACCATGCAAACTAAATCTTTTTGTATCGTTCAGCATCAGTATCTCATTTAACCAACTATAATGCGTACTGATTCAACCGAGGTTAAAGTTTTGAACCACTGAACTAACAATTACATCGGCAAGTACACACTGTCAACATTTTTTTAAGTCGCACTGAGTCAAGTGAGAGTAAAAATCAATACATGATATCAGTCACGTTTGTATTTTCATCTCGGTAGACGCTCAGCCTATTTTGTTGCGTAGACAGTCGCGTGAGTAAACTAAATAAAACAATAATTTCAAAGAATGTTAATCTGCCTCAGAATACTTCCCAGAGTTAAGTATCAAATTACTGACGTCTAGTTTGTAGTCGATTTGGTCGTTTTACCTAATCATTCACTTATAGATTTCTGTCGGGTAGCCTCGTTCGTATCATCATTACTTCTAGAATACTTATCATCATTACATTACATTAATCTAGTATGCATAATCATTACATATGTTCAGATTTTTTTCGATACCGTACAGCAGCCTGGGTACATCACATCATCACTTATTTCTAGATTTCTGTCGGGTAGCCTCATCAGTACTTCTAGATTACGTATCGTTATTCCATTACATTAATCTAGTACGTATAATCATTAATCATTACATATGTTCAGATTTTTTTCGATGCCGTACAGCAGCCTCGGTACATTACAACATCACTCACTTCTAGATTTCTGTCGATGCGGTCGAGCACTCTGAGCTTGTCGTGGTACCAGAAGATGTAGTCAGGCATCTCGACGACATCAGTGATGTGACAGTCGATGCGCACTTTACTGCCGGCCTTCACGTGGCGGTCGTCTGGCGGCTCGATGTTCACCTGCGGCACTGTAAGAGAAAAAATAAAATTGAATCATCAAAGTTTTCATGGTTAGGTTTGTGAAAAATTATGAGTTTTAGGACACTTGTAGTCAAATTATAAGAAGCGGATGTTTTTTTTATTCATGATTGGAAATTTGTAGCCTTCATTTGATCTTCGGTCAAATGAAATCAAATTAAGGTATTAAATGGTTTTGACAGAACGTGCATGTGTCTGTACGTTATTAGGTCGAGGTTGATCTATAAATTTTGCACTATTCATTATTTGATATGAACTATAATATTAATCACAAAGCAACAATGAGATCTACAAGCGTGATTTTTTGACAGATTGTTTTACCAAATTTATCAATTATCAGGCATGGAATTGAGTCTCAACATTTTTTGTTTATTTAATGCCGACCTTAAGTAAATTTCAGTAAAATAACGAAAACAAGTTTAAACATTCTCCTCGGCAACTTCATTTCCCCGAAAATCTCGAGAAGCCACTCCATCACAACAGATTTTTTATTATTGATACAAAGCTATGGATGGATATATGCCATATATACAGTGTAATGTTGGCAACTGTAAGAACAACAGAAGACGTAAAGTTCTCTTACAAGACACAGGCGCAGAAGCCCCTGTTACTGGGGGATTGAGTTTTCATGACTGAAAAGATGACTGAGTAAGCATATCTAGAATGTTGATGTAAGGTGGAGAAAACGATGCGACTCAAATAGAAGGAAACGGGAGAGCTGTAGCTACGTTTGCACGACCTGTACGCATTATTTTCAAAGTTCAGTGAATACGCACGTCTTATCCTTCATTTGTTTTTATTTTTGTCATGCACGCTTCTTCTATATTCTATTACTATTATTCGACAAATTTACAAATTACTATTATTTGTACTATTAAATCGACAAATTATTAGGGCCATATTTTTTTAGATTCCAATATTCCTCTGATTTAAAATGTTAGAAAGGTATAAGAAAATTAAATTAATCATAGAATATATACGAAAAATGATTAATGTACACACAGTTATGAAAGGCCTTACAGAAAGCAGCACGAAAGCAAACATTGCTCGTTGAATCATTCGGCCTTAGTTGAGGCCTTAATTGTATGTGACGCTTCAGCGTCACTAGAGGGTCAATAATTAACTACTGAATTAATGCTGTTTTAATTTATTGAAGAAAACGAGTGAATTGCATGGTAAAAAATATTTAGAGCAGTAAATTCTGAGAGTAATTTATTCATGATATCTAAACTTCTCGTATGATGATATCTAGTAAATAACTACCGTAGTTAGGAAAAAAATACAAGAGTCAGGAAGCTTCACAAATTGGCTAAAACCAATTCTTAACCAAATTCAGAACTTTCCGCACCTGGCGCTGGCCTCAGTTTAAATAAGTTGGATCAGCTCATTTATACCTGAACATAATTTTTCCAAACGATTTTTTGAATAAGAAAAATTGCATCCCGAATTATTAAACTGTGGTTTTACTTGGCCATTCAAATTTTTGGCCTCTGAATCCCCACATGCAAAATAATGCTATTTTATATGAGTATTAATGATCTGAATTATATAAATGCTTTTTGCTTCATTATGCAACATTTAGAGGGTCTTTTAACAGTGGCGTACATTATGCAGAGTAAATGCGCAAATTTTCATTCAAGATGACACGAAAAATAGGCTCTACTTACACAAAACATTATATATTAAAATAGTCCCGACTGTTTTATTATTTATGCTTAGCTAAAGCATAGTTCAAGATGTCCGACACGGGAAATTGATTTAATTTTTGAAACGAAACAATGCGTATCCCGAGACCCAGGAAAGTCCTAAGGAGGCACAGGTCCACGATCAGGGAACCTTCAGATCAAAGGTCGACGAGTCACTGATCTCTCGCATTTGGGACAAGATTGCAGAGCTTAGCGTCGAGCGTGCAGCGATTTCACGGAGGATTACATTCTAAAGGATAGAGTTCATCAGAGGCCGTGTCAGGCATTGCTCTACAATTTACTACCAAACAGAATCACTACAGCAAATAGATTTTATGCATTTGGGTTGTCCAGCGCTTCGTGGATCCTAAAGGTAAGAAGGAATTTCCCTTTTTCATTGGACATTTTGATTATGGCGTATATTGGGATATTAAAAGTTTTTTCATTGGTTTCAATTTTTCCTACATGAAGCAGATAATTGCGAATAATTGCGAATAATTTGATAATTGGAATAAAAATAATTTAATCGTAATGAAATTATATTAGAATTATGCCACTTTGTACTTCCAATCGAATGACTAATACTAGAATAATTCATAGATGTTCATTTTAGTAATTAATATTAATTAATTCTAATGATTAAAAACTACATTTTTCACCCGATTAAATTATAAATCGAAGGCCTTAAGACAGTTGCAAATTTGAAGTTTATTAAATGTAAGATTAAAGTTGGCAAAGACGAGGATAAATATTTTTTATACGAATCTTGCCCATTTTGAGTATTTGCATATCAATGCCAACATCGGCGTGGCATTAGATATTGGAAGCGGCTTCAGCTCTCGTGAGCTTGGCTGGAAAATGTTATCCTCTTTAGTCGCTCAATGGAAGACCATTGGCAGTTTTTGAAGTTCAAAAATCGGGGTGCTGCTCGAATTTCCTGTGTCTCAAAACTTTAGATTTGATAAACAATCACATTTAACTAACGTGAAGACGAAGACTATAAAATTAATGCCCAGATATCTGTTCTAAAAAATATTTTAATTTTCTTTTCAGTAGTTTAAAGAATAATTTTCAGTTTTCTATTTAGTATTTCATCAAACTATGTCATAAAAGCCAGGAACGTTCTGTTCCCCATTTAGTTTATTTAGTCTGTTGTGTATACGAAATAGGTTCTGCGATTAGATTTCACTGTCAAATAACTAGATTATATTCTGTGATTCATTTTATTATTCTCTTATAATTACGTGTATTTTGTAATATTTTCTGAACACCTAATAAAAATTCACAGTCAGGTTCAGAGTCCAATATGTCAGCTTATTCAATTCAATAATGATGCTGTCTAGTAAGTGATATGGCGCTTGATCAGAAAGACTAAAAAAATTAAATCTGCTTAAGTTTGTCGGACTCCTCCTCCTCTGTCATAATCATCAATGCTTCCCTCTAAACTTTCAAGAAACTTTCCCAGAGATGTAACTTCTGAACATTGTTCCGTCAGCCTTTAGTCCTCACTAATTAACGAACATATATTGGCAAAGTCTCTTGAAAATCTGCTTCTTAATTGATGTCATCGCGTTGAAGACTTTTAGTGACTGGTTCGATGGGTGGAAGACTGTTAAAGAGAATATTAGGGATATTTTGAAAAAAAATTTTAACTCAGTCCTATTTCCGTTTGGATTGCAGATCTATCTGACTCAAAATATTCATGGCCTAAGTTATCCAAGATTTGTTATTAATAAAATAAGCATAGCGTCACCTACCTCCATTTAAATCAATGGTTGTGCGAAGTTATTTGCACAAGTTGATAATATCAAAAACAAAGCCAACATATTTAGGTCCCTCAAAGTCAGTACAATGCAAGTGTGTCACAGGAATAAAAGCTAATAAAGCTAATTGGATTACTCGCCTCGCATCTTCCAACTTGGCACACAAAATTCAAGCAACTTCACAGTCTTCTGCGTTCTGGCTAAGTCGATGGCTGATATCTTTCAAGCGGCGATAGCATCTCTGGAACAAAACTCTCCCGAGAAAGATGATGTAATCTGGGTGCAGTCCTATAAATTTTAGGAAAGTATGATGTGGGCAGGCTCAGATCGGCTTCTCGTGATGTCATAAATTACAGAGCAGCGTCCATATTTGTCAAAGAGACTTCTCTTCATCTTTGGACACTCGCGTGCTCTTCACTTCAGAACATGGCTGCACAAGCGAAGTGGCCTTGGTAAGAGCTGTCCAAGGAAATAGCTGCGTCTTATTGTGATGCTGCAGGACAAAAATTCTTCTCTTCGTCTCCAATGCATTACGAAAATTGCCCAGTTGTCCTGAGGCATCAAAATGATTGTGAACGGACGTGCAGCTACCAATAGTTCTCTACTCTGATCAACATAGTTGTTTACATAGGTGAACTGCGTTTCCAAAGAAATGATCAAGGAGCACTCCCTGTAAGTGATATCTTTGATCAAAACGATTCACTTCCTGAAGTATCATATATTTCAATATGGCCGTAAAACAAAATCAGTTTCAAATTTATATCTGACCCATTTTGAAAAATGTCTATGGAGGACCAATTTCAACTCAAATTTCCTAATTATTCAGTGACGATAAGCGAGCCCGCTCTGTTCCAGATTTTGGCACAATATAGAGCAGAGTGTTGAAGCTGGTTTAATAACGGAACAAATTCTGTTCACGCTTCCAATAACGACGAAGCATCAAAGGATCCTCGTACTTTGGAGAAAATCATCAGATGAGGTAAAACTTAATTATAAATTTCAAATTGGCAAGGATGCCCGAAAATGTTTTAGATTTTGTTATTTTTTGTAGGCGTGTGTCATGTCGATAATAATACGTTGCAACCGATTCTAATTAATTTGGATGCATAATTAAATTAGGTTAAAGTTTAGTGTAATAGTATAATTTCATGCAACCCATTGGCAAAATAAGATAATTATTAAACGAATTCCAGTTCTTGAAAACTTCCTTGTTGCTGTTGTAGTAAAATTCGGGGTCCCCCCGGTTTTACCCCGCGCTCTCAGTACGCGTATTGATACTTGTATCCGAACAACTTTATACTCACTAACCGGGAAAATCCAGAGCGAGGTAAAATTTTTACTTTTTCCATCATAACTCGGCAACGAGACGCCAAGTCGCACCTTAATGGAAGACGCTGCTTGAGCACATTGTATAAGACATCGTGGGATGTAAGAGGGTTGAGTTTATTGATATTGAAATTAAAATGTAGGGGGTAAGGGAACATTCTGGTTATCTTTCATATTCGCAATTCGATTTTTTAATTTGATTTACTGCACCAATAATGAGCGAAAACCGTTCTGGAGGCTTTCGTGCTCAACAAATTACAAAGGCAACATCTACTGCCTATATTTGATCGCCCTCCAACTAAATAATTGCTGATAAATACAAGGCTTTGCTGCTGGAAGAATTAAATCTTGTTTGTCTCGTCGAAAATATCTTACACCGTATAAAGCAGTTAAATTACAGTCGAGAGTGAAATTTTACTCAGGGATTTGTCAAAACTGACTTTAGCGCTTCATGTTTTACATAATGTAAATTTGAATGAATTCTATGTGACGAGTTGTGATAGTCATTGTCAGTGAATAATAATAGACATCTAAAAACTGAAACCATCTTACATATTTCAAAATCGATGCATTTGATTTTTCGTGTACGTATATTCATACGAAGCGCGTTGCTAGCTAAGTAAACAAATTAATATAGCCTAAACATTCTAATATTAATCTTAGAATTTATTATAGAAGTAGATGGATGAGTTAAGCTGAAGATCAGAGCCACTCGCCCTCGCCTGCTCAGGGAATTGCTTCCATAGACACCACAGCGCCGTCGCTCTCAGAAACATTTTTACTCACATTTTGCGTGGCTTTCATCAGCACAGATTATGCGTCGTCATCTGACCAAGGCTGGAGCTTGAGAATGTCTCTTATATCTCACGCTTCGTATTTCAGGCTGCCACAACGACTAAGAGAAGAGGCTTCTTGTCATAGAAAAAACTGGCACCAAAGTGCTCTCTGCTTTTCCATGGACAGAGATTCTTCTTTCAATAAAATCAGAGGAAAAATATTTGGAGTTTTTATTTTTGATTCGGAATATTATAGAATAATTTTGTATAAAAATGGCACAAAATAAAGTATTTACACGAAATTTATTAATTTTGTGTCCTAACAATTTACAAAACATTCAGAAGAATTTCGTATAATTTGTTAAAATTTCGACACGAGATTCTTTCAAAAATTGCTCTGGGAACCTCAGCCTTTGAAATATTCAATAGATACCAATTAACTACTGATTAATAAACGAAATCTGCTCAGTTATCGATATAATACCTAACCTAACAGAAAATGCCATTTCAAACAAGGTGCACATGCAGATTTAGGAAGAAAAGAAAAAAATGTTTTCCCAAAGCCGCTAATATATCCCTGTCTTGCTCGCAACGGCATCCTAACGAAATCTGATGGCATCAGGATTCTTTAGGCCAGCAGCACCAACGCGAACATTTCCGTCCTCCTTATTTTCAGTCGAGCACGCAATTGGCCTCGGCCACAAGTCGAGCCTGAGAACTTCAAAAAGATTCAGTGGTCCTTGCCATGCTTGGATATTCTCATGGATTCTTATACCGCCACCGCCATATGATCCAGGCTTACTCCTACCGAATAAAAAATTTTCTTTTTGGTTAATGATTTTCCCACAATTTAAAGAATTTGAAGGTCACGGGTTATAGAAAACCACATCCTCAAGTATTTCCTGTATAATTTTTCATCCAGCATCTCAATGTCTTTCTCGTCAAAAGGTTCCCGGGTTAAAAGAACCATATGAGCTTTGATCCAAATCAATTGCAAACAACCAAAACTCGATGGAAATCGTCGTAAAAAAATGCATCACAAATTTACTTTCCTCTAACGGAATTCTTTCTTGCCGCAAGGCATCTATTAATGGTCTTTTGAATCCCCCGGCCCTCAGAGGAAAAGAAAAACTGTGCTCTGAAAAGGTCGAGTATTGCAGGATTCAGGGAAAGATTTACTGATCTATTCAACCCAATACTTAAGTTTATAAAGTTATAGAACCTGCACTGTTATTTGTTTATGAATTCATTCGAATCTTAGATGATGAGCATGATGTGCAAGGAATAAAAACACATTCTTATATGTACTCAGGAAAAATTCATGCAACGGTGTTGGAAATGTTGGTTGAGTGAAATATTTCATCAAATAGAATTCACTTACAGAATTTACTTCAATTTAATGAACATTTCTGCATAACGAATATCTTTTTTGCAAAAATTATATAACTTTATACATGTAACAAAACAGAATTATTCTAAATGATGGACCGAATTTAATAAATTCGCATTTATTTAAGCAAAAATTCTAAATGATAAATTTACACATCAATATTATCATATGAGAATAATTATTTATTGTCATTCGACCTTAGATAGGCAGCAGAAACGATAGCATTCGAGTTACTTCCTATTTTGAACTATCTCCTTAATTGAAGTCTGTTCATAACACTTCCTTGTGTTAGCCTTTCCTTGCTTATCACGGTAGTTGCTTTCGGGTTTGTGACGTCATATAACGCAAGTTTATAAGCTCGGTCCCGAACCAGGAACTTCAGTCTTGGGCGAGGACAGTCTGGTGTAACCCATTACTCCTATCCACGTCTAAAGTACAGTAATGTCAATATTAATGTCAGAGTAGAGAACGATAGACGTATATACTCACGACTCCTCCTTACTTCAGTCGTGAGCCGATGGCAGTAGTGTTTAAGCTCTGACTTATAAGCCTTTATTCCCATAAACTGTAAGCCGTTTATAATCTTCAAATAATACTCTATAAAATATTACGTTGTTCCTTATTCAATTGCCGTATCACTGCTACTTACCGAATCAACCTCAGATCATGTATACAAATATTAAAGGAAGGGCGCCACACAGAAAAGTTCCCTCTCACACAAGGGCGGGAGAAAGTTTCAACTTTTTTTACATATTTATAAATGTTCAATATGTCCCCCTTGCCCCTTCAAGAAGTGACAATCAGTCATTTCCTGAGCGTTGGGTAGGACGCATAGGAAATGAAGATCAGGCTCTACACTTCTGGCCACCGAGATCACCTGATCTCACCCCATGTGACTATTTCTTATGGGGACAACGTGCAATCTTACCAACAACTCGGAGGTTGAAGAACTGGCTCATTTTCGTTCCGGTTGAGACTTGACACTCGTATTCGCCGGCGTCGCGCTCCTGCACGTAGTTGATGATCAGGTTCCAGGTTTCGGCCGCGGCAGAATATTGAGCCTCGAAGCGCTGGTCGCCCACGAACGTGTAGCGATCCACTGTCAGGATATCGGCATCGCGCATGCGCACCCAGGAGACCTGCCAAGCGAAACGAACATGATCAAATTTAGTTTATAAATTATTGCTATTATCATATTTCTTTTCATTATCATTAATATTATTTTTAATTTTAATAGAATTTATTATTATTAACATTAATATTATTATTCTTATTTTTAATATCATTATTATTGTCATTCTCCAATAAAATTGTTGCTTTCACGTTTATTTATCATACAGTCTTATTTCGATCAATATGATCCAGGTAAGCAATTAATGAAAATCATGTTAGAATTTTTGTTACAAGAACTAATTCAGCAAATGTTCCTAAGTTATGATGAACCAACGCGCAAAACAATTTTTGTGAAAAATTCACGTGCACCACCGCAATATTTTCGGTTTTCGGAAGGTCTAACCGTAGAAAAGTAAGTAGAAAAATGGCCAGCGCCGATTCTGTTCATTATCGCTCCATTTATTATCAATTTCGAGGCAGTTAAATAACAGAACTCGTACAAGTGCAAGTTTTAAAATTTATTCCAGCAGAAGCCATTGAAGTTTTATTTCAATCCATCATTTCTAACGATGCTTTTCGATTCTTTTCGACTAACTGACTGCTCGTCTGTGCCAAAATATTGTCGAAATAAGACTTCGTGATGTGACTGATGACGCAGAAAACTAAAAAAATGTTTGTAATGGCAATATTAATATAATTTGTGCACAGTTTTTGAGCCTATCTTACGCGTCATTTATGATTATTTTGATCACGATTCTGAAATCAACGAATACGTTAATTTCGGTTTTATGAATATGAATACTTTCTTTGTAGAATCCATTTAATTACTAATAATTACTTTAATTACTAACTTTCTGCTAAAAAAACAATTAAATATGGACGCTTAATTTGAGATGAACTAAAAGTTTAGGTTGGGTTAGGTTATGAAACTGAACAATAAATTAATGGAAATGCGCAAGGAGTACGAAATCTTACGTAGAAAAAATTTGGCTGATACTGAAATTGATAATGGTGAGGCACTGTGTTCACTATTTCTTCAGGATGAATAGGTCATAATTAATAACTGGCTCCTCAACTTATACTGAGAATATAAGTCAAGAACTAATCTGTTCCTTCATTGTCTCGTGGAAATTTATTGCCTATCTTTTTTATACACTTTCAGCTATTAATCAAATAGTTGACAGCCATTGCGCACATTGTCTTCAATAGAGGCTTTTTTATCCGTCAACCTGGCTTCAGCGAAAACAATCAGATTTACAGAGCGTTAGAAATACGGCCTCAGCGAGAACAATCAGATCTACTGAGCGTTAGAAACAACAGATATTTTTTTCTTGCAGGTAATTGGACTGACACAGCACGGAAGATTCATTGCAAGCGGAAAATAAAGACAGAAAGATTTGTATTGCCTATTCTCCATTTCCGAGATTAATAGAAATATTTGACAAGGAAGTAACCTTCGCTTATACATCAGTGTTTGAATAATAAAATAATTTCATTTTCATATTCAATCAAAAACTCTCAGAGCGAGAAGCTATTTTGCAGTTGTTTTTTTTCCCGTGAATTACTTCATAGTAGGAATTTTACTTCGATATTAATGGAAAAAATAAATATCAAATCGGCCGCTACGTGTTTTAAGGACGCTACGTTTAATTAGGCTGCTACATGTACAAAAGCAATTTTTTATAGTATGGCCCCTGATCCACTACCCGTGATCCACTACCCGTGATCCACTACCCGTGATCCACTACCCGTGATCCACTACCCGTGATCCACTACACGTGATCCACTACCCGTGATCCACTACAAAGCCGTATAGACCCACGGATTTGTCGCCCATCTGCCGGACGGTGCAAGGCAGCACGGCGCGGTCGCCCAGATGAGCTGTCAGGTTGCGTGGCGCCAGCGGGTCGAAGTACGGGCCTGTGTAGAGACCCGTGATGGAGGCTTCCGGGTCGTACGCAATACCGCCACCTGAAGAGGGAGGAATGGAGGGTTAATCAATATATTTTTTACAGTCTGTGGAGAACTGTAAACGAAAAACCGTAAGGTGCGAATGGAAGGTTAATCAATATATTTTTTACAGTCTCGGGAGTCTGTGGAGAAGTGTAAACAAAATACCGTAAGGTGCGAATGAAGTTTCTGAGTCGTACGCAATATTGCCACCTGAAGAGGGCGAAATTGAGGGTTAATCAATATATTTGTTATAGTCTCTGGGGTCTGCGGAGAACTGTAAACAAAATACCGTAAGGTGCGAATGAAATTTCTGGATCTTTAGCAATACCACAGCCTGAAAAGTGACAAATGGAGGGTTGAACGAATTTTCTACAATATAATTCGTGGCTGGAAAAGAGTTTTTGAAACAACGTGATATGCAAATGGAGCTGCCGGATCATAAGCAATACCGCCGCTTGAAGAGGAAAAATTGAGGGTTGTGCGAATTGTCTACAAAATGTATCGTGGATCAAGTGAGTATTCGAAATGGTGTACGGTGCAAGTGAAGCTTCTCCTCCGATTGAAACTGAATTAGGTCGTAAGATGTACTTTCTACAAAAAAAAGGAGATGTCAAAACTGTCCATGACTAAATTTCGACTTCGCTCAGACATTGAGGAAAAATGTTTTCAAATATTTTTTATAAACACATAATAAAAATCTCATGACCGTGAGCAACGCCTGAACCCTATTTTTGACCTTTTACTATTCCGCATAATATTTTGACAGGCATAAAAAATTTTTTTCGATTAATATTATCTTTATTAAACGTAAATTCGACATCAATTTCGATTGACGCGTAAATTTAGCCACAAGAAGTCGTGTGGAGCAGAAACATGTCGTTATTTGCGGACCACTTTGAAAGTTCGACAATCAGGTAATTCTAAAAGACGCAAGCAGTCATTGCCAAAGGTAACAATTTTCACGGGAAAAATAAGATATTATAGATTTGTTAATATAAGAATTTAAAATTGAACATCTATATAGACTTACAATTTCATAAGTAAATTCTCCTGTACCCAATTACATAAATTTCTGGCTCCAAATTATTTGCTCCAGGTCACTCAGAAGCTAATGAACCAGTCGAGCTTTGCTGATGTGTTTGCTCAGTAAATTGGAATTATATTCATTGAAAATCATCGATCCTTTCGTGCTCATTGGGCATTGGAAAGAAGACGTTATTTAAAAAGAACCGCCTTAGAGTAAGGAAGATTTCCCAATGGTATCATTCCAGAGTAAAATCATCAGAGGTTATTCATTTCTTCTTAGTAAAATTGCAAAATTTGTTTTATACCTTGATGCATTAGGCTGAAATTAACTCCAGATTGCTCATCTAAATCAAAAGTTCGGTAAATTTATTTAAAAAAAAGAGATTCGACAATCAGCAAAATGTTGAAACAATTTATGTGAACAATAATTGCTGATATATCTCCGTAATGTTTTACAATGACGCACCTATTAAAATGGAGCGCGCGCATTGTTTTGAACTTGATACGTCGATGCGGACAATTGCATGATTAGTTCTAATTAGTTTGGGCGAGCCAGACGCACGATGCAGAACAATTAACCAAATGAGCTCGTCGAAACACAAGTTTATTCTGAAAATTGGTGCTGTATTAAGTCGGCGGAATTATAGAAACCCGCATTGCAGATGCGCTGATGCAATCCTTACAAAATATAATACAGATGTAGCTCCACTATACCGCTAATATCTACAAACATGTTTTGATGAGCTTTACTTTCATATTTTTTTCCTTGCTCACAGAAAAAATGGCCTCAAACATTCACACACGTGGAAACATTTCAATTCCATATTAGTTATTCAAGTCGATACTCACGCGAAGAAAAAGAGTGTTCACCCATGTACTTTAAACGCGAATTGCGAAATTAGCCCAAGCCTCTAAGAATTAATGAACGCTATATTGACACTTCATTATTCCTATGCAATGACTGGAGCTCAATATCTCTTGTACACAAAAGTAATAGACCTAACTCCTCTTTTAAGGTAATATTTTCAGTTCAATGTAGACTCAGAATTATTTAGTGGTTATGAATCGTTAGTGAAGGCTGACGAGCTTTTGCTTCAACCTTTGTTCATTATTAAGGAAATGAATTTTGTTCGAGATTGTACGAGCATAAATTAGGAAAGAATTGTTATTACGATACATCTTATTTGGTACCAGTTTAAGTATATATTTTTATGTCAAAGTCACGGGCAAGTCTGGTACTTATACACGCAATTTGGGCTTAGGTATTTTTTTACTGCAATTTTCAAATAAATGTATCTGAATTTTAAATGGAAAAATAATTATATATAATAACTAAAATGGCTGATATAAAATACAATCCATAAACTAGTGAGTCAAAGCTTTCATGCCCAAGCAGTACCACGATGAATGAACTTCTAACACAATAATATGCGAGTAAAAAATATATTTTTGTTGATTTGCGCTCATAACTTACTTCTTCAAATGCATAAAGCGCGCCTGAATAAATGATGTCTGTCATTTGGTTTCAAGGCACCGCAAGCGTTTGGTTCGAACAGCTGAATGGGTTCAAAAATTGCCAACTACAATTCTGTCTTTGTTCTCCACTGACGCGCAATTTGTCGGAACTTATTTATTCAACGAATCGCAACTCAGGAATTCAGCAAAACTTGTGTTCATGGTTTGGCTATAATGCAAACATTTGTCACGAATATGAAAGCTATCAGATATCTTCCAATGCAACGATATAGTTGTACATTTCTCGAGAAAAATTCAACAGGCTATCGTTTGCTGAAATAAATATACGTGTTAGTCCACTTAAAAATCATACTTTTTTAAGTGAACTTCAGACGCATGCTAGAATACTCTTTGTTAATCAACTTCAAGTTAATATGCAATATGGCGTTATCTTTATTATTTTTGACAAAAAATCCGCATAAAATACCGAAGTGAACTTGTAAGGTTCTCTCAAGTTACCTTACAAGTACAAGTAAGCAGGTTAGCCCGTGATAACCTTCATAACGATGTTGATCTACTAACCGGGTTCAGACAATTTAATTTTAACGATCTTGGCATAACTTACAACGTAAGCGAAAGTGATATAATTAAGACAGATGCAGGACAAAACCGATTTGTTTGAGTATGTTTAACGTTGTTTCATGCAATACAAAAGCATAATTAGCCTGACGTTGCCGAGCAGGCATCAGTAGACAAGCAAAGACAGGCAAGGATATTTAGCAAGGATAACCCAGTGTCGCAGGTTGGCGTATGTCGCATTTCGTCATTACCTATGACTTTGTCTACCAGATTACCGCAGCTAAAAAAGCATAGGAGTTCGCCATAATTTCAGCAGCAACCTCGGGGGAAAATTCGTGGTAGCGAAGATACCATCCTGATACCCAACGCTCAAATGCCGTGCGACGACATAAAATTTTCAGAGGAACAGATAGGACGAGGAAGTATCCACGGTCCTAGGCATCAACGACAATATGTAAAAAATTAAATAGTCTATCTTTACAAGTAAAGCCTCTTAACACTTTTTATTTTACATCAATGATAACATATGCACCTCAGATAATGTAAATGAATCCGATATTTCAGAGTAGAATTTAACTAATTTTTAACCATTGGGCATCCGATGTGTGCATTTTAGAATTAAATTCTTATCAATGAGTTGTCCATCAATTATAAATATTTGAATATAGGAATTGCAATATAAGTTATTCGGTATATATCACCCAAAATATTCCGAGTGAAAATATTATTGTCGTACCAGAATCAGAAAGCAAACATCTCTAGGCGAGTTACTCCTGAAATAAATCTTGCGTACTCCTGATTCTTGGGCTGAGATCAAGGCAGCGCCAGGCTTCAAAGCCTGAGTAAACAGACCGCCAATGCGCCAACGGCTTGAATCAATAACTGAGCCTCAGGCTGCTTTCCATCAGCGAGACCTGCAGCCGGTAACAAGGATGCCTTCATATTCGTGAGCACAACATGAACTGCATCTGCGAGACCTGCAGCCGGTAGCAAGGATGCCTTCATATTCGTGAGCACAACATGAACTGCATCAGCGAGACCTGCAGCCGGTAACAAGGATGCCTTCATATTCGTGAGCACCACACGAACTGCATCAGCGAGACCTGCAGCCGGTAACGAGGACGCCTTCATATTCGTAAGCACTACATGAACTGCATCAGCGAGACCTGCAGCCGGTAACGAGGACGCCTTCATATTCGTAAGCACTACATGAACTTGATCAGTGATATTAAAGTTATCATTGTAATCTACAATAATCTATCTATCTGTAATTTTTCGTAAAATCTATTTTCCAAAACTAAATATCGCTGCACTGATCTGAGTGGAGTAACTTGCAGAGAATTACAGATATTTTCATTTAATTTGGACAAAAAATTCCTTACTAATTTTAATTCAAATTCAGCCTTCGATAAGATTGTATGATTCACTATGAAAATCGTTAACATATAATAACTTGAAACATCTAATTTTTCAATGATAAAAAATCTTATTATTGATTACCATGTTTCATTCTTCTATTAGAATTTTTGAAGCTAGGAATGAAATTTTAATTTCACAAGTGCATTAAACTTCAAGGAACCAATTTATTTCCGAACCATTGGTGTTTCTTCTAATTGTAAGCCACGCTACAAGTTTTGATAAAATTAGACTCGGGCAAAGCCATTACCACGAGAAGTAAAGCATAAAGGCACTAACGACGGTCGCGACAGAACTTTTATGTATTTTATGCTGCTACAAATCTCGCCCAATTTGAATGCAGTGTCGTAGACCGCGACAGGCGGCCTGGAGGAGAGGGTCTCATTAGTCGGGGCACGAGCGCTCTGTAGGCCTGGTATCGTGTGGCACGGATAGGCCGATCTTCGTGCATGATTGGTCATCAGACTATGGTATCTGAATAGAAAATCTGATTTCTTTTGTTGTCTGCAACGAATATTTCAGTGACACCAAGGCTCATTTATAACTTATAGGCTTGACGTTAGGCAAAAGTTATTTATTTAAATGTAAAAAATTGTTTTTGTTAGCTGAAATTTGAGATTTACTTCCCCATTGTCTCAGGGAAGAGGAAAAATTCAGAGACATTTAAAATACACGGATAGTTTAGTTCGATCTGTGCCAAAACATAAAAAATCGTCACTCGCTTGGAGTTTATGAGTCAAAATCTTCAGGGTTCGAGACTTATTCGATTTTAGTGAGCCATGAAAAATTTATGCCTGTATTTCACGCGCGATTCAACAGAAAACTGCTCTCGTGAGAATTTTTCAACTAAATTAATTGGTTTTTGACTTCACGTCGGAAAATAAATAAGTTCAACACCGCAGATAATCGTTCAATAAAGTCAAACAGATCCTGTAGTTTTTTCGGTGGATTCATCGTGGCGAGAGCGGAGGGACCACTTGAGGATCTTTCTAGGATATCGTGACTCTTGAGTCTTTCATAATAACATGCCGGATTGATGAGCAATATCAACCCGACGGACGAGAGCCGAACGACGCCAGGGAAGTGGTTTAGCCCGGCCTACAGACGATCAACACGCGAGTCCCGAGAATAATCCGCGACTTAGAAGTCCAAGTCCTTCAGCCTGCTAGAGAGGCGGCTTGCAACGCATTGATGGGCTGTAATCCCATTCATGGGATGAAACTCATTCATGGGAATGAGTAATTTCGAAGGGTATTTATTAGATCATTTATTACAAATACTAAAAATTAAAAGCTGCCATCTGGTAATAAATTTTGGTCTTGAAATTAATAAACTGTGGGCCAGCGTAGAACTTAAAAAAAACTCAAAAGCTCGAATTGCGATAATTTTGTACTGGGTCTTTTATAGGAATGGAACCCAATAAAAAATTACAGTTGCTAATTATATTGCATGCCCTGGTTATGGATAATTGCTACGTGGATGACAACTAATTAACTTCAACTCCAAGAAAATCATAACCGTAGTTAAATGCGTTCACACCGAAATTGAGTCAACGCCGACTCAATTTCTACGCCGAAATTGAGTCAAGATTTTTCTTAAGAGCCACTGCATTGTCTGGCGGGTTCTTGAAATAATGTCATAGAAAGTATGTGCCTGAATTTTAGAGACACTTCAATAACTATCATCGAGGTAGGATGATGAGGGTCCAGGCAAGATAATATTTCATGAGTGTATCATTACATGCTCTATAAAGCCAGAATTTCATGAAGAGGCTATGCACGGACACGATCATTGAGTTTATCGCGTAATTGTTATATGCAAAGTTCCTGCTTATAATGCGACTAGATACGCAACTATACGCAACGGTTGCTTGATGTGCTCTAATTTTTGTACTGAAATACTTGACGAAAGGATTGCCTTATAAAAATGTGCATGGCATATTGGCTGCATCAAGTATCACATTTTTTTGTTAGTGGCAGGCTAAATATATCATCATTGAACATTAGTACCGGGATCAAAAATAAATCAATAAAAAAATCATCACCTTAATTAAAAACCAACGAAAAATTATCGATGAAAAGAACAATCATTGAATTTTTTTCGCTAAAATCGCAAATTGTGAATAACGATTTGGTTTTTACTGCTGCTAAAGAAAAGAAAATAATTTGAATAGTTTGTAATTTTAGTCGTTTCATTAAATGGTTGAGGATCGCTGACATGCAATTACTGTTCTCTGCATTTCTTTAATTAACAATATCTCTTTTGATTTGAGTTACACTAGACACAATTCTTTCATACTGGTACGAATAGCATAGACGACCATTTATGTATGCGTAGACATGGGGTTAATGAACAACAAAACTCTTGCAAGTAAGCAGGCTTTTCGTCGCAATTATCATTGACGAAGGTAATTATTCGTAGAAGAGTGTTAAGCATTTATATACTGACGGTTAATCAAGTTGGCAGGACTTCAAATACAAATAGCATTGACTACGGTTAATACTCAGAATACAAAGATTCAATTTAAATTGGCTCAGGTAAATAGCGAATTAAATTAAATGTCAATATCAATTAAATGTAAATGCACTTCCTTAGTGAAACAACAATGCAACATTATCCAAATTTTTCAGAATTTCAGGAATAAATAAATATATACTGTATATTTATTTATCTCGATTACTAGCCATAACCGAAGACCTCATAATCAATATCTAAATTGATTATAAACTATACTCGCGAAAAGAAGCTGGATCAGATAATCGCTGAAAATTTTCAGTACAGGAAAATCATTGCGTACAAATCCATGTGCTGTTGCTAGGAAATGAGCGCTTGAGACCCAGCGAAATCTCAAGAGATAAATATTGGCTGTTGTATCAGATACTCGATATTTACCTTAGCAGTTACATCGACTCTCAGGAAGACATACGAGCGATGTCTGTGATGAACTGCCATCCTTCCGACCAATACCAAGTGACGTAATAAACGACGATGTTTCTCTACACAGACGAAGCGGTTTAATGTACATCATTAGCCCTAAAAATTAAGATGAGCCTATAAAAAACTAATTATTATTAGAAATTTTAATTCTAAAACATGTTGAACTAAAACTCATATCGAAAGATTTTTGAGAAGAAATTTTTTTGACTTGAGCAGAATCTTATGAATTATTCTAAAATATTTACAATCGATTATATAAATACAACTGAACAGCCATTCGCATACGAAATGACCGGTAAACCTCACAAAAATGTACGCCTTGATTGTGAGATCGTAATTAACCCAGCGCTTGCCGAGATTCCAGTCGAAACCAATTCTATTCTAAATTTTCTAAAAATTTTCATGAATTTCTATTTGTCCGGGCCACCTTCGTACTCCTGCTTTGGATTGTATCTTGCGGTGTATAATGGGCCGAAAACTACATCAGGTTTAAATGCAGCAACAACAATGCCGTTTCGGAAACCGACAGGGAGTTGAACAATCCTCTTACATGTCCGCTATTAATAATCCCATTAAACAGACTGAACGCAGGTGCAGTTTCGTGTTGCCGTCATGTTCGACATGCACAGAGAAGATGGCTATATAGAACCTTTACATATTCATGAAGCTCTAACAGCCTCGTCCTCACACAGCCTCGCTCACATTTGGGTGTGCAATATTTATGCGTCCAGGATCAATGTTGTCTGATTAAAAGCCTCTCTACAGAGCTAATTCCAGAGTTTATCAGTAAATATGATGAATGCTCAATACTTTTAATAAATTAACAACTAAACAGTGCACTCGATAATAACTCCTCCATATATTAAAAAGAAGTAATATTTTTACTGTTCAATAACAGCTTAATATTGAGAACGACTGTTACAAACGTTGTCTCACAGCAATGGGTAAAGATCATAACTGGAAAATGTGAGAATACTTTCATGGCCTTCATATAATTCTGTTTTAGTGCTCTTGATGAAAGATTCAAGAAAACGCGAGAAAAATATTGTCCGACGGTGGAGAACTGCTTCAATATTGTAGTATTTTTCATTAGGACAAAATTGATGAAAAATAAATTCTGAAATAATCCATTAGAACAATGTGAGTAACTGAATTTAATGATGATTTATTGATTCGGGGAATGGATATAACTGATGGAAATTAATAAGAAAGAGAAGGATTTGCAAATTATTAGATTATGCTTCTGCTAAAAGCAATGGGGGAGGTGCATTTTAATTGAAAGTTTGGAAACATTAAGTTTGTAACATTAATTAATATATGTTTGTAAACATTAATTATTTGAATTATAAACACATGAAATCTGTTTTGGTATACAAATTTGAATAAATTTTTCATTTTTGTGATAGCTTCTTAACAGAATAAATTAACTAGCAAAATTCTTAAGGTCTATAAATGTCTTGCTACAATGACTCCTCAATAACCTATGGAATTAGGCACGAGTATTTTTTCTAATACAGAAGTCGTGGTGTACAATAGCAATTGAACGTAGATAACCTAGGGTAAATAAGTCTGAATATATGAATATTCGTTTAGTTGGATATTTTTTGTCATATATGCACATGTGGAAGAATGCCTTTGATATAAAGAGCGCGGCACATTATCATGAAATTGGAAAACTTGCGGCACGTTTTCGTAAGTTTTATCGATGCTAAATGTATTGCCTCATTCAGGTCGCCTAAAAACTTTTGCTCAAGATAAAGTATTCGGTAAAACACTTGCTACAGTGGTAACCAGTACTATGGAAATCCAAGTCTCTATTGCAGAAAAAAGTGCTGCATTCACAAGTCATCATAGCTTTTGTTAAAGTTGACCGCAAAAACCGTTTAGCTTGAATGGTCAACCCAAAACGAGCGAAAAGTTCCTTTCCTGATAGAACGCAGAACCTATGCTTGATTGGACCACTTCGGCGCTTATTACTGCATTGATGAGTGAAAATTCGTGCAACTTTGCGTATAACTCCGGTTAAACGAGCCCACTAAGCGCTTAGAAAGTTCAAGTTTGAGCCGTTCAGCGGAGGTCGCTGTGGGGTATCCGGCATCCACTTTGCATGGAGTCTTGATAGCGTCGATTATCTAGTGCTGAAATAGCGGGGAAAAAAACTTTTTCCTAATATCTTATTCAGTGATCATTTTTTTTGTGCGAACGACTGCCAAATTTGTTGTCTTTAAAAGATTTTCTTCAATCAAACCACCATAGAGTTTTCTTTTAGACGAAGAAAATTATTCCAGGCAGTTTTAAGCCAAATTTTCAATTCGGAGTTATTTTTTCCGAAGTTCACGCTAATTTGTTTGTTTTTTCTTCACACTAGGTCTACTTTATAAGTAAGCACGCGAAAAGTGATTCATCGATTTTTGCTTTGATGGTGTCTCATAGGCAGCAAAATATTACTGCGATATGGAACACTGCCCTTCTTTACCTAGGTTGACTGAAGGATGTTGGTGGCTCTAATGTTTTTCATTTGACTGAAGGATATTGCTGGCTCTAATATTTTTCATTTGAGTTAGGGATATTGCTGACTCTAATATTTTTCATTTGACTTAAGGATATTGCTGGCTCTAATGTTTTTCATTTGACTGAAGGATATTGTTGGCTATAATGTTTTTCATTTGACCAAAGGATATTGCTGGCTCAAATATTTTACATTTTGACTGGAGGATTTTGCTGGCTCTGACATTTATAATTCTACTGAAGGATTTTACTGGCTCGCATATTTTATATTTTGATTGAAGGTTATTGCGTGCTCGAAAATTTTACGTTTTGGCTGAAGGTTATGGCTGTTTCGAATATTTTAAAATTTTGAGGGTAGGATAATACTGCCTCTAATATTTTATATTTTACATATTATTATTAGAAATTGTTATTTAGAGCACGTATTCAATTTTAATTTTGTTACCCATTCAATAGTTATTACTTGGCTTGAGATAAAATTGCGTGTCTATGGTCCTGTGCATTGCTAATAATTATTTCTGCCTAATTATGCGTTCTAATAATTTGTGCAATTTAATCACACTGACTTTAAAGTTAGTGCAATTAAATTAAAAAAATGTATTTTTTGGTTGTATCGAATCATGAATCCTGGCTCTAATTCCCGGTAAAATAGCTCTATAATCTAAAATGGACTGAAATTAAATATGTCTAATTTTTCGCTGTCTTAACGGCAACACCGAATATTATTTGATTGGAAAATCAATTCAAGAAGAATCATTTAACACACACACTAAAACAATTTTAAGATAAGGTATTCCAAATGCATGGTGTGTTCTTCTCGACAAACCCTAATTATAGTTCACGAAGCTGATAATTTAAATAGCCAGAACGACCTAGCCTGCAACGGCCAGAGTGCGGTATGCAAAGTAGTGGTATATAACTTCATTAGCCATATTCCTCTGTATCTTTATAATTAAGGTGCATCTGGGTATGCAAAGATACTGCATATTATTATCGCACATCCGCGTGTACTGAAGACCTCAAGAAAAAATTATTTAAGTTGCCTAGATCTATGAGTTCGATTGCAATTTGAACTTAAATGATAATTGTTTTCAAATCTATCGTTAGAAACCGATGCGAACATTTTCCTAAAGGCAATCATCAAAAATTCTATTTAGCCACCGCACAAACACAAATTAAAATTCAACAAGCTATTAATGTACAACAATACCGATAATAAGAAAATCATTCCCACCAAATTCAAGCTCAACCAGTGGCTCGATGCTGCAATTCTACTGACATCGATGTTGCAATTCCATTAGCCACGCTTCACAATGCAAGGGCTTCGTTCGTCGATCAATCACAACTTGTCAACGGGACTGATAATATAGCTTTATATTAGAGAGCTTGCACAGCTATCTGTGGAATAATTGGGTGCTTGCACAACCTCCTGCATGTGGAATAATTTTGTGCTGGAATAAAATTCTGTGGAAGGATTGAGTGCTTGTACAAACATCTGTGGAATGCTTGAGTGCTTGCACAACCATCAGTGGAAAATTTGGGTACCTGCACAACCATCTGTGGAATAATTTAGTGCTTGCACAAAATTGTGTGGATTGATTGAGTGCTTGCACAACCATCCCAGGAATAATCGAGTTCTTGCAGAACCATCTGTGGAATAATATTGAGAGCTTGCGGAGTAATAGAATGTACAACTATATACAAAATAATTAAAACCTAGGAGAACCATATATAAGCAGAATTTTAAGATTTAAGGCTAATTTGGAGACGAGTTGGTTCCAAATAAAGCAAATATGTAGATAATGCCTGCCTGTAGCAAAGCAATTTCTGCAAATGACCCACTGCAATAACAATTTACCCGAAAAGGGATACATCAATAATTATTCTTATGCAAGATTATTATTAATACATTTAAAGTAATTTTTCTCCAGTAACATAAGGTTTGAAATAACTTTAGGACTACAAATGAAGTAACGATGAAGGATACCAGATATCAGGAATAAATTGAAATGCCTATTTGTAAATCTTTGTACCTTTTGAAGAATCAAACTCGATGATCGTTCCGCAGACAATAACGTTATAAATACAATCTTCCATATTTTTCTGTAAGTTATTGTGTACGTTTATAGCCTGGGGCTGCGAATATAAAGGGTCTATTCAAGCGCGCATCCCACTGTCTAGCATTCGCCTAGTTTAAAAGGACCTGAAATTTTATATTTAGTATGGGAAACAAGAGACAGTAAAAAAACGGAGTAGAGTTTTGTGGAACTAATTTATTTATTCTTTATGTTATTTAGTAAATTTAATTTGAATTGGAACAATACGAATTCGAACAATGCGAAAAGGGGAGTTCGGTGTTCTTTTTTTTTTTTTGTGTATACTGGTAGGTTTGAGAGAAGTTTTTTCTCACTAATATTGTTTTACTTTGAAAATCATTAACGGTACTCAGAATTTTTGAAGTTTTGGTTCTCAGGGGTGCATCGCGAATTTGTTTTATTTTAAAACATGTAAGACTCGGATGCTTCAAGCATTAAAATTTTATATTTTCGAATATCCTCGTAAATAATATATTTTCAAAAATATAACGCAGGGAACAACCGCGAAATATTCACCTTATACATTTCCATCTTTGCTAAATACTTTTATTCATCCGTGAACCGAGTTTTCCTGAATAACAGCAGCCAGGTATTTCGCAGCAAAAGAGATGCCCTCAAGAGACCGTGTAGTCCCTCATTTCTCGAGGGAGGCATTCCTCTCCAAGAACTACAATTGCCTGGGCAGGAATTACAAGTGCAGGGAATGGATCACCGGCCACTTACGCTTCAGACGCAATAGCCGCGCTCGCCCACCGGGGACGTGTCCAAGCTGACGTCTGACGTGCGCCACGCCAACGCATTCCTTATACATTTTCTGCTGTAATTATACTTGAATTTGCAGTAATTATACCTAAATTTGCAGTAAATATACTCAAATATGCAGTAATTATACCTAAATATGCAGTAATCATACTTAAATATGCAGCAAATATACTTAAATCTGCTGCAATTATACCTAAATCTGCGGTGATTATACTTAAATTTGCAATAGTTATACCTAAATGGGCAGTAATAAGTCTTGCGGAAACGATCTTTTGTTGGAATGCAGTTATTTTTATATTATTTTTGATATTCAATTGCACGAAAGGAAATTTTAGGAAAACTTATTCATTGCAATGTAATTTCCAATTTAAAAAAGATCTTTGTTTTAGGTCGAGAAAAATTCAAGTTTATGACTTTTACTTAAAAATTTTGGTTTAAATTCCCATATTGAGGTCAACATCAGATTCAACGTAAAAAAATATCAAAGTACTTCCATCGAAATTACATCCATCGTTTCTTGAATAGCAGGAATGATAAAATTAACCAAATTTTGAACTAAATCTGTGCACATTTCTTTTAATGCAGCTATCGAAGGAGATAGAATTCAGCTTGGCTCTTTCCAGTCCTAGAAGTTAAATTTTAGCCAGAAAACTTTTCGGTATCTCAACACGGACTTCAACTTCAGCGCCCTCCAGTCACATCTCTCGCATTGAAGCGTCGGAGTGGTGGACGACGAATCGCCTTCAGCAGCGCGAGATTTCGGAAATAAATGTTTGAGTTAAAAACTTAAATTTGCGGGCATTCGTTGAAATGCAGGCATTGAAATCTAAATTCCGATTTAGTTGAAACAAATTCGAGCTCATGGATGACCTAAAAATATCCTTGAACTTGAAAATATCCAGAACTAAAACCATGTTGTATGCTTCGCACTCGTCCTGTTTTTATTTCACAAAGCTATTTGTTCTTGCCACAAGCTAGTTCAAGCGAGAACATTTTTTCATTAATATATTTAGTTGTTGGGTAGAAATTGTCGACATTTTTTGTCGCTTTTCTTTCTTGTTCATAACTTTGATCCTCTTCTTAATCGCATTTCGGTGTTTCACAGATGATTTTTTAAACCTTATTTTGAAATTGGGTCGTGATGCAGTGAAAATTACGAAGCCTTGTATTTTTCGTTTTTTTTCTCAGTGGCGTTTCGTTCTGCTCATGCAATTATTGCTAAGTCTTGAATCAATGCACAGAAATTGATAATAATCCATACTAACATTCCTTTAGAAACTGCTCAAATGAAGACTAACTTTTTTTACTTTGATGGTAGAAGCATGCCCAAATAGAGCTGATCTTCAAGTATTTTTTTCGAAAACTACTCAAGTCAATGATTAATTGTATCACACTTTAAAAACTTTGTTTATTTGCCGCAATAAAATAAAAAAACGTTCACTTCATGTATAAATCTCGTAGACATCAAGAAAATTTTACGATTCGTTATAGAACTCCGAGGTTCTGCTACAAAATAGTCTTGGAGTTCTCTAATGAACCTCGAGTTAATTAACGGAACTAACGACGGAAAGAACTCGAAATTCTTCCGAAGCCAGAAGAAAGAGCAGCGATGTTTTAGCCATTATTTACCGACGAAGGAAATAGCGACGAAGTTCCAAAGATTCTTCCGACGATTAAGCTCATCAAATGAGGAACACTATCGGTATCGTCAGTAATTACTCGTCATAAATTAAGCATTAGATGTCGGCAGTTATCCTACCAAATTTTCATCACTAATGAAATAATCCTTCCGAAATAAAAATCTGGCAGATGAAAAATATATAGGGATCGAATCAATCCGATTTCAGTAGGGACGGAGAAATTCTCATTCATTCAATTACAAAACAGGAAAATTAAGTCAACCTCTGAAACCTAGCCACAAATATTTCTGCAACTTTAGAAAATTGAAATACACATTTTAGTATTCGTACATTCTGAGCACGCCAGCATAAACTTTCGAGGTAAGTATCGCTTTTTACAAGCTGTAAAAAAAATATCTTCAGATTCTGGAGAAACTATTCCTCATCTCGTTTTACTAGGCAAGCTGTGCCATGTATTGGCATCGTGAATGTCGCACTTATCTTCCTTAACAATTTGGTGACGATAGCAGCACGGCAATTCCTTGCTCAAGCGAGGGGTGACTCGAGTAATCGATGCCAGCGTCCGCAGGCCAAGATAAAAAAACCATCTGTGATAAAAACCAAACGATGGACGACAGGCCTCGGCGGCCGCAGCCACGGCACTCCAGTTCAAAATAAAAAATATAACTCAGGACCCACGGCAGTGAGTGACAGAGAGCGCATTATCGTAAATTCTCACGATCCGTCACGTGACTTTACGTCACGAAAAGTTTACGTCACGAAAAGTTACGGAACTTTACGTCACGTGAAGTTCAGTCCGGAAACGTGAAGTCACAGACAGACAGACAGACGGACGGACATACAAACAGACGAACGGATATGACGAGCACAATAGCGCCTTTTTTCCATAAATGAGAAAATGCGCTAAAAATGGTTCATGGTGTCACAATAATGACATAGTTCCTGCATGTAGCATTGATATTCCTTCTGACGGGCCAATCTGGGTCAGGGTGACCCACATAGGAGCAAAAAATGCGCAAATGAGGAATTTATACATAGTCGCATTAATTTCTTAGAGTGCAGTATGCCACACACGCTGGCATGGTGTCGTGAACTCTAATATAATAAAGGGCTCAGTGTGACGATGTTAACTTGCTAGACATTATCTAAATTACGACGAGCCACCAACGCTTATAAATGACAATGGAAAAAAAATTACCCATATTAAAATGGGTGGTCAGATCCTAGGAAAAATTTTAGAGCGAGCTGTACACATAGAAATTTAGATTAGCTATTTATTAACGCTATCTTAAGTGCAGGAACGATATAATTTCTTCCCGGATTTTTGAGAAAACAGGTTTTTTTAAAACAAAGCAGGTTTCGAGCAATTTCTAAACAGCAATTGGTCCTTGTTGTATTGTATTATAATCATGTCATTCAATTGATAATTTTTTCCATCATACAAATAATTTTTATTCTCGCTCAAAAAGCTACAAGTTCGTCCGATAATTCTGCGGCTAGATGCTATCTAAATTAAAAAACAGATCAAGCCTAAATAACTTCCTTTCTTATGACCTGTACGTACAAGGCGCTCTCGCTCACGAAAACCATCTCAGTAAAAACTGGGATCAGAAAATCTATTTTTTTTTCTCGCCAACTTCTGTTCTCAATTACAGAACTTGCAAGTTTTGCTAGAAGAAGCCTCCTGTTTGACGTCTAAAGAATGTGTAGGAGTCTGCGCTATTTTTTTCTGATGCAGTGCAATTACTGACAACTTTCTGGATATTTTGGACAAAGGTTGGGATTTTCTTGCTATTGGCGCTCCGAGATCTGCGATTTACAGGGTATCTTATAGAGGAGCATGAATGTTTTATTAATTTTATCGTCTCTCTCCATGATAAGTTTCACCATGCAAATTGATCTGGAGAAATGAATCATGTTCATGAATAATTAAAACAATTCTTCTTAACGTTTTTATTAACATATGATGACTTTTTAAACACTAAATCGCGAAAAATACTTTATTGCGTTGAATTAATTTGCGCTGTGAATACGGCATAGCGGTATTTCAAGTAGCTCTTTGGGAAATCACTACATAATTTTCGACAACGTTATCAACCAAAGAAGTAAGGACGCTGCAAAGTATTCTTCTAAGCATGAAGAACAAAACCATCCAGATGAGCTAAATGCGGTCGCGTCTGCCGGGGCGCTATCGGCTGCATGCGGCCTATCTTACTGAGAAGACGTGAGCGAGGTTGAGGCCAGACTGAAGTAGACGAAGAAATTTGCTCGTAAGCGAGATAACGATAAGAAATCGTTCTGGACTTGGCGTGTTTGCTCAGCATAAATGCCATGACGAAGGGCATGAGGATTTGGAGCTGATGCTGTTCAGACAACTTCAAAGTTCGAATGCTAACATTATAAAATGTTGAAACGAGATGAGAAATAATGATGAATTGGGTATAATATTTTTTTTCATGGAATGGTGTTAGTTATGTAGTGTGGAAAAATATAAGTATGTGCACCCGCTAGTTCACTCGATACAGAACTAATGCAGGGTATATTATTTAAATGTTCTTTTTCAGTTATTCAAAAAGTTAGGGCAGGAATAAAAAAGTATTATTACTCATTTCCGCTTATTTTTATTAGGATTTTGTATTATTAGGGATTAATATTATTGAGAATTTATGAACTCATTTAGCTTTGATATTTGGTCTAGAATATAACTCTGCGAGTTTATTCATTTAGTTACTCATTAACGGTCATATTTGAATCACACAACCTGTATACTGAACATGAATCCACATTAATTGCGAGTAAATTAACAAGTTATGGTCACAAAAATGCTGGGTATTGTTTTTTGCTGGGCACACTCGTGCAAGTCACGCCCGGTCTACAGCTTCATTTTTCACGCCTGTGTGCCAGAGCTGCTCGGATTAAAATTCTATTTTTTATCAGAGGCAGGAAGATAAAGAGATAAAAGCTTCACTTGTTTTGCAGGCAAGGATGTCAGATTCTGCAGCAGGTCAAAATAAACACAATTTTATTCTCAGTCAAAGACAAGAGCTTGCAGACAAGCAGCTCTATATGTCCCTCGCGCACTGTTTATTCTAGCAAATTGTTTCTGTCTAAGCCAACAACTTCGAGTGAAGTGCCTGACTCGTCTTCCCTTTTCGCAGCTCAATTTAATGCGATCACTACTACTCAGATGTTATAAGTTACATATCTGAATCACTTTGATCCAATACTGACAACCATATCCTACCATTATCCAACACTGCCAACCAATACTGCCAATTTATCATACTCTGAATGACAACCTTTATAATAGAAATTGACATATGCAATGTGTATCGACGTGCAATATGAAATGCAATGCTAGGAGTGAATATCGGATAATTTTGATGAAATTTGTAAAACTGCCAGCAATAATTTATTTAATTGAAACATACTCAAGCATTCTTTAAATATTTTAAGAATCGAACTTAAAATGCAGGCTGAATCACTACCTAACTACTAATAAGATATCCAAATGTTACATTAATCAAAAACGTTAATTTTGTACTTGCACGCAAATGACATAAATGATTTTTTTCTAAAGAACATTGCATAATAACTGAATTCATAAGTGATTTAAAGAATTTTTGGTCTCACCAATTCTATTTTATGATGCAAAAGGACGCTAGTTCTGAGAATCTGAAAATGTTGCGCTCTAAACGCTGTTTTATAGTCAAGCATTTTCCAAATGCGCCGTCAAAATAGGTTATTTCCCTCTTTAAACGAATTTGGGTTGTTTTAATTTAGTTTATACAGAGATTTTTTCCAAGAAAAGATTAAGCAAATTTCCCAGCCACCAATCGGAGAAGACCTAGGTTAATTCTTGTATTCTCCTCAACTATGCACTGGCTTTTAGTCCACAACTTCGGAGTCCAAATCTGACACGTACAACGTTACTTTTAAATGCTCCATAAGTCGGATTTATCAGAAGACACAGAAGATTTATAACAAATAGAACAGCACCCTCGAGTACATGCGATACAAAAGCCTCACGGAAACTTCTACAGATTTCCCCCAACTTTAACGCAAAGTTGAGCTTCCAGAACACCCGGGAGTTCACATGCAAATACAAGCATTCATATAACCGAGACTCTGCGTGCGCAGGGAGCCGACATCGGCGTTAAAAATCGGGACAGACTTTATCCGCTCAATGCATCAGCGGTGAAAACTTGAATTTAAATTTCCATGTTGCAGAACATGGATGTTTATGATCACAAAGCTTAAAATATTGTTCAAATATTTTTTGCTCTCTTCTTGACGCGTTTATTTGGACTAAAGAAAAATAAAAAATGTTACATTAAATAATTTTGCCCAATTCAGTAGGAACGATGGAATTTATTGGTGCAAAGCGACGACAGCTTAAATTATAAGCATGATTCATGTCAATCTGAATTATCGAACCCATGAACCCCATGCCGCCTAAATATAAACTAGTTCTGTGAACAAAATAGCCGCATCGGGTCGAGATTCGCACGATTTATTGAAATTCGTGTTTCTGTACAACGATTTTTTCTCGCGAATGGTTATGTGGCAAAAGGTCAGATCAGTCTTCAAAAAATGAACTTCCAATTTGATTATGAAAATTCTTCCATGGACGTCCTGTGGAACCCCCAAACACAGATTAAAATCAATCCCGAAGCTTCACGCTAATCCAGCTTTGGCGCTAAATGCAGGGTAATCGACTGTAGCCATTGGCGCGTTCGGTGGCGTGTAAGCTGAATTTTTTGGCCGCCTTTCGAGACGACACGCGAGCTCGAATCCAGGAACGTTTAAAAGGCACGAGTCTTGGCAGCTTCCTGCTGCCGCAAAAATAGCAGCCTCGCCACGACAACATTAAACTATTTTAGCGCAATTTCTTCCTGCAGTTTCGACTAAAACTTTCTGCGCGCCTGAGACCGAATGAAGGCTTGTAGGAATTTTACTGTTCAATGGAGGAGCTTACAAAATGGCGAAATGCGTTCATAGTTTTTCCGCGCTAGTAAAGTCCATGAATTATTTATTTACACAATAGGCCTTTTTCATGATCTGATCAATTGTATACAATGGAAGTATCTGTTCAACACCGAGTTGTTTCCTTTATACCAATATTTCATCGTGAAATTTTTCGGAATTTTTTCCTTATTTAGTGGTTAAAGTTTAATTTAATTTGTTGTAAGAATATGCTTACGTTTTATAAATGATATTACGTTAATCAAGTTGCAATACGTAATAAAAAATCAAGTTACTTCTGATGGGTCTAACTGATTCGTAGTTTACTTCTGGAATGAATGCGTAGATTAATTGCCATTTACTTACAAAGGCTAATTTTGAGATTGGTTTGACGTAATTATAAGTTTTGCTTCAGAAAAAAGTTAAAATTTATGATTTCCCAGGAAACTCTCATACTTTTGTGCAAAAAAAATCAGGTTTACATATTACTTGCTGCGCCTTATATTTCAATTATAAAATAATTTGTAATAATTCAGGCATATGGTCACAGAATCCAATTTGAATATTTTAACGAGACTCATTCTATACCCATAGTTTAAATATAGACCGTGTCAGAAGATGACAGCCAGCACGCTGTGAGGGACTAAGCGATGTTGTCTAGGAGGTTATTCTGCAACATGTATTACTGAAAGCACGCTAAAGTCTCGTTAGTGAGACCATAGCTATAGAAACCAATACAAATCTTTTAGAAATATCACTTTAGCTTCTAATCAACGCTGCTCACAATAGCTAGAACTTGATTTAATTACGTCTTTTCATAGTCGATATATATGGCTAAATTGCCTAGCGATTATGAAGGAAAAGGCTTAAAAATGTAATGGTCTCACTACCTATGGCCTTCAAATTTGGATTACCGAGATTGCAACGTATTCAGGTCAGTTGCGCGCTGTACATGTAATTTATAGCCAATGGAATGCAGTTGAAAGCTGTTTATTCACATGTATGATTCGATCGATATTTCCTCGGCTACCACGCAAAAATCAAATTCTTGATTGGTCATATCGAACCTTATGAAGAGCCACGAGTGATTAGTTATTGATAGAAACACGAACTGCTCTCCATATATTAATTCACCTTAGAAATGAGTCTTTCCACTTTAGTTAAAATGTCTTCATATTGTATAATATCTTCAAGTAAACAAATTGAATTATTTTCATTGCAGAACAGGTAAACTTTTGTACTGAAGGATCGTATTTATCCCATACAAGAAGATAATATTTATCCTATTTATCCCATACAAGAGGATCATTTATCTTTTGTACAAGAAGATCATATTTATCCCATTATTTCAACGATGATTTCTTAATCGTTTATCCCTTATTATTTTAAAATTAAGAATTTAACATCAAATGGGATGAACTTGATAGCGAACTCTTTTATGAGCTAAGCATTAAAATTATACAAAGAACTGCCCGTTAATTTCGCAATGTCGGGCATACTTTGCATGACACCAGGCCTGCTTTATCCTGATTTACCAGGCGCCTCCAGCAAGCCGAGTTTGCAAATTTGCTGACGCAGCTGCTTATTCAGCAAAAATATTTGGATGCTGGAAAATATCTGCTATACAATAGCAGTTTTTTTTTATTTTGGCAATACTGAAGCAATAATTTTATTAGATTCTATTGTAGCAATGATTGCTTTAATTAATTTAATTCATGGTGTGATGAAAAATGACAGTTTGTTGCAAATTGCATTCAAATTTAATATTAAGTTACGCAGTAAATACTAAAAAAATTAAATCTTAAGTAATATATGCCATTTTAATCCTTGGCAAAGGATAGGACTCGAGAGGGTCGTTCGCAATTGAGCCATTCATGATCTCAATAACTTAGAAGAAGAGTCATTCAGACAGACATTCAATATTTAGGAATATATGAGTTATGAAACAAACACATAATTACGAGTATCTTTCAAATGAAGCTCTTATTTAACATCACTCGCTCCTCATACAAGTAGCAAAAAAATTTCCGCAGAACAGAGTAATTAAACTTGAAAACAAACTCTGGTCCAACAAGTTACGTGGGCTAAACTTGACAAAGTTTCGACGTAACTTATAATAAAAGTCGCCATCTGCGAGTGCGGCGAGTGTATGTTCCTCTGTATGCGGACTGGCACGCCTCAGCTAGGGCTCAAGATCATGTACAAAACTCTTATTTGAGTAATTTAAGTGGCTCGGTTACCAATAATATGATAGTGCTAATTATATACTAATATGATATACAATCTCATATGTATAATATGTTATATTTTATATGTAATTTTACAAATATATTAACTTCCATGAGGAGGCGAACATTGTAGATGCGGAGGCTTAATAAGATATAACCTTGGGGCTAGACATTCATTTCAGGTCATGTCTATAATCATCGATTGTTTTATTAATTCGTAGACAAATTGACTGTATAGGTTGAGAATATATATTATAATCAAATATTTTGTTGCAGGTAATATAAAATTATCATCGTTTATTTTCATTGAACACTCCTTTCTAAACAAACAAAGGCAATATTTTTCGTTACTCGCATAATTTAGCCTAGCAATTCATCGAGCAAAGAAACACTAATATATAAATTACGCATTGAATCGAAAATGTTCGTGACCTGACGATATCAACAAAAAGGTCCCAAAATTCAATGTTGTCTTTGAGTTCAGATGATAAATGGGCAAATGTCTAGAAAATAATATTTAACCGGAGCACATGGAAAAAATAATTTGTAAGTGAATTCATGTCATGCGTCTTCTCAACCAAGTTCAAAATAAGCCCGGCTATTTTTATTTTATCGCTAGTCAACCACACAAGTAAAATTGGAAAACATGCTCTTCAATTTTGGCAAAGATATTTTTAGCGCATTTTCTCATTTATGAAAAAATGCACTATTATGTGCTCGCCATATCCGTCTGTCCGTCCGTCTGTCTGTCCGTCCGTGACTTCACGTTTTCGTCGACGAGAAAATGCGCTCTCTGTCACTCACTGCAGTGAGTATACTGAGTTATAGTTTTTACTATATGTAAGCCGTGACATTCGAGCCAATTTGCTATGGCAGTCATAACGAGCGCTAAAGAATACGAGGCGGTAATAGGTTTTTTATGAGAGATTTTATTTAAGATGTGATGCCTTCCAGCTTATATTCAACTACAGTTCAATATAAATTTTTGTTCCACGTAATGAGGAAGAGTTTAATATTGTGGTTTGGTTGTAATCCTGGAGCAATTCGCATAGATTTGGTAGAAAATTTATATTGCATAAAATATTATTACGCAGTTTAACTTATAATTTGTCTGATAATTTAAATTATATATATTATCATATATTAACATTGACAAAATACATCGACTTAGAAGGTTGAGCGTATGGAAATCCGGCAGTCTGTCTAGATTTTTCTCATAATACGGTCGCCTTGTTTTCTTATTCTCCTCTCTTCCGTCCCTTTTTAAATCCTGTTCTAAAGCATGTTCATAATTTACAACCATCATTATCCCATTAAAATTAAATCGAGCCATCATCCTTCACTTCCTAAGTTTATTTCGAAGGCCTTCATTACTCGCTCTATACTTAGGCTTCTTCATGAATCACTTCTGCCCGGCCACCCTGGAAATTATGGCCGATATGTAATTCATCCTCTTAATATTCAGAGCAATAATGCCATAAATCTTCTGAGTAATTGATGATAAGTATTAGTGATGGATCATGTGAAGCATTTTTGAGGGCTTAAGCGACCTTTTATTGAAGGCCGCACGTGGAAGGTAGGGTAGCATCCCTACACTTGAAAGGACCATCAATCTCTCCTAAATTAAGGCTGCGTTGTTCATTACAAGCCTCGTGTTTACGGAAACGTTGCAAGCTCTCTCAGGAGTAAGCTTCCACTCAGAAAAATTTATGAGTCTAACTGTCCAAATAATGAAACACTTTCACAGATAAACCCATCTGTATGACCTAACTAGGTCAGAACGATCTACGAAGGGCAGAAAGTGGAACAGCTCATAAAAACAAAGTTTCGCTCGTTCCTCAAAAAGTTTACACCGCTTATCCGTTTTTTCCGCCTTGCAATTAAAATTTAAGCGTGAAAAAATCTTTAATTTTCAGAATGAATATATTTTTTTTGGAAGAGAAGAAAACATTTCCACATACTTCAACGAATATTATAATATTAAAGTTCGTTTTTTACAAAGATTTGTTTACAAAATCACAACTAGCAGTGGCGTTGTCTTAAAATATCCCAAAAAGTTTCACGCTTTATATATTTTTTCGATGCAACGTGAAGTATTTTTGTCCAAAGCAACAGCTGGAAAAGAGTAAATAATTTAAAAATAATTTTGAGTGAATACCTTTTTTGCGTCACCATAATCGGTATACGATGATATGACGAATGTTCATTGCCTCATTTAGTTGTTGGTAGTTACTGTGCATTATCTTCTGCAGTTAACGGAGAGTTGGCGTCCATAGCATGTTATAGAAAACAGTTCATTGTTAATTTTCTATATGGTGCAGTTCTACAGTTCCACATGGTGCAGAAATCCATCAGCTCAATAAAAAATCGCTAATCCGACTGATTCCAACCTCAACCGCAACTCCAATCTAAATTAAACTTTTATCTTCTTCTTAACTACTTAAATTATGGTTTTACCAAGCATAACTCTGTAAAATGTGAATCTAAAAAATATGATCAATCAACGTGTTGATTTACGAACGCATTTCATTATTTATCTTGCATGGCAAAACCCCATGCGTCTCAATCATTGCAAATTCAGCGAACGTGAACTCTTGTGATTACAAGCAAGGAAAAGTCAGTCTTCTTTAGTATCCATTAAAATGAACGTCCTTCCGAACGTTCTTTATAAAATCGAGCGCAATACCGTGTGTACATGCAAGTTATAAATGAAAATTGCTTAGTCACATGAAATGAAATTTTAATATTAAATAACTGATGGCGAGAAATTTGTAGTGCATCAATAGGATTTATGTATGTTCCCACAAAAATGCACTTGCGCTTATTATAAATCGTGAAATACTTGTATCAAGTAATATTATCCATCCTGTAAAGTTTCAGGCATAATAATTTTCATGCTTGAATTTTTGGAGAATTTTAATATTGTTATATAAATTTACATAAACATAATGAAACATAAACATAATAAAGCATTTCAAATTCAATTTTGAAGAAATAATAAACCAAAAAATAAAAAAAATTACTAAATATAATAATATATTAAATTGTTGCCAAAATAAAAATAAACGACGAAACGCAATTTTGAATATTCCAAACTTCGGAGATTTCAATGTCAATGAAAATTGTAACGAATCAAATTCTCGCACGCATAAATTCTTGCCGCCCACCTTCTCTAGTGAGATCAATACAAGACTCGTATAATGAATGACAAAGTTTTTCAGAGCTCATAAGACTTGTGAACGTGGATGACTTAGAGGCCATCTTCTTCAGGAACGACTGCCGTTCAGCCAAAGTGGCAGCCATCTACGGATGATCCGTGCAGCGATCAACAGGCTATGCGTTTTACTGACGCTATTCTGGCCACCGGAAATAAATAAATTCTGGAGCGACAAAATCAGCTCAAAATTTCAGAGAGTGAGAAAAGTGCAATCTCTAAACTTTGTTAAAGTTTCAAAACAGCATGTTATGATTTGCTGGAATTTATATGTGTTATATAAGTTTGAGCCTCACTCTGAGAAAAATCGAATGAAATCCTTACTAGATAATAATTTATTTCATTAGACCTGCGATATTCTCTTGCTCAAAACTTCACTATATATAAAAATAATTATTTTTTGCTGAATTATCCTCGAACAGAGCGTGAGATATATTTTCTTCTCATATCGTCGGCAAAACTATTAATTTTCACGTATTTATTGAGTATTCAGTAATGTCTGTAACATCAATTGATGTCATTCCCAACATACCAACTCCATTCGCTTGCAGTAACTCCAAAAATAATTAACCACCAACGCCGCGAGCTTCCTACAACACATACAAATTATTAATGTATATTTAACGTGTATGAGCTTATTGGAAATATTTCCTGCCTATGGTTATCATTGAAGTTTCTAGAGAACTATAACAAGAACAATTACTCGCCAATTGCGGCCATCAGGCGGCCGATGTGTGTGAGAAGCTCGGCGTATATAGCAGAGGTCAAGCCGTAGTGAGCATGTAGCCTCTGTGACGGCAGAACAGGCCTCCGGGGAAATTGTTATGTATTTTGTATTGGTGCTGGCAGCCTGATGTGAATACGCAGATTCTAGCGAATTTATAGCTTCTTTACTTCCTATCTCTTTATTTGAGTGGGTGCTGCCATTATTATTTGCTATTTTATTTATCAGATTTTTTAAAAGGAAATATTTTTTATATATCCTGTTTGTTTTACATTGTAACAGCAAAAATTGTCTGAATATGTCCACGGCTAAATACGAGATTTGTAACTTGAAAGGAGACTATTTCTCTTTTCGAGAATCCAGTTTAAGTTTCTAGACAAAGAAACTGGAGCAAATTCATATAAAATCAGTTGTTGTTGATTATTAGCTATGCACATTCGGCATTCAGTGAACGTTTGGCTTAAATGAATGTATTAGCTTTATATTATTACTGCAAAGTTATTCATTATTGAGGATTCTGGTATTTAAGGCAAGAATATTGCCGGACTGCCGGAAGACATAGCTGATGAAAGAGAAGTACATTTGTTCCTGATGAACAAAGCGCCAAGCTGAGTCCCCAGCTGTACTTAAATAATGTACTACTCTCTCCTCCACACGTGTAGCTTTTTCGATTAAAAATTTTGTGACGACGATGGACAAGAATATTAATGCTGTCCAGCACACGTCTACATAGTTCCATGTTATTAGCGAATAAATATGTTAACCACTACAAGCTCGGAAATTATCAAGCTCAGAGAGAGCATTTTTGACGGACCTAAATTTCAAGAAGTGCAGAAAAACGTTCATTTTGACGAGCTCTGAACTCAAAGGAAACGAGAGCTTGGTAAGCATCCAAATCAGTTTGTATTAGCTTCCTATGTAATACACGTGCCAGATTTCAAAGTCTGTGTTTATAATATGCAAAAGACTTAAGGTAAAATGTGCAAAAAAGCCACACATATCTGTTTATTCCATTTTCACCTAAGCTTATTATAGCCAAACCATGCGTAAAAAATTAATGATGAGCTTGGAGAATGATTCAAATAAAAGATTAGGAAGTTGAAGTACGAATATCAAGGCATATAAAACGCCTGCATGACGGGGGGACTTACACTGTATGCTCCTGCATGATATCCTGGATTCAAAATACACTAGATCTTCTGAGAAACATACACTATGTCTTTCTTTGGTACAATAAATCGTGTTATTGCGTCATCCAAGTATATCGATTCATCATTATTCTCATAAGCTGAAACGACTTTAGGAATTTACACACATCATTTTCTGTTAGTGCTTTTAAAAGATTTTTGAAGATACAGAACACATGATGTGTCATGGCAACACTTTTTTTTATAAATTTGAAGTCAGCCCACACGAATCATCACAGACGTTTTACCCCATTAGTGTCTAGGAACACTGGGAAAATGTGCATAATAACGAGGAAATTTTGAATCTTGCAAGCAACCTCATAATAATATGCGCATTCAAGCGGCTCTTTCTAAGTCCGATTGAAAGACGCGGTTCATTTCACCATTCTATTAAATAGGCCTCCGGACCTCGAAGATTGTGTTCACGCCGAGCCATTAAATTCATGTGATGTACTGAAGAAAAACATGGCTGCTATTACGAGAACGACGGCCTGCCATTCGAACACCCGATATCAAAGGTTACGCTTCATTTGCGACTCCCTATATAGCGATGCCTTGGAACTCAAAGATTTCAGACGAAATAGGCTGAGGCTTCGGAAATCTCAGGATTAAACTAATCACTCCCGTTTCTTGACCACAGAAACAGGATAAATTAACAATCAAACAACATTAGTGCACCATCAGTTTAAAAAAAATACTTGGTGGTACTTGCAGGAGACACGATTGGTTAATTATCTAAAAAAACTGAATTATGGAATTTATTGTCAAAGCTTAAACCAAAGTAATTTATATCGCCGTTAAGACAATTCAAGACATTTTCTGCGCGAAACAAGTTTTATGTCAGTGCTAATGAGCAATGACAATGATAATAACTTGCACTAAAGTGACTCGTGTGCAATAATAAAGAATCAATAACTTGTGAGAATCATTTGACCGTGGTAACAAAATTGCATTTTCACGCGCTTTCTTCTATTACAATCGAGCGCACATACGAACGACACGCGTCAGGACACGCGAGCCTGAGCAATTTGTCTGATCACGCATGCCAGGAGTACGACAATCTAACTTCATATTGAATTCCTGAAGAATTTCATCGTCTGTGAAGTAAAATATCTAGGAATTTATTCAATGTCTTAAGGTAGTGTTGTTGAAATAATTCCCGTAAAACTCTTAGAATTGTAAAATCTAAAAGTGAATTCGTTTACTGGTATAAAGTTTGAAGCTCATACAATTTTTTTTTGTTAGCCTGTCTATTACGGAAATAACAATAAAAGCAAGAACTTCATTTAAAATTAATTGTTTTTGGTGTTTCAGATAATCTCATCCAATCCACGCTGCTTTAATGATAGATCAACAGGACCACATCCGTGTGAGACAAATAAATTTTCTTGACGTACGCTGGTACACTAACCATGACGAATTTATTCTGGCATTATTTGCCGGAGAATTAAATAAATTCAATTATTTGAATAATTTATAACGGAAGTAGCGTTGGTCCCATTCACAGCTTGAAAAAGAGTGGAGGCAAAGGATTGGTGCAATCTGAGCATTAAATTTGTTCATTGTTGTGGATAATTGAATGGATTGTAATGAATTATAATTGAGCCGAACCACAGTTGATGTAGCAAGAAAAATGTACTTTTTCTCTATTGTAAAATGATCGGAATTCTTAACAGGTTTAGTCGATTAATATAAAACACGCACTCGCAGTTGCCCGCAAGCCGGTAACATTTGAAACCTTTTACAGAATACCGCACGACTTAACAAAGCTGTAATCCGTTATTGTTTGCATATTGTTATAATGAAACATATATTATAAGATGGTGCTCTTCCGTTGAGAATTAAAGATTGATAAATATTTTTTGGCAATGCAAACACGATATATGAGGCGTAGTTGCAAAATAATTATTACTTTACAATAATTAAGAATTTTCAAAATTGTTGCAGTCACCTATCCAATTAAACTCTTTAAATTATATGCTATAAGTAAGCGATTGCTTTTCCATTTTTAGTATGATTGTGAAACTATTCATTCATAATTCTCGCTAAAACTGTTTGCTATTTCCTGACCAACTCGTTCTTCATATGGCCCTCACTAAAACTTCAAATCATATCCAATGAAGACTCAATGACCTATTCTTCTGCCCTGATTTATTTCAAATTTCCCCAGCACTCTCGAGCTTTATAAATTTTCCGTAGCCCCATGAAGTACATCTCACACATTCTTAATTGGTAGTTATCAGCAGCACTGCTTACAAATAATGCGTAGCGATCAGCAGCACTGCTTACACATTGTTAGTAGCGATCAGCAGCACTGCTTACACATAATTCGTAGCGATCAGCAGCACTGCTTACACATAATTCGTAGCGATCAGCAGCACTGCTTACACATAATTCGTAGCGATCAGCAGCACAGCTTACACATAATTCGTAGCGATCAGCAGCACTGCTTACACATTATTATATACAAGTAGCGATCAACCGCACAGTTTACACATTATTCGCAGCCCCCTGCTCTTCTCAGCGTAATTCCTGAACTTCCTGAGAATTCACTGAGCTGTCGGCAATCTAATAATCCCCATAGATTGCCTCCGCAATTGCCATTGATGGCGCAGCGATTTCCGCGTCCGTTATGCATAGCGTTTAAGGGTCGAAACGATTGATTCTCTACGGCAAAGAGAACACGCATGAGAACAAGTAACGAAAACAAACGGCAAATTTATCTCACGGAAAAGTTTGAACATTACATGTAACTTATTCACCTACTTTTGGAGCAATATTTAGAAATGTGGCACTACATGAAGTTTTGCTAAATAAATCATACAAGATTCTTCATTACTCTTGATTTAGCTAACTAAGCTTCAAATTATTTGGGAACGAAATTTTTAAATGCATTCTCATGCAAATGGGATACATTTAAATGAATTTTCCAAATAAAGCAGGCATTCTTTTTTTTAGAAAGCGCATAGCACAAGACTAGAGTCATTGCGGATTGTTCCGTCAGATTACTTTGATACCTGCATGGAGAATTGTCAATAGTCGGTCGATCTGAGGGCGGGCAGGCAAACGACTGCAATACTTCTTTACTTTAACAATGGTCGGCCACCATTTATTGGGATATTGTTTCTTGATCAGAGAGTTTAGAGCCTTGGTCACTGTCTATTTTTTTGCTTTTCCAGTCTGTTGTTTTTTTTTAACTGGCGGTAAAAATTCACGCATAAATTTGAAACTTTGATGCAGTCAAGTTTTATTAAATTGGTTCTATAGCTCCCTTGATCTGTCAATTGCCATGAGCCCATTTCATGACGTACAATTTTTTTTCTGCTGTATGTGCAATAGCAACCGAAAAAAACATTAAAGCAAGCAACAGAGTATTGGCCGAATTTTATTGGACTAGTTAGTGCTGAAGACAGTTTATTAATCCTCGTGGAGGTGATACTAATTTTTTATCGTTTTCATTTACCAATAAATACACAGTGTATCTTATGAGAAAAAAGATGCAATGCTTAAAATTTTAAGCCGGACGTATTGAAACTAAGAAAAATTATTTATTTTCTCGCAATGTTGCGCGGCAATAATCCCGGATTTAATGCTAGTTGAAGCTCAATTTAAGAGAAGAAGCCTGGCGTCGCTAGCAGGTGCTCCATATTAAGACCGCTTTGAAAAATGCATGAGAGCCCGATTCTGTTGTCGTTTGATAGAAGACCTCAATAAAGGAGCAAGGCTTCTCTCTCGCGTCTCAGCAATGAGACAGATGATCTCCTACGATCTAGATTAGAAGGTATCTCTTTAGGATGCCGCGGTGGGTCATAAGCTTTTATGGTCTACTCGGCCAAATGGGGTGAATGAGATGAGATGTTATTCGGTGCATGGCAAAATACCCAAATTATATAATTTTAGGAAATAAATATGTCACTCTGAGTCATGTATATATTTCCAATTAATGTAGGAGGATTTTTATAAATGGCAGTGTTCAGTCAGAAGCAGTTCAATCGGATTAAATGGTATTAATGGAAAAAAATGTGTTAATTACATCCCATGATAAGGGAGCTCTTTCTAATTTCTTGATGTCAACAAGCTTCCGGATTGAGCTCTGTTAGAACTCACAAGATCGTAAATAAGATATAGCTGGTACACTCCTATTTTTAATTTTGAACATGACGTGAAGATTACATCAAAACGATAGGATTCAATGGAAATAGATTCGTAATCAAACGTTGAATGGGAAGACCTGAAGTTTCATTCTTGCAATGATGTGTTGATCTGAATGACATGTAATTATCGGTTGATCAAAGACCCTTTGAATGATTCAGCACAAAATGACATGAAGGAAAGGAAGCCGTTGACAGTGTTCCATCAGCGAACAATGCTTTGTTGTCTTTTAATCAAACATAGAAGCCATCTCATCGATCATCACGCCCAATTATTTTCATTCTATTCAAACACTCCAATCACTCGAAGATAGAACAGCGATGGAAAAAACAGCAAGCCCGAGGTCAGGTAGCTGCCCGTTGAATTTCTGGATATTCACCGAGATAGCTGGATGCGGTATTTCTTTAGTAATATTGCTTTTGAAGTCCAGTGACTACAGACGTATTTATGTCTTCCATGGCTTGGCCAAAATACACAGGACCAAGCAAGCAAGGAACCCATATAATATGGGGACGTTTATTTGATACATGAAAATTAGCTGCCTGCATAATGAGTGCTAAAATTCACCTGCTTAAATATAACATCGCCACGTATTGTTTGTTATTCACCTTGTTATTCACATTCGAACATTCCGGCCAAAAGTAGAACTCATTATGCTCCGCTATTTCTTGTTAAGGTATCCAAATTAAAAAACGCTGTGGAGCCAGTGAACTTCTTCTTCTTCAACGGAACATTTGAATAGAAGTAATGCAATGTGTAAATAGTACTTCTGTTTTCATGGAAGAGAATTTAATGAAAAAATTCTAAACATATGTAAATGTGGGTTTCGAAAAGACTAAATTGAGAGACTTCTTTGCAGTAGTATGAACAATTTTTCATATTTTCATTTACACTAATGAACTGAAGATGATTCAAAAACTAACGTGAATTCGTAGCTCTCGAAATCGTTCTATCCAGCCACTAAAATGAAGATCGCATATGAGATTAGCGACGTGCAATCCTGTCGGATATCAGCCATTCCCTCACCGAATATTAATCCACATGAGAAGGATTTGGATCTGGCTTGCGGTGACGATGCTTATATGTATGTAGATGGCAGCTTACTGTAGCAAAGTAATGTGTGTTTCCGATGCATGCAAGGTTTTCAGTAGTTGATAACTGCTAGACAAGTGCAGCATATTAACGTCTGTTACGGAATCATGGACGATTGCCTGTAGGTCTAAGTTGACTGTCTAGTTTGGCAGATTACCGCATACTGCTGATTTATGCACGATTGCAATCAGTATTAATGAAAATACATATTGACTGTTTAGTGCAGCAAAGGAACGCATGCTACAAACTTTCAACTCAAGTAGCTCCTGCGTCTGATTACCGTCCGTCTTTAAACAAACACACACGGAAATTCTTTTGCTTTGTTTTATGCCGATTATGTCGCAAGATCGCTACACTTGCCTTAATTCCATTTTCAAAAATATCGTTGTATTTTTCCGTTTTATTGCAATAAAATTGTATTGTGTATCGTTGCTTAAAAATACTTTGTTCTGAGTTTGCAAAGTTGGAAACATTTTTGATAGTATCTCAATTTTTTATTTTTATTTTTTTATTTTAACCGTCGAATTATTCTCATTTATATCCCTATTTCAACGAAGTTCTGTAAAAGTTGAGACCTTACTTTCCTTTTACATTGATAAGTATTTTATGAACCTTTAGAAACTGAAGTTTAAAATCTGTTTTCAACTTTGAAGGTGGGCAATTGGTGTAAAAAGTTTTGCCCTCATATAATTCAACAAAAAGTTAAAGTTAAGTGATTACTTCTTAGAATTTCTCCTCATGAATGAAAAGAATTTGTACTCCAAGGCAGTCACGCAATCAAGCCACTCAGAACAGATGGAATCTTGCCGCTAAATAACTCACTGGACAAATTTGAGCAGCTGAAAGAAAGCACTGGTCGCAAATATGCTCAATGAATATAATCAGCACGTCAAGACTGAATTATCAGGAATTCTAGCACTTAATTCTTCGGGCATCCGTAAGGCCTTCGTGTTGGTCAGGAATTCCGGCACTTGATGGTTAGTGTGTTCGTAAGCCCTGCTTGTCGGTCGTCACCGCTCACGAACGTCTCGCTGATCGAAGGTAAAAAAATATAACTCAGTACTCACTGCAGTGAGTTACGGAGAGCGCATTTTATCGTCGACGAAAACGTAAAGTCACGGACAGGCAGACAGACAGACGGACAGACGGACATGGCGAGCACAATAGCACCTTTTTCCATAAATGAGAAAACGCGCTAAAAATTAGCGCGTACGCCCACATCAGAGACCAATAAAGCTTCCCGTTATTCCGAAAAAATATGGTGAAATTGCGACAGGCGACAATGCTTGAATTCCTCAACAACAGCCGATAAAATACATGCCATTTTCAATTAGCTCTTCCTACCGGCCATAACGATTTGCATGCTCAAACAGCACCACGGGACTTTTTCACGGCCTTGATGGACGTTAATTTTTCCTAGCACTGGCATTTCTTTATTCCAGTGCGAGCGCGTGACGAAGAAAGACAGGGCCATTTTCTCGCCCGTGATCCTTGCCCGCATTATATCTGGATGATAGACATTGAGTTCATCCACGCTGTCGTAATCCAACTACAGCGTATCACAGTTATCTCTAGTATAGGTAAAAATGCTGCTCAGGTCATGCAAGTTCTGCGAAGGACTAAAAACACTTTCTGGGAATCCAATGCAAGGCTTATAAAATTACCGAATTTTGGTCATCTTCACTAACGATGGAAAATAGATACAATTTTAACCAATATAAAAATCTTTTACGTATTCAAAACCTTTTATAATAAATAAGAAGGTATTATCATCGTAATCTACGTATGTTGTTATTTCAAAGCATAAATTGTCGGTTTTTTATAAAAAATAATCACAGTACGTAAGAAGTTTGATATTTCCTTAGCCTTAATGAGCCAAGAAACTTCCATTCACTGCAATGACAAGTGACTCGTCATATATGCACACTATATCTTAATTACTTATTTAATCCCAATTACCTAATATTTTAATTATATAACGAGTAATCTTCTATGTATAATTCCACTAAAATTTGTACGCTTGCTATCTGCAACAATCATAGCTTGGAAATAATCTTTGACGGATAGTTCAAGGAGACAAACCGTGCAGCATTCAAATTAGACCCCGTGGCAATTCATCACTCTGAACGCATCGCAGTCGCAGCTCAAGAGCTCTAACAGGGAGTTTGTTCAAGCGTTCCCTGGATAAATGGCCACGACCACACGCTTATTCTGCACGTTCTGCACGGATTTAAATACCCTTCAGCTGAGCCCCTATATTTCCTTTGTCTTGGTTCATGCATTACATAGAGTCGATAGATAATTCAAACAATACTATTATTGTAAGAACCCCACAGTAATTGGCAAGATTCTATGAAACTTTACGAGTTTGAATTTCTACATCAATGAAATAATATTGAATAATCACACTGGAGAACAAACAGATTGAATGAAATTTGTGTGCTCAAACAAATTATTGTTTGACCATTCGAAGCTCAGGTTTTGAATGCAATTATTTCAATAAATCACCTGTGTATGTCTACCTTCGATAATTAATGGTGAGGTGAAATCTTGATGCCCGGCATGAATTCGTCAGTGATGGATGTAAGGAGAAATGTTATAATCGGGCAAACAATTCAGTATCGGGTACATTACTCAAAGTCATAACAATGAAGATTAGAGTAAAATTATAAATCATAGTCGCCTCAGGAAATTGCTAGTCCAAGACTATTTATTGTGATTGCACACATTAACGACTAGTGTGTGTCCATTAGTCTCAGCTAGTCGTGATAAAGAATTGAAATTTACAACACCAGAGCCCAAACATTATGATCGAAAAATTCCATTAGAAATTATTCGCCGGTTTATTCACAAGCATGCAATTCATCGGATTATTGAGTTAACTCAAGGTATTCGGATCAGCAAATAAATATTATTAAACAATGATAATATAATTATTTATATTTATATAATAATAAATTAAATTATAATACCATTAATAATAAAATAATACTTTTTAGATTGATTATTGGAAGATAATCGTGCAAGGAGAGGTGAGAGTGGGGGTAGCGTAATGAATGTAATCATTGATCACACCTAACACCTTGCACCTCACCCTTACTCGATCAATAATTTGGCTTTCAATTTGACGACTGACATAGAATTCTGTGTGTGGCAATAAAGGCCATTCTTAAGGCTGTCAAAATGTGAGACGCATTCGTACACATGAGCTCCATAATGTCTTACAAATTGCTTGCTTAGCGTTCCGAGTCGTGCCCATAAATCTGGCAAGGCATTTGTCCTGAGCCGGTAGTGCAGTGGCTGGTCAATTGCTGGTTAAACATAACGAATGGACATCTTACGACGGAAAGCTTTTAACCTCAAAGACTTGAATGCGTTTACTGGAACATCAGCAACACTCCTCTGGCCTTTCATTGAGACGAAGAAGGGGATAGCGTTTATCGTAGTTAAGACAGCTGTGAAATACAGCTTGGAAAGTGCAATCAACAATAAATGGATGCGTTCAATGACCTTTCTTTTCTTCTCACTTCCCATCTTTAGTGATGTATTACGGGATCGAAACTTTGCATACGAGCAGAAATTTATGGGTTCAGAGTATGGCTCGTAAGACAGATTGTTAAATGCTCTTCATTAATTTCTATTCAGCTTCTAAATTACTGTGCTTTTACGTTTATTACTCAAAAGGCGCTGCTGGCCAACGGTCATTGGTCACTCGTTTCTTAATTTCAGTGGACATTATAATCATCGACGTTTCAGAAATCTTAACACAACAGGAGATCAATATGACCACCTATAATTATTCACATAATGGGGCTCATAAAACATTGCCCACTAATTCGCTAGATTGTTTAAGGTCAAATAATTGCAATCAACAACAATCAAGAGTTTGAAAATTTTCACTTGTGAAGATCCCTCAAACTACAACAAACTATTTATGTTCGAAACTAACTACTGCTAAAAAAAGGCATTTGACTGCTATACAACGATATGTATTGATGTATAACCTCTATGTTCAATTCTCATCATGCTCAAATGGCAGTAAATATAAGCAAAAATTTAATGAATTGAATGAATTTCTAAATTCCTCTTCGGCTTGATATTCATCCATGTTACTCGTCTTCATACTTCTGCTTCTTATTTAGTGAAACTAAGTATGGCTAAGTAACTCTTCACTAAATGATACATCTTCGAACAAGCTCATGACTATTATCAAATAATGTCTACCATGAAAACAAATAACTGCGATCAACGGCAAGGGATAGTGATGACAAGGCAGCGAAGGGGGCAAATAGTTGTGTAGGAGTACCAGCATTGTTCGGAATATCCCTAGCATCATTCAGGGAGGCAATCGATGAATGCATATAACAATAGCTGAGCAGCACATATGTTGTGATCTATTCACACAAATACCGGCCTTTCCCGGCATAATCATCATGTAATAGTAATAATTATGTTCTTCAACACATCCTTTTCATGCTTCAGCTGTAGTATGCTTAAGCCTTCTTCCAAGTTATTTGCTAACTATATTGTTCTTGCATATAATTTCGATGTGCCGTACGCTGACGTTTAATTGTTTTTGTAATGATTCTTCAAAGAACATTTTTCTGATTATAATGCAAATTAAACAGGTTTTCATGGTATGAATTCAGTATAATTTAAAAGAAAAATCTATAAATTTAGGTAAAATTGTGGACTTTAAATTTATTGTCAAAAAATTATTTTCGCCATCTCTTCATGCAGGAATTTGGCCTCTTCACTCATTATTATTTTGCGATAAACTCGCTAAATTATAAAAGAAAATAAACGAAGAAAATAAATTTCGAAATAAATTATGCTCCATGTGGCATGATTTACTTCCGGTCAGAGACACGCTTATGTATGACTTTGATTATATCACAATTAAGCCAAGCAGAATTCAAATCGTATCATCCAAAAGTCTATTCCTCGCACCATATATGAACAATTTAGTAAATTTTCCTTTCTTGGATCCCACACAGAATACTACGGTGTGAGACACAACTAACAGGGAAATTCTGATCTATTTTAATATTTACAATAAGAGCTCTCCATCGACAGAGTGATTAATAATAAAAAACCAACGTGAAATTAAAATAAATGTTAGTTACTATGCCTGGAGCCAGAATTGTTCGATCGACCAGGAGTGAAAAACTCAAATCTTTCCTCGACGAACAGGCCACGACCTCAGTCCCAATATAATTGTTAATATCTTCAGACCATCAAACATATATTTTTATCGCTCGATAAATCAATGGCTAGTTGGGCGTGATGATATATTTTTATCGTGTTTAAAACATTCGTCCTAAAAAGTCTCACTATTTATGCTGCAAATTAATACTAGTGAGCGACATACACGAACCATTATTCTTTGTATGGCCACTGCTGTAGGTCTTAGAGAATAATGACCACTTCTAAGAGATTATAATGAGCAGCTTCTGTTATTTATTCGGGTCCAGTCACTCTTAAGCGCTAAATCTTTCTTTATTTATCAATGTCTGACCGTGTGCTAAATGTTACGCTGTACTTTGTATTTGATGAATGGGAACAAATGCTCTTCATAGAAACTCATTACAATTGAGTGGTTGAGGAACTTATTAAATAATCGGCTTTAAATTTCAGAACAGTGCCAACTTCATTTGAGGAAAGTGGTATAGAATAATTAATTAGGATTCAATAAATTTAATTGGAATCTACAGTGCACTAAGTTTTGACACCTGTCGTATTCTACATGTTTGTATTTCTCTGCTTAACTGCGATCTGGGAAAAATCATTAAATGTAATAAAAATGTGAACAATCACTCGAGTGAACAATCGCACCTATGTTATAATATATATTAATTTTTTCATCAGTTTGATAAAATTTTATAATACAATAAAATCACAGCAAGGGTTATTGCTTAAGCTTCATTTTGCCATGCTGTTGTAGTGAATTTGTCGTGAATCTGAATTATAGTCGTGATTCTGACGCTTGTTATGCATAAGATCCGAGCATTATCCTTCCCTATTAATGAATTCAAGGGACAATGTTTATCAGCATCATGAATATATAATATTTTCTTTATAACTACATAATTATTTCGTTATTACATTGCACAGGGCACGAAGCTCTGCATAGATTATAAGCAAGTTCATAATTGATTAGCATACGATGAAATGAAAGTTACATATATTAGATATTTCAATATTATTAGATATTTCAATATTGTTAAATTCTCTAATTTAAAACTATGAAGAAAATCATTATAAAACTATGAAGAAAAAAACTAATAAAAAAACTATGAAGAAATAACTATGAAGAAAATATTAAAACACTATGAAGAAAATATAAAAACTATGAAGAAAATTATTTCAGAGTTGTCTAATAAACTTTTAATTCAAATTTAAATATAACCAGGAGGAGAGAAACTTCACTTATCTGTAAATTACATGATGACGGAACTCATGAACAAATTTATCAAAGGTTTTTGAATGTAGCCTAGAGTATTCAAAGTATCGAAAGCTTGGAAAGTATATTATCCTGAAAATAATTTAAAAATCGAATCAAATAAATATATCAAGACACGTGAAGTTAGGTACTCATTCAGGCTTTATTTCGGCTTTTAAAAATCAGGATTGCACAAAACATAGCTTGCGTTAAAAACAATAATTATGTACAGAGAGCCAATTTTTATACCATTCAAATGATTAGTTCAAAGCATATAAATTTCCTTGCTGGGTTCGTTTTCGCACATCGTCATCATGGCGGTGACCACGGTCCGAACTCGTGAATTTTTGATCGTCCATGAATTTGGAAGTCCTATTGTCCACCCTGACCACCATGCTAGCGATAAGGTCAACACTTTTCTCCTGAATAATTGATAATAATCGGAATTGCAGACTCAGCCACAGGGAGAAATAAATGGATTGCAATGCCATTGCACGTCTGCTGGCTATATTTTTACAGAGATCGTTTCTTTTATTGTATGGAGAATTACTGACGTCTTCCTCTGTAAGCTTGGTAGTCATGATAGGCGCCTAATAGACGGTGATATATTGGACACATACCCTCACACCTCACACGTAAGCATGGTTGTAAAGAAAAACGACTAATGGCTTGTGAAATAATAGGAAATACGATTCTCCGTTAGGTTAATAGTTATGATAGGCACCAAACGACTTGTGAAATATTGGCTAATTTCGACCATCCAGAAGTTTGTGTGTATAAATTACGTTAAATTATTATTGTTAGCAAAATTATGTCGGCAAATGGTCATTTGAAAATAATATGTTTAATATACATAGAGAAGCCAGATTACTGTTAGATGTAACGTTGACCCATAATCTTTAGAGCTATTTTAATTAAAATTGTGGCAATATAGATAATAAAAGGGACTTGAGATCTCTCAGAAAATGATTGCTTATGTATGACTCTAATATTCATAATAAAAACGTGGCAATCGAAATCGGCAAGACATTAAATAATATTTACTGCATTATTACACTTTTCCAAAATTGGTTTTGAAATAGTAACAAGAAATCTTTCCGGCAAACATGGTTACATTATCGTTCCTTCGATGCTAAATTTCTGTTGTTTTCCATCGGGAATTTTCAAATAATGATAAAATGATGATAAAATTTCAAGTAATAAGTCTCGATAGCACACACAAATAACCAACTTTTCACAACATACGAGCTCAAATCTTAACATCGAACTTTGCAACGAAAATTTTCAAACAAAAATGCAGTCAGTAATCATTGCACCATTCAGCCTCATTGCTGATTGAATTGAATATACGTAAAAAAATATCAAACCAAAATCCAGCCAATGTTAACTCCATCATTCAACGTCAATTTCGATTCAAGTGCAATTCAACTTCGCAACAAAAATTATCAAACCTAGCCCAACCATTAATAATTCCATCATTCAACCTCAATGAGGAATTGAATGCAAGTATTTCAACAGACCACCGTCTGGAGCGCTGCAAACAATTCAATTCCGTAAACAAAGTTATAGCAGCTCCAACAATTTTTCTCGGCTATGAAGTTCGATCGGCCATGACTAATTCAGCGAGCCTTTTAATTCAACGAAATGAGCCAATAATTCAATTAACTACAGCTGAATGTTTCGGAATAAGCCAACATTATTAGTCCGATGTTGAAGCGCCGGTAACTTTAACTCTAGCTTCAATAGATAGAATGCAATTAACATATTAAAAAGTTCTCGTCTAACAATCTAATAATGACCAAAATTGCACCAATTAATAGGCATTTTTGATTAATTTCAATCAAAACATGTTTTTCAAAATGATTTCATTGGAGGTGGGAATTTGAACAATGCAAGATTATTACCTAAAATTTAACATATATAATTAGTAATTTAGACGGTTATTTTTGAATTTATATTGCACTGATTAAAATTAAAAAACGGCCTGTAATACCTTGTACAATTTTAAGTCTCTTCTCTTTAAGTTCGACGTATCACAAGTTTGTGATGAAGGCCAGAGGAACGCAATCATTTTCAACGAAGCACTCGTCGGCAACCAAGTAATTAAATAGCAAACAAAGAACGTGTTCGAAGGACATGGAAATCATGAGAACAAAGGCGGCTGTTTGCTTTAATTAGAACAGCTGGACGTAACTAATGACTGTCTGTAGCTAGGAACATTTAAAAATTATTCAGGATGTCATACTTGAAATTTTACACCAAATGACCTGAATTTAATAATTCAGGTCACTTTCGGAAGTTTCACTTCTGGTGGTGAATTGTATTATGGCTGAGGACTTGCGTTGTTCTCCTGGTGATGAGTTCTACGATGGCTGGGGACTTGTTTTGTTCTCCTGGTGATGAGTTGTACAATGGCTGGGGACTTGTTTTGTTCTCCTGGTGGTGAGTTGTACGATTGCTGAGGACTTGTGTTGTTCTCCTGGTGATGAGTTGTACGATGGCTGAGGACTTGTGTTGTTCTCTTGTTCCTGAGGATTTTCTTGTTTTTTTTTATTTTCTGTTTTTTGTGATGATATTTACATAGCTACTCGCTCCATGACTGAAGAATTTCACCGTTCTTTTGTTGCTGCGTTATACGATGACTGGGATTTTTTGCTGAAGCTTTTAAAATTCGTAATTCTTTTTGCAGATTAATATCTCAATTTACGCAATGCTTAAATTTAGGAAAATACTTCAGATTTTTCCAAAACAAACCCAAAAAGGATTTCCGTAATCTTCGGTAACATTCGAAATGCATTTTGTTTTAGCTCCAGAAGTAAGGGAAGTATTTTAGTCTCAACTCAAAACATTCCTTAAATTTCATGAACCAGATAACAAATATTATTACTGTAAATTGAAATCTCTAGAAAATAGAACATCAGACTTCTTTCACAGGCCTATAACGTTTATTTCAAATGTTTGCGCATGTTCATTGTGTGACTGGCGAGGGCGGACTTTTTTACAGGGCGCAGGACTAGTATGAATGCTTCTTTTGACTGCTTAGTATTATTCCGCTCCCTAGCTCGAGGTCTGGCCTTTACGCTCCTCGTGCTAAAAAGGAAACTGCATAAATTAAATAATTTTTTTTATTCAAAGGTCGGATCGCTTTTCCAGGTAACATTATGATATAAATAACCAGGAGAAACTTTTGTTTTAATAAAGTTTTCATGCGCTCGTAATCTCCTTGGGTCGTCTTATAGTAGTAAAATGCCCCCACACAAATGAATGAGAAAACTGGTTCTGAAAATTTGATTGAGTCCGTTCAAAGAATATATCTTCCACGTCAGATCCTAGAAAGCAGGGCGAAATTTTTTGAAATAACAATCAACATTTTCCTGGTGTTTCTTGGTGAATAAATGATAATTTATTTCATGTAAGCTTATCAAAAAGTTTTCTTTCGAAAGAAAAAAGTTATTGTTGCAAAACTCGATTCTGAACTTGGCGAAAATGTTTTAACTAGTAAATTATTCTTTGCTTATACTGTTCATCTTCTTTTCCAAATTTATTTTGTGAAACATTAATAAATTTGGAAAAAAAGGATTACATATATAGAGAGAATATATACATAAAACTCAAAATCCAGAATAAATTTCGTTCAAATTATTGCTCACACTTTCGTAAACAAATCTCTATAGTTACATAACATATTTCATTTATTTAAATTGACTAAAAAATGTGGACCAATGAAGTACGGAGGTAATTTCGGCTCTGAAATGTAGACCAATGAAGTACGGCGCCTTCAGGTGTCCCATGATTATCATTGATAATTCAAGAGAAAGATGGTTTACAATGTGCTGAACTTAATATAACATAATTAAAATAACGAGTATTTTGGTCATAAATTCCGAGTATCCATCAATTTAACATGAAAAGCAACATTACAAAACATTTATGTCTGTTATAGAGCGATTTCATTAATGTAAATTTTATTGTGAACAATATTGTTGAGAAAGTGGGGGATTGATTGGGTTTAGTCAATCGAAGAATTATTTCAGGATCGCCGGTCTTTGTCTTAATATTCTCCTGTAAATTATTTTTGGCTTCTCTTTGCTTCAATGACGCTGCAACGAACATTCCTACCGAAGTTTAATTCTATTATCACGTTCGGTTCCATTGATGTCTATCTATCGAGTAATTGTGTAAAGGAGCCAGAATATTCTATCGCTGTTGGAAAGCCTCCATAGAGCTGCCATTGGTATCCTTGTGTCCATTTAACTTTAATTTATCCATATACTATGTAATTTTGAACGATAGCCTGTGTTTTCAAAGTATGACGTGTGATATTCAGTGTAAATTAATTCGAACAAAAAATTGCATAAAGTATCATTTAGAATTTCATTTCTATTGACATTTATCAGAATTCAATAAATGATGCTTTGGTAGTGTCTTATATCACAATACTTTAGTCTGAGCTCATAATTTGCTCGGCAGTCTCATCTGGCAAGCCGGACTTGCGAGATTAACGACGGCAATAAACATGTCATCTAATTTAAATGCAAGTGAGATTAGTGCGTGTATTGACCTGCAGCTGAGGGCCCTCCATGAGCTCGTGCGTCTCATCTTTTTGTCCGGAAGTGCCTTGAGTTTTGATTGGAAATAATATTACTGTTTTTCATCATTTAGCCTGCTTTTATTATAGATATTTCTGATATTATCTTCCGATATTATTGTACGCTTTCACTCATTTTTTTTCAGAAATGTGTCGTGAGCAAATTTGTTTGAAAATGGGTGGCTTGATATTGATGGAAGTTTTTTATTTTAGAGACAAACTCTTACGCGGTTTGCAAACTATTTTTCGTTTAGTTCGTTTGCACTTCTAGCAAGAAATTCATTATGTATATTGTATATAAATTCATAGCAACACCCAAATAATAATTCATGGTGTAGCATCTATGATTATTGTGGCTATAAGTGGAAAGTATAGGTGGAGCACCGATGGCACATCGATGCGGCATCGATGGCTTGTCTGGCCTGTGTTCCACCTATAACCAGCCGATGGCCACCCTACCCGAAAAAATCTTCTTCCACCAATGACTCCCATTGACACCGGTGGCGCATCTATGAGCCTCCGATGGCCACCTTTAAAATGAAGTCGATAAAATTTCGATTTTAATATCGCATCCGATGCATTTGCATTTACTGATATTTCTTCATACGCTCACAGATTCTGAGTACTACGTATGCAAATCCAACATGGCAGTACATGTAACAGTGTCAGACATGTAGCAGGAACAAATTATCAGAGTACCAAACACATACTTCGTGAGAAATCGACTTGAAGAAAAGTCCCTGCCAGCAGGATTTGAAGTCCGATTTCCCTCACGCAAAGCCAAGCCTCTACCGTTGAGCCATCGTAGAGGACTTTGAACTCGAGACATTTTGAAGGTTTTAATTCAAGTATTGCAATTATTAATTTCAGTAAATGACAGAAGTTAGTGCTACCACCGTGACGATTAGATAGTTCCACCAGTAATTATATTTGAACATACTGCTTCATTCGTGTAAACGGCCGATCAAAGAACTTCCTTTATCCATAACGGAAGATTATTCAGCTTAAAGTAAAGGCTACGGAAAAATGCTTGATAAGAATCTAAGTTTCATTATGTGAACATTATACCAATTTCGAGCGAGGTTCGATTCATAATATTTTCACAAAGAATATTCTTGCGTGGAAGAAGGAATAGATATCAATAAACGATTTTGAAATGTTGGGCGTGAAATACCTTCACCACTCCGTGTCAATATTTTTCTTTAGCCTAATCTTCTTTTGCGTAGGCAAAATACCGACACCACTTTATTAGAAACATAGAATTAATCTCAAAACATTTATCTAACGGCATAAGAAAATTTCCCTAAATAATTTAATTTCACCATCAAAATCAGTGATAGACAACCAAATTTTTGCCCGTATACCTCTGCGTAGAGAGAATACTTTTTTTATTACCCGGAAAGCAGATACTTCAAGCAGGACATTAGTAGGAAAGAAGCTCAACGCCGACGCGCGCTAACCCAACTGGATCAACGTGCACTTACTCGACTAACTCGCTGTGCTTTAGAGATGCCAAGCCGCTGTCGCCTACATCAGCGTGGCATTAGATAAATGAGGCAACTTGATAATATTATAGAAATTAAGAAATACACCTAATCGATCTATACAATTTTTACTTAATGGAACAATGAATAAATCTCGAATTTTATGGCAATATTTCAAACTCAGCAAGTTGACGCGTACGCAAAATTTACAATAAATGTACGCAATGTGCTAGGTAAACTTGAAAAGTTGTGAAACTTTGTTTTTTGCAATAAAAATTTCCACTGTTCCTCGGACAACATATATCAGGATCATTCTGATACATGCCTATTGGTTTCACTTTGGCTTGAAATATTTATGAAGACCCTGTTTTTCCGAATTCACGCTAAATTCTCCCTAAATTTACTTGAATCAAAATCTTACAAGCCAAGCACACATTACGGTCATGGTTCAGCCTTGATCTCGAATGACCTTCAAACCGATGATTCCTTGCTACCTTAGGATAATTCACAGTGGCAAATTCCTTCGCGCAGTGAGCAGTTTGAACAAACGGTTATCGGTGGCTTACAAGATATTTGCCTGCAATGTGCCATCGATGATTTAGACCCTTTAAATAATCGATGATTCATCGATATCTGCCACCCATACTCACACCCTCTCGATTTATTGATGTTTCATTGACGATTCTTGCCCGATTTAGCCACCCACCGTTACGCCACCTATAATCTTCCATCCCCACCTATAATCATCGATATGCCACATATAATTTTTATTTGGGCTACCTTGTGATAATACCACGTACTGTCAAATATGCGGTTATGTATATTAGAATACAATATTTTGCCATTAACTGCTTATTCATTTTAAAAACCCATCTTTTTCACGTCTTTCACGATAACATTACATTTCTCATGAAGAAAAAAAGTCAAACATGAACTCGCACAATTTTTATTATTTTCCTGATCATACCCTACAAGATCTCTAGCAGCAACAGGCTAGTTAAATAAATTCTTCAAAAAATTAATTAAATTCTTTAAAATTCTTCAATTTCAATATGGCCTGTGGCTTTAATTTTGCAAAAGCTATCCTGCTACTACTTGGAAAGTAAGTAAGTCAGTAAGAAAACTGACATCGGAACAAGGCGGAGTTCAAAGAGGTGCAGCGCGCATCCAAGCGTCGTGTATAGCGACTGTTAGCGTTGCAAATGACGCAGGACTAACGATTATTGTTGGTCGCTGAGGTAAACATGTTCGCTTCTGACACTCGCCCAGCAAATATCTTGGCCGAATTATCGGCAGCCTGCCTTAACATGCATGACAGGCTGCCGTGTATAAGGATGGCCAGATTGGCAATGTCAGGTCTACATACAATCCTCATGTCTCAAAAAAGAGAAGCAAGGCTGTGTGTACATCATTTTTGTTATAACATCATTCAAAATACCTATTTCAATCATTATCGTAACTTGGTAGCAATAATTCATGATTAAGGCAAGGTATGTCTGGATCGAAGGTTTAAGTTAATAAGGTCTTAAGTTAAAGTGTTTGAAAATCACATGAGCCCTTGCGTTAAAATTATCGAAATATCGATCTAATTGAACCTTTTAAATATTCTGGACGATTTCATGGGTGACTGATTCATGCACCAATCATTGTGTTCACAGTGAATTTATTAACCTAAAAATTCTCAATTATTGATGTTTTATGTTCCTTAAATTCTAGCAACTTTTTGAGTTCAGTTTATTGAAAGCCTAAATTTGAACAGTAATTGCGTTGAAGTATCTTCTATCCTATATGAACAAGTTTACATTGCGTTAAAACTATAAGTGTTTGGACCCTTGGCAATTAGAGCTTAAATAAATATGATATTACTCATTTTTCAACGTGAAGTAACGCCTATAATTGAACTCTAAAAGCTTGGACAGTTTTTTTCTGCCTCGCAACATCATGAATAATATCATCGCCTGCCGCCTTAAATATTTTCTTCCAATTTTGGATGAGAAATTCCATCAAATTGTACAAGTTCTGCCCGCAACTTTGGTTTCGTATTTTTACGCAACCGTGCAGCTGAGAAGCGTGGTAGATGTTCCTAGTCATCACACACACCAACTGATGCTATTGCTTCTCATCAGTCTCATTTTTTCTACTCACAAAGTTGTCGGCAAAATTATTCTCACACAGGAATGAACTTTTAGTAAATAAATTCGCCGACCGGAAATAAATTTCTCTCCACAACTTTACGAAATCGTGTAAAAATTTTAGGAATTTTGTCAACATTTTTGGAATTTCGTCATTCTATGCTTTAACATAAAATACGGGGTGTATGATACGATGTAAGATTTTGAAAATACAGGAATCCTTTCGATGTTCAGACACAAAGAAACTTTAATTCTCTGACTAATAATTCCCGATTATCGATAAATATATCAATTCAACACATCTCTTTTGGATTATGATTGCTCGAATCCCTCACTTGAATACCAATAAATTATGACAAATTAATACAAGTCATAAGGCCTCTTGCCGAGGCCATCAATCTACATATTTTTGATTGACTTGGTAGCTCATCAAGCCGTTGCTACAAACCTGCCTTTGATGGTCAAGCGATATTGTGCTTCTAGGCACATCTCTATGTTCCGTTTAATACATCAATCGACATCTGTTTCGAGTCTGTAACGCATACAAAATTTATTATGTAGGTAGCTATGAAATTTAAAATCGATGTGAATATTAAGTTTTATTTTAACGGCAGATTTTCCATATCGTGTCGAACTAATTCCGTTCTTTATCCAAATGCAGAGATAAAAACAAGATCACAAGTGCAGGATCAGTTGTTTTGTGATAAAGGCTCTAATTCCAGAAAAAAGGGAAATTTAAGGTATTCTATAACTAATGAATCGATAGTTGATGTTTTACAAACTATGTACAAACCTTTATGGCAATATTTCCAATTAACTAAATTAATATTAATCTTAATAATAAATAAATAAAAAATTTTAACTAAAACATCCAAGCATCATTCGAGAAAAATTATGCCAGTGGACGCAATTTTCAAATTTGTTTCAAGAAGTTCAAGTCGCCTCTTATTCAGCTTATTAATTCAACATTCACTTTAAATTCGAACAAATAACAAAATGAGATCACGAAGAACTAATCTAAAGCTGGCGAGCTCCAAGAAATAAATTATATTCAAAGTATATTCATCCTATCCATACGATGAGGCCATCTTCAAGGAGAAATAAAATTTATCTGTTATATCAGAAGTTGTGTAATAGTACACTCATTCATTCTAGTGTATGCACTGCATGCATTAATGTTCATTTCAACCGATTACGAGTGAGAACGTTTACACGAATGAATTGCGATGCGCAGCTTCGTAAAATTTCAGATTTTTCATCTCGGACCGATATATTTTATTAATCATTCTTTTTGATGTTTAATTTCAAAACATCGATATTAATAAAAAATCGATAATATGAGCAATTTTTGCACTTTTGAATATTATGTTGGCAACGAAATTGGTTTACAAAGTACAAAAATGAAATTGGTTTACTCACCAGCATAATTTAGTAGAGCGCCAATCATGTAGAACATTGTTATAACTTTCGTCCAGTGAGGTCCCATGTTTAATTCATAAATTTCAGTTTAAATATTTAATCAATTAAACTGAGTTTATACCTTAAATATTTTCACAAAGTTTCAAAAATATGTGCAATAAGTTTGAAAATGTTACTTAAATCTCAATCGAACACTCCGTAGATTTTTCCGTCATTCCGTCACCCTCAAGTGTTTCTTATGAATTTGAGACACAATTCACGGAAAAATGAAATATTTAAAGCAAGCAATTACCAGCATCAACTGCTAGAGGCAGCTTAAAAGCTATTACACAAGACGTTGACTGAGTGCTTCAAATACGTGCTTTACGTGAGATACATGAAGCTTCACTGGAGAGGGAAGGCTCGGCAGGCCTGGACTAGCAGCGCCGCACCGCTCAGCCCCACTAGCGACATCTGGAATCTTCAGCCGGATGCCAAAACTAACCAACCAAAATTCGGTGAGAGAAGATCTTCCTTCTTTGCTTTTTCATGCCTAAAGATACAATGCTTATCCGTTCATGATAGTGGAATCGTCAAGGCCTACTATGAACATGCAATCCTTTATTTGTCACGAGAATGTAAATTTGCTTGCTACTGACCGACATCGAATTTTGGTCATCATCGTCTTAAAGGTATCTATTGCCCCAGTTCGAAATCATTTAAGACTATCCAATGTATGCAAATCTACCATGAAACTTGTAAGGTGCATAAAACATTTCGAGCGTAAATTTTTGCTGTAGCGGCAATAATTCGTTATTTATGCTGCAGTAAACTCGTTATCAGAAATGAGATAAAAAAATAATCGACCATCACTCTCTCAATGTTGTCCTAGAAAGTTGGCGGACGCACGTGCTAGCAAGGAATTTTAAGGACTTTGGACCTGTCTAGGCGAAAGAACTTCCAAAAATGATCCTAAGACGTTCACGACTTCTCAGCTCGCGTATTGAAGCCCTCATTTTCCAGAAACGAGCTCTGCAGGACACTTAAAAAACTCGCGTTTCTCTCAGCCTTTGAACATTCAATAAACAATACGAGATGGAGTCGTTATAGGAAGGAATTTTCTTAAAATAAAAATTGGCTTCCAGCATGGCTGGGGACCTGCAACGGAGTCTCCGTCGCACGAAGACGATCGCGTCAAGAGATTTGAGAATGAAAGCCTGGAGTTTGGTTCCGGACGTAGACTTCTCAGACTTGAACTTAAATCCATGAATTTTGGAATCATCCTCCAGTTTGCCGGCACACAAACTCATGCACAGAGATAAAGTCTGACAGTTGGAGTCAACATCTAATTTCGAGGGATAGATTGGACACGCTTGCAAAGCTCCGAGATGTCAAGTCTTAAAATGAACCTCTATCCGACGCAAGTCTTTGAAATTCTTATGACAGGTAGAAACTCAACTTGAAAATAGGTCGAAAATGAACGTTAGAAGTAAGTTCAGGGTCAGTAACAAAATATTCCTTGTCAGATAAATAGGCGAACATTATATATTAGGGAGCCTCTGCACCTAAATTTTTGTGATAAAAACATTTTTAGAAATTAAGTTGGCTCAGGTTTAATAATATCCTGGCATCCAGCTAGCGGAATTTTTCAGTTAAGTTCAATCTACGATGAAGTGTCAAACATAATCATATTACCTTGAGAATTGTTTTCGCACTCTGAGTGAATTTTTGAATGGATAAACGCTAATTATATTACTCTAAGAAATACGGAACCGTTTAATCGTTTTTAAATCAAAATTAGTTTGCTACGATTACAAGACTTTTGTTTTTTCATGAAAAAAAAATAAAGTCGGGATCAATCATGGCAGTCGCCAAATAAACTTAATTTAGTTTTTTTTTTCTAAGAATATAGCCAAAAAAATTGTTGGAAAATCTACTTATTTCTTGAATGAGATCACTTTTCATTTTTACGGCGTGAAATTCACTTAACGAGTTTCTTTGATTAGCTTCTCGCCTAATTTTTTTAAATTAAAAATAAGATGCAGAATTTGAAACCACAATGAACGGTCGCATAATTAAAAAAACTGCATTGAAAAATATCATGATGTGCCTCCCCGTCATGCGCCAATCATTGTTTTTTTGGCAGATATGTTAAGATAAAGAATTTTTGGACGAAAATCTGGGTGCAATTACGCAGTTGAAATATACTTCGTCAGGAATTAGGTTTACTTTCAACAACAAATTCCATTTGCTAGCCTTTACCGAGTTATTTAGGCCCTAAATTGAATAATGCTATTAGATCTCACGATTGCAGTTTTCAAAGATATTTTTTTAATTAAATAGTCAAACGACAGTAATATTAAAAAACAGCAAGCCTGCTATCGCAATTTTTTTCACGTTTGATTCAATTAAATGAAGAAGTATTTTTACATTTGTGGATAAAAGTTCAAAAAGAACTTAAAATCTTTTAATATTTACCTGGGAAAATAGATGTGCCCACAAAATTAAAAAACTCTACAAAATATCTATTTTTTTTATTCCGAAATATTTATCTTTATCTTAGTTTTGTGAATAATTGGGTAATGTTGTTTTCTGATTATATTCATCATCTAGGAAAATTGATTCCTTGATCTGAAAAAACGGTACTCGACAGGAACATCGGGGTCATTGTGAATTTCAAAGTTTAAATCCATCAACATTAGTTACCATTCGAATTTAATATTGCTTAAATAAAGGTAATTGTATTCATTAGGGCATTCCTGGAGGCTGAGTTGCAAATTTACACGCCGCGTTAGGGTAAAAAAAATCTATCGACATTAGTTACCATTCTAATGTAACAATGCTTAAATAAAGGTAATTGGATTCATTAGGGCATTCCTGGAGGTTGTGTTGCAAATTTACACGCCGCGTTAGGGTAAAAAAAATCTATCAACATTAGTTACCATTCTAATTTAATAATGCTTAAATAAAGGTAACTGTATTCATTAGGGCATTCCTGGAGGTTGTGTTGCAAATTTACATGCTACGTTAGGGTAAAAAAATCTATCAACATTAGTTACCATTCTAATTTAATAATGCTTAAATAAAGGTAACTGTATTCATTAGAGCATTCCTGGAGGTTGTGTTGCAAATTTAGGTATTAGGGTATTTAGTGAGCGTCTGCATCTTGGGAATGAACGTCGTGCGTCGTCTGCTACGCCCAGGCACGCGATGTCGTCATTTACGCAAATGCGCGTCCACATGCAGCGTAAGCTTTACGAATTCCTGCACGCCAGAAGCTTGAATCAATTTGAAACCCAGGTGGGTTTTCGATGACTAATGACCGTCAGGCATTGATTTGCCAAGGCTTTAATTGGGATCAAGACCCCCCGACTCGGTATTCTCATTCCAAAATTTGGAACAAAAGCTTCCATAAATCTCAAAAATGGAATTCACAATCATTCACGGCTGCCGCCATATATACAGAATTAAAATTCCCATAAATCTCATGGGAGTATATGAGCTAATCCATTTTCTGGTAGGCACCGGAACAATTCTGCTCTCTATTACAATTTCTGTGATCGAATTTTGAAGCATTTTTCACGAATTTCCAAAAATGCTGCTGAGTGCTGAGGCGTCCAGAAAATCCAATTGCCATAAGTCAAACAAACTTCCATCAGCTTTGATGTCTGTTTTCAATTTACATGCTGGAAAGAATTCCTAACACCCAAGTATTTTACGATTGCTATATTAAATACTAAAATGAATAAGGTGCACTGAAAATGTTGAATTTGTTTAAAAAAATGCAATACCGTAGGAAGCAGCGATGCTCTTAGATAACTGCAAAATTCTCTGGCAAACGCAATTGCATGAAGCGCAACTCTGGCGCTTCATCCGATATCTGTAATGAATTCTGAGGATATTCCCTGGCTCTGCGATTATGAAAAGCACAGGAATTCTTCACTAAATACATTCCAAATGAGGCAGAGATTCAACCTGTGATTCCCCCTTGACATTTATATCCTGCAATAATTTTTCATTTCTGATTTACTGTGTACCTTTCCTTCGACCGCGATTTTTCATTCGCTCCACATTCATTAGGAGATTTTCAATGTTAATCGACCGAAAGATAAGAGCCATTTCCAGTAGCTCGATTGTCTCGAAAAGTTGCTCCTTACTTATTATTCTATTGTTCTATTATTTAATGTATATATAATTATAATATGATATATATTACCTATTAAATAAAATTGTTCTATTATATATAAATTTAGAGCACATGCATGTTCTACACTCTGTTGTTCGGACATTGTTACATCACCGTGCAATTCGTTTATAATACATTATTCTGTATTATATTTCTAGTGCTGTCTCGTCTCCAGATGAGCATTTTTGAAAATTTTGACCTCAGATTCAAGGCGATCAGAAGTTCACTTTGTCCATGTTTTTATTCTACTTGAAAATGCAAAATTTATTCCTATAGAAGCCATTCGAAGCACAGAATTTAGAGGACATTTTGTGGGCAACCACGATGAAAATGAAGCTGTCAATAAGCTGATCCTGTTTTATAATCGTGTCATAAAAAAAACGTTTAAGTTCTCACACACGGAATGAAAGTTGGTTTAGGAGTGATTAAAATCGTGATATTTTCCAAGAAAATAAAAAGTATTTATTTTATCATTATAGTGGTAAATTTTAGTTAATTTAGTCCTTTATTAGAACTTTTAAATTTTGAAAGTTTAGGTTTTTTAAATAGCGTTAAGAGGGTATCGCCATAACGTCGATTCATTGCCGTGAGATTGAGTTCAGACAGGAGCACGTCCATAACAATTAAATTTATCCCGATCAAGTAAAGAACTGCAGCATGGAGTTCCAGTTGCCGCATACTGAAATTTCAAAATTACACAACCATATTTTCACCCCTGCACATTACTGCTTACATATTCTTTAACTTCGATTTCATGCGAATTTTTCCGCAATCGTGTATTAAATTCCCACATTTTTTCCTGATTATGAGCATATCGATGAAGAAAACTATGAAAACTTTCTTCATCTAACGTAATCAATGTATTATTGTATCTAGGGTGCTCTTTAATCCTTCTCATTGCAATTTTAGGTAGCTCACCTAGAAAAATGTTAATTAACCCGTCAGTCGCGCACTCTCATCACGAGGTTCTTATTTGCCTCCAAGCCTCCACCATCTCCTCTTCTCCACCTGCCCAGCACCATGCAGGTGGAGGACATGCTGGACTATCCATACATAAAGTGGTTCTTTTCTGTACAGCCAAATGTTCAATGTTGGAAGTGTCTCAATCCCGGTCTATATTTGTTGAAGTTATTGGCCTTGCCAAGTAAACTGATATCGGGCCGGGATGTCGAGTCTGCAGGGAGCCGCTTTAAAGAACTCAATTGGAAAGGCCCAAGAGGTCCCATACGGAAACACTAAAGCTAATAAATTTTCCGGAAATAATTCTGTAGGGCCAGCAGGGATCAAAGACTTTTTGCTTAATGCATCACGATAGCGGCGAAGCGGAACATTAGGGATTCAATTACGGAAGTTTTTCTTTAAAGCTACTGTAGAGGAGCAATAAAGTTCAGTTTAGTGGAGTAGTAGGAAACAACTGCAGAAGAAACTACTACTCTACTGAACTCATATCCTGCTTGACATTTCTACAAATTTTAAGTGAATTTAACCATACAATGAGTCTAACTTTATCATAAACTTCCAAATAAAGTCTACTTTTAAGGTTGATCTGCACGATGCAGTTTTTATTATAAGATTGAATGATCGCCAAAATTCAACTCAAGTCTGACTTCAAGTTAATCCTGAAATAAGATTGCCAGACATGAGACTGCTACAGAAAAATATAACTTTAAATTCTTCGATGCATGATTCAAAGTTTGACTTAATAATATTCTCTAAAATAATCTCGATATCTGGCGTGAGACGCAACAACTTCGTTGCGGATCTCTTAAAGTTTGTCTAAAAATACTCCAATCCATCAAGACAGCGCCTTTACTTTGATGCGCCCGATACCACGCACTGCGTCGATCACAGCCACATCGCATCTGGTTCTTCAATGGTCGATAAAAGCAATCAAATATTAGACTATCTTATGAATGTGCAGTCCTCTACATCAGCATGATTGCGAGGAAACCAAGTCTGAAAGCCTCACATTCTACGAGGAAAGATGAGCGTTTTGCTCATCAATAAGCATAGATATTTTATTAAAAAATGATAGTGATGCATTACTTTTCTAACGGCAAAGAATTATTTCTTCCTTGTTGTCGCTTCTTTTGAATTCATTCGTTTTTATGCACCGTTTCCTTGTGTTCTCGAGATTATCAAATTTTGTAACACCTTACGAGTAAAAAATGGTAAGTGAAAACGTCATACATTTAATAATTCATTAAAAAAAGAAATCCTGCGAAGTTGATCTTCTAGTAATAATTTCATTTAGAACATCAAGCTCCCAAGAACACATAGAGAGACGCCGATTGGTCTAGACTCCCTTGAGGCTCTCTCGGTGCTTCGAATTTCGAATAAACATTTGAACCGCGACACCTGCAGGCTCGTGCGACTCCAATCCAATGTCTGGCGACTACGTAGCTCTGGAAAGTATTCAGGTCGCAAGTGAAAAGCTCCACTTAAAAGGAAGGGCATTGACATAAAGAAAAAGGCGCTCGAATAAGCAGCGAGATATGGTCCTGGACCCGTTGTGCGACCGGTTATCCACGAACGTAATATGAAAATGTAGCTCTAAATGGGTCGGTCGAGCGTACATAACGAGAACTGATGACGGCTCCCAAGTCACTGGATATGAACGGCAAAACCCAGGCTATTTCTTGCAGTCTTACGAGACAACAGCTTAGGATTTAGAGTCGCCCGAAGCTCCTTACGAATATTTCGCCTAGAAGCCATGATGTGCATGGGATCACCACTACGTCGCCTTGCTCACAACCAACTGCGCCAAGTTTATCGAGCCATGGCATTATTACTCGACGCATGGCGCTTGTGATGCTGAGTTCTGATCGTTAACATAGTTGCCCATCATGAGCTTATCTCAGGCTTTCCCGGCTTTCGGTCATTCAGACGGTGAGCTGGAAATTCAGATCTCTCGCTACAGGTACAATTGCGACTCGTGCGTCAGTATTTCAAATTATACACGCGTCGGCGCGTATGTGAATAAGACTGGGATAAGTGGTTCGAACCACGAGTGTAGCAGCAGGTGCATTAATTAAATAACATAGTAGTGCATCTCTCGTCACGTTTTATTCTTCTAATTAACAGGAGTGAGCTGAACTAATTAGTTTGTTGTCAAATATCCAAGATTTAATATAAATAATTTCATTGAATTCTGGTGATGTTTGAGAGTAGTATTATATTATTATATTTGAAAGCTTTACAATTTACGGAATATCCACTATAAATTCGCCACCTGAATATACAATCCCACTCGTGCAGTTCTGATACCTACATATATAAGGGATTTAAGCTCTCTATGCTGTGTTATAGTGAGCTATTGAACGATCGAGGAAAATATTCATTTATTTACGTAAATTTCCAAAAAAAAATCTTCATCAACGGAGGAAAGATGTCATAAGAAGTATTAAATAGAACAATCTAGCAAATTCGTTACTGGAAATACACACACAGTTAAAAATAAAACTGACTAAATTCGCACAAAGCGTAGAACAAATTTGTTCCCAACAACGCCATAGATCCATTTCAAAGAAAAATATAGAAAAACAACCCATTATATCCTTTAAACTCCGTTTTCGATGCGTTCAAGGGGAGTTTTCATCGAGAAATTAGTTGGTTTCTATCAAATTTTGTTTATTTCTTTGTGTACGAAATTTTTACGTGTAATTACTCATGTACTAAATCTATCATGTCACAGTTTTTTTTAACTAAATAACATGAATGGAAACTATTACGGTCGTGAACTTTTTTCTTTATTATTTTTTGTCAGGATGTTGAGTTTTTTTTTTAATTTTTTCACTATGATTTCCACATATGATATTTTTTTCCAAATGATTACTAACAATCTTCTATTAAACAGTGAGAGGGTGCTAATCCTTTATGGTACTCGAATATGGTATGTTGAAAATTTCAAATTATGAGTAACATTATTAGTTGTAAAATAGTGTAAAAACAGGATGTACGTACAATGAATAAGTAAGAGAATATGAAGGAGATAGAAACAATAAATCTTATTTTATAGTTCCAACATTATGTAACACGTTTTAAGCTCCAAATAATGCATTGGCAAAGAGGAATGTAATGTAAATATCAGAAACAGTCATTCATGTCAAACGGTATTTTTGAAACGTACCAGCTCACTTATTTTTATAAAAAAATTCTGATTATCAGAACTTATTAGAAGTATGAGATAAGAAATTCAAAATAAGAAAAAAAATTACTAGATTTATTAATCTCTACTAACTGTTCCCTAGCATTATTCCTTTACTGCTCGCTATATTTTATAGCAGATATTGATTTCATGGAAAGATTAAGAGATTCTCACACCCAGTAAATTTCTTAGTTTACATGAAAATAATTCGCTAAATTTATTTTTACAGATTAAAAAAATTAAAATTCGTTTCTCATGTCAAAGAAGCAAAGAATCTCGACCGAATTTCTTCACATTGGTTTTTTGATTTTATGAACAAACAACGAACAAATTGGATTTTAAGACCTTGAATAAAACTAAAGTACAATTGTGTTGCTTCCTGCAATCAATTGTCATTTATTTAAGTTAATTTACATATTGGTCCTCAGGTATAAAATAAACTGCTTACTACAGCTTATCAGACGAGAACTTCAATTATCCATTAAGTTGTCATGATTCATTTTTAGTTTCAAAAGGAAAACTCGTCCTACGTGAGAAAATTTGTGTCAGGGTTTAACCAAATCTGGTCGTCATTTCCATGTTCCATGACGTCTTCTAAGTGGCCTGTGATCCAAATGCCAGGTTATATATAACTTCAATTTCCTCGCGTTATGGCATGGTCTGTTCAACGTTATACGTGAAATTTTATTTCCTGCGACCTGATAAAGTTCAATATGAAATTGATACGAAGATTGCGTTCCACTTGAGTTAAATTGCAAGATTTTATCTCCGTGAATTGCCGTTCTATTTTTCGGGGTTTTCGGTGCAATAGCTTCAGGGATGAGAAAGTTGAAAGTAACGCTCCTGCTAGGGCATCAAGCGCATAGCAACCGCCGTCTTATTGGTTCCCTTCGCCAGTGAAAGGAGTGAGGCACTATAAGCGACCGTATCTGTTCTACGGTGCGCCTTGCAGTGATTTTCAGCCGTGAGTGGCTGAGATTTTCAACCGTGCGTTGTATCAGTTCTTCGAAAAAGCCATGCCGTTATTTTCAGCCGTGAGTGGCTGATATTTTCAACCGTGCGTTGTATCAGTTAGTCGGAAAAGCCTTGCCGTGATTTTCAACCATAAGTGACAGATTTTCATCCTTGAGGGACAGGTTTTCAACCGTGAGTTATATCAGCTGTTTGGCCAAGCCTTGCAGGGATTTTCAACCGCGAAGTGTATCAGTTCTTTAGCAAATTCTTCCCCTGATTTTCAACCCGGAATGGTGAGGAAATGAATTTGATTGCCGCTTTGGAGGCAACAATCAGACGAGGATGAGGTCCTTGACTGTGATTGAGTGTTCGACTCTTCCAAAGATGAGAATTCAAATCTTTCGCTAAAATAAGACTAAATTTAATTGTCCTGAGAGCAGCTATAGGCACGCGTGAACAAGATTCTTGACGATAAATTCCTCTTTCTCTGTTCTTCAATTTTATATATGTATTGAATAGCAGCCAAGCAAACTTGTATTGCAAGGAAAAAAATTTTTTATTGCAAAGAAACTTTTTTGATGTAATACTTTTTTTACAATTCTTCTCATCATTTTCTTCCTCTTAACCATTAATGGCATCGCAACCTACCTCATCAGAAATGCAAATTGCGTAATCATTTAATTTTTTGTTATCCATTGTTTTCTGTTACTATGCATTATGAATAATTCTACGCGTTCCCTGAACGTCCCACGTTCATGACCGAGAATATAATTTCATATATGCTTGAAGCCAGTCCACAATGCCAAATGAAAAATTGTGTTTTTTTCCTGAAAATAATAACCACTGCTTGTATAAAGAGGCTCAATTCACCCTAGAATATATGGCTTTATTCGAGTTTACTACAGCATTTACGGTAATTAAGCCGTACGCAGTGCTGCCCATGTACGCTGTACACGTGTACAGTGTGCATTGTCCTGACCGCAGTAGAGTGGCCAGTTTAACTTAGCAGTAACTTCACTAATTGGCCAGAACAGAGTGTAGGCATCCTTTACGGGGCCATTGACTCCCCAATCAAAACCTGGAATAGTATTTTTCATGGAGAATACAGGAATCCTGACGTGTTCGGCAGTGGATATATAGCGGTCGATCAATCAGACGTTGTACCATACGTTTAACATGCGAACTTTGTCCATGTTAACTGAATGAGGACTTTTTTTGTGCATGTCATTTAGTTTTCGAACCTGAGATAACAATTTCGAACAATATCCTGAGCAATAGTTTATGTTAATGAGAAACATATCTAAATCCCTATTAATTTTCATTTAATTCTGTTCTTATTTTTCTCAGATCACATAATAAATAACAAGAGACTAGAGAATTTAGTTATTTTTTAATTAATTCGGATTCAAACTGGCAATCAGATCAGATTATAAACGAGTAGATAAGACGATAAATGTTTTAATGATAAGTTAAGTCTATAGAACCCTTGTACTGAAATGAAAACTAAAATTTAATGCCAGGCTAAGAAAGATTTTGAAAATTAGATTGCAAAATTCCCAGCCATAATCTTGCGGGTTAAAAGACGTATTCAGACTTTTAAATTAACTTATAACGGAGTTTACACTAGAAAATAATTTGAAATTCATATATACTAAACCTGACTCAGGAAGCAAGGTTATTATCAAATAGATTTGCAAGGACATGTTCAAATCACTTTAATGCACATTCTCATTTTTTTATACAAATAAATTGTACGGAAGACGGTCTTTGATCCAAACATTTAATGTGCCTCAGTTTTGGTCACATTAGTTAATTAATTATCCGCAGGCTTTGAACAACTGGGCTTATCAGACATGCTATGGGAACTGTGGGGGACACATGAATATGGGCCGAGTTCATGAAAACAAATGATTTGAAAAAGACTGGGATCACACTGCAAGATGAAGAACAGGAATGCAAAGATTAGCGCCAGCATTTGTTAGCGTTCCTTATTTCTCTGCAATTATATTTCTTTGAAGTGTTTGTGGGTCGTTGGTTGATCGTTGCAATAAATTTTGTAAAAATTTTTATTGACTTCTTCCAACTAATCCATTGAAGTTTATTTGCGTAAAAAATAATTTTTTTACAATTTTCGAAAATAGAAGTAATGATTGAATATTGACATTTTATTTTGCTAGGAATTTGTGTTTCCCAATTCAGCGCATACGTTGCCCTTAATTGTGAATAATCCAACTAGTGGCGATGAACTGGCGTTTGGTAGCAACTCAAGAATATTGGTCGTAACAATTTGCTGGCCATCGCCTAAATCTAGTGGATTAAAGCAAGGTTGTACTGCGATTTTATGGACTATTTACCTCACATAATAATACCCAATAATCCATATATTATAGATTTGTTATGATATTGTTAAAATTTTGATAACATATTTATTTGTATTTTCAAATAAATGCGTTATTCATTTTGTTTCGTCATCTTTATTGTTACGGGAAAAGCGGTGCTTGAGGTTTGCATTTCGTCATGCTTGCAATAAAATTGAAGAGCGGAAATATATATTTAGAGGTTTTCCAGGGGCCAAACACGTACATCACCGGCGCCTGGCAAGATAAGAACTGACACCGGCGTCGATGACCCTCAGGGTTGCCGTCCTGTATCTCGCAACCCGGGGTTGATATTTCACAATGAACGATTTTATGACTTGTCCAGCATGTCTATTCAGTAAATGAAAAAATTACTGAAAAAAAAAAACAGAATAAAGAAGAAAACAGAAGAAAGAAGACATAGAAATGAACAAAAAGACAATACAAAAAATTCAAAAAAGATACAAAAAATTTAAAATATACAAGAAAATCCAAAAAATTACTGATGAAATTTAACAATTTCAAGCTCTCCTGGGTCTCCTTAAGTAGGTAGAAAATTTAAAAGTTTCAAAAGGAATCAGAATACGGTAAGTAGTTGGAAATGTAATATTTTCACAAATTAAAAATTGATTTACACAGCAGTGGACTTGCGAAAACTGGCCCTCGATCAAGTGTAGAGGTTGACTTCATTTTGACTTCCACGCAAAAATAAGAAAATTGCGTAAGTAAAGATTAAGAAATCGGTCATGCAAACATAAAAAGGAGAAACAGTATTAATCAAATTTATCGTTCATTTATGGATAAATGACGCCACTTCTTACAGCTGAAGCGACTCGTGTTCAGTAACTTGAGGCTACAAAATATATCCAATGAACTGAACATTATATAATAACCTTATTACTGAACGCCATTAATATATTCCTGATTAATATATTATGCAATTTACGTCCTATTGAAAAAATTACGGACATTATCTCCGAACGTCAAAAATTTAAATGAGGAAGACGCATCACATGAATTAAATTTACAAGCAATACATTTTGTTATGTTTTGAATTAATTTTCCATCTGTAGAATGACAGTATTTAAGAATATTCTGTTGTATCTCGCGATGTGCGTGCCAAAGAACCTTAAGGCTATTCGCAATTTAAATAAAGATTCTTTCCTTTAACGAATCCGGTAAATAAACTTTGCACTTTCAAGGAACCTCTGTATTATTTTGTGCCTCAGAACGACCTCATTCATAACATCTTGCACGGGGCTCGAAATAAATAATTGTTATTCAAACCAATTTTATTTCTACCTATGATACCGCATCGTTGAAAAAAGCAACGCAAACTCCGACTAATTCTTCATGCATGTATGAATTAAATTCATCACATGAACGCATTAAAATTTTGGAACCGCATTTTATGGGTTTTGGCGGGCATTTTTACCGAGTTTGGAAATGAAAGAAGAGCTGCGAAATTCCCACAAGCCTGCTTGCGGTGGAAGGCTTTCAAAATTTATGCACGGCGCTGTAATTCTAGCCAACACCGAGGCTATTACAGGCTAAAGTTATGGAGAAACACCTCCGCCTGCCGCGCGCGCGATGCACAGAAATGCATTCCGCGACAGAGGTGCTCGTTACGAATGCTCTGCACGCATGCCGCTACTCTCGTCGGCACACTAATGTTTGCCGCTGCCTTTGTTAGTACACGAATGAGTTGCAGGTTTAAAGCTGCCTTCATCAGTACAGGAATAAATGAAGGTTAGAGCTGACTTCGTGAGTACATGAATGTACTGCAGGTTTGAGGCTGTCTTCATCAATACATGAATTAATGCAGGTTTAAATCTGCCTTCATCGATACACGAATTAGTGCAGGTTTAAAGCTGCCTTCGTCGGTACACGAATGTAGTGCAGGCTAGAAGCTACCTCTGTCAGCACATGAATGGATGGCGGTCTTGAAGCTGCCCCTCGTCAGTACACGAAAGTACTGAAGGCTTCCCGCTACTCTTATCCGGACAAAAGGATTACGTTACCCTCTGAATTTTGATTAAAGTTCTCAGGTTCCGACCTCCTAACGCCGGTTCAAGGTTTGGGTCTTTTGTGTCCACTTGTTGGCTCATGAATGTTTTGTTTGAGTATTAGTTTTTTTATATAAAGCCCAGGCAGTGTAAGTCAATAAAAAGGTTAATTGCACATATTAACGAAATTTCCGAGGATTCTGAGTTCAGGATGCAACACATTTAGTTCGAGTTCTCTTTACTATTTCAAAATCACCCTGTTGTAAAATATTATTCAGAAGTACAAATCTTCTTTGATTTTTAAATATTTCTCATATATTTTCAAGTTGCCGGAGCGATGAACGCAGAAATATAAAAAATAAGAGAAATATGATTATGAACGAAAAGTCTGATCGCAAAACCGTCCATCTTTTTAGCATTTGCATTTTCCGAGCCCCTGCAGTTTTGCGCAACTCGGCAAGTTATCTCGGTAGGCCCGCAATAACAATGTTTGTAGGCAGCAAACGATGTACCGCAGCCAGAAAACATTTCCGAGAGCCTCTGTAGAGAAAATTTATCAGGAAAAGGCTAGATAATCGAGTCTCTTTGTTATTCTGCCCGTCTTATTGGGTGTGGCTTGGAATCTCTGCGGTATTCAATGTACTTGTTCGAATATTGCCGAAGAATTCTCTTCCTCAACTGTAGTTTGATCAGAAATAAACAATGATGCAGCAAAACTTGCCGCTGAAATTTCTTTAGCATCTTCAGTAAACTGCATGGCGGTATTTTAGAAATTGTCCTTTGGAGTACGGTCATCATTCTTTGTATTATATTTGTCCTAGCAAAATGATAATTTTTATTTTATATGCATTTCCAGTAAAATTGAATTAATGGAAAAATTATTTTAAATCACAACCTTATAAATGTTGGTGTGAGGCGACTGCATGCTTCTAATGCATGCTGAAAGACATGCGTAAACATGCTGGTAGACATGGGCAGACACATTATTAGGCAAGCGTAGCCATACGTATACATGCTGATAGACATGCTGGTAAACATGCGTTGACATGCTGTTAGACGTAGCATAAATGCTTGCAGCAGCTCAGCGCCTCTCGAGAATTTGCGTCAAGCTTCTTATTTATCGACGTTGCAGCGACATCAACAGAGCCTGTCATAAACCTACGCCAGAGAGCCTTCCTGTCCTCCTATTATTGCCAGAGACTGTCGTAAAATTCCGAGCAGCAGAGATGATATAATCTTCTATTGAAGATAATTGGATGGCCGAAATTTGGGCTCAGATTATTTCATTTGTCGATCTCATGAGTGAAATACTTTTGAGTCGAAAGATCGGTATTGATTGAAAATATCGCAATTATGTTCAATATGCTGATCAGCGAAACTAAAATGCAAGCTGCGCGTCGGAATTTAATTAAAATTCCAGAATTCCGGGCGATACCAGAAACTAAACTCTTTATTTAAAGTAAATTTCATAAGGCTTAAAAATAAATCCAGGTATTACCAGCTAGAGATTTGTCGACGAAAAAAAATTAGTTCGCTATTTCCTCATTTCCCCTTATTCCATTCGAACGTGACAAAATCACTATATATTCGGGGGTTTGGTTATCATGAATCTCCATTTCATTGTGCTTGCTCGCGATCTCCAATGCAGACCGGAGAACAGAACTGGACCGCCGGGCAGCTTTATATAGAGACGCTCCGGACTTGACACAGGAACTGTTTCAGTGGTAACAACTTTCAGCTGAAAATCTGAACGAACTGAGAGGAAGGAATAGCCATATACTCGTAACCTTCACAAATTTCTCCGTGTTTTTTTTTTTTGCAGCTGGCCGACGACTTACCGTATTTTTAAATTTTTAAATGCAGTCGTGAAATAACTTAAAAACTTAAACTTATTGCGTATGCCGTTTCGTAATTAAAATCCATCTAAATTTTACTTAAATGAATTCATTATTTGATATCAAAAGATTAATTTATTCTAACAAGGGAACAATAATATTTTCCTTTATTTTATTCCACCAATAAACAATTCGTTTGTTAAAATTTAAAATTTCTATACGCGAATGCTTTCAGAATAATCCTACTGCAAGCCATCATTCTTCTCCACCGAGAAAAAATTTATCTCTCGCGAGCGACCTTCACAGCCGGCGTCGTTCATCTACATTTAGCTCAACTGCTGCCATGCAGAGGCTTGCTGTTAACATATTCAATGTTCCTGCTAGAATTTACTGGCCAGTCTTGGCCACTAAAGCGAGCCGACATGCATAGCCTATCGGAATAGATTCCCATGCAATGAACGAGGAATATTTCCTGAATCTTTTCCCTATGCGCCCAAAACCAGAGATCTGCTGACGAATCTTGTTGGTCATATTAGGGAGCCAAGGCATGCGCTACTGAGAGTCGTTGTCAGTACACGCCTTGTGTATGAGTACAGAATTTTCTCGGGTGTAGCTATGGACTGTAATAAAAATAGTCTTATGATTGTTATTGTTATAATCTCAGTTTCATTCATTATTGTGCAAAACTACTCCAGCTTACGTGCTGTAGATTTTTATCTGAGTACTGAGTACAAGTACTGAGCTGGTTTGAAATTTGCTATACTTTTTCGTACGTTTTAATCAATTTAAATTACCTAGAAAACGCTGTTTAAATTCTCTTTAATTGGAGCTATCGATAATTTACCCAACAGCTGATTTTTCAACTGCAAATAATTAGAGCTCTCGATAATTTACCTAACAGCTTTTTTTCAATTGAAAATCCAAATACATGTGTAAAAAATGATACCCTCTGGACAACAGGTTTTTAAGGTACGAAACATGAACTCAATTCTTTCTCAAATTCCGTGCCTGCAGAGTTTGACTGTCACACTTTATTGATGCATGAATTTCCCGCCGCCCTGAGCTGCTTCTCTCGACCGTATACAAAGTATTCGAACAATGTATCGAAAGTTCGAGGCGTTCGAACAACGTAGAAATCTAGGGATTGTATGCTTTTGAATGCGTGCCATAAATTTCTGAAAAACCCAAACTACAGAAAGTTGAATTCAATATCTGGTGGTATTTACCCACCATGAATTTACGCCCCTGAAGGTAAATTTTTTATGATGATGAAAATTTGAATCCATCCTCAGCTGAACGAGAAACTAGCATCGAGTGTGGCGGTTATCCGAGCTTTTATTCGAGGCAATGCTGCCGCAAGAGCTCACAGCGAACGTAAAGTCAGTCCAAGAAATGAGGTCATAAATTTCGTTAAGCCAATGTTGTGCAGCAACGAACGTCAGCCATCATTGCACTCAAGACGCCAATACCGGCCAACATCGAAGCTCATTTACAGCGAGTAAATGTGGTCCGACTCGTGTTACTGTTTCAACTACGAATTCATGCACTCAATGATGATCCTGCATTTGTTGCGTGAGTGATATCTTTTCAAACAATATCAGACAGCTGCATTATTTTTGATTAGTCGTATTGGAAATATTAAATCCTGTTTCTGTTTTTTTTTTTCAGAATTGCATTACTGAAATCAAATTAAACTAAGGTATCGGTTTTTTTATTTTATATTGCAACTAAGGCAACTAAGAATCGTCTTATCTGCACAACGTGCAAATCATTTATTCATATTTGCATACTTCGTCGCGCATATGAATTCGAAAAAATATTTTGCTTAAATTATTTGATTTTACACCTGAAATTTCTTACCCCTGGCATCATCATGAGCTTTGCGTTATTTTATGCAGCCAAAGGCTGTTCAAGAAAGCATTGCAGCTTTGATATCAAAATAACATGTATGGAAAAAAGTTACTTTCGCAGACCTGTTTACATACTGGGTGGCATATGGGTCCTCGCAACCAATGAAGGCATTTATAAGCAGTTGCTACGGTACTTGCCGATGCTTTACGTAAAAATATGGAAATCTGAATCGTAATGGACCTTGGATGAACTCAGTTGAACCCGTTTCGTTTGAAAATTTAAAAGACTCTGATTAATATTAGCGATACATGTGGGATTTCATTGAAAAAATTATTTTTTAAGGTATTTTTAATAAATGAACATGAAATTAAAACTATTTTTGAGGCTAAAGAATATTTGAGAAGGCTTAGATATTTGGGGCTAAAGCATATTTAGAGAGGCCTCTAAAATACGAGTAGGCTTAGTGACGCTACAGCTTTTGAATTTCCGTGAACTTTATTTGAGAACAAGTTATATGCTTAGGCAAATTAACAATGAAAATGAAGTTAGGATTTCGGAGCATGCAACTCCAGGAGCTCGTCGGACCATTTTATTTGAAGACCTGGTCGAAACTTAACTAAGTTAAAGTACAGATATACAGCAAGGCAGTATTAATAAATTTACAATTGATAACAACTCGTGCACTGACATCAAATAAATTGTGCTCAAATGACTCGTAAAAGTGCGCCAAGTCAAGCTGTGGAATTATCCCGGAACTCTTAAATATAATTCTTCAGTTTACAATTTTTTAATATGACTGTTACCAAATACTGTTCATTTTGATGAAATTTCAGTCACCACGCACGAAACATATGTCACACAACAGCAAACTAGATTTCATTTTCGGGACCGAATTTCCGAGCATAAGTCACTATAAATTATTATTTCATCGTAATCGGATTAGTGGCTTGGCACTGTTCCCTTGGAACAACATTCAAGTCGAAAATTCATTCGATATTTCGAAATTTCATTCGATGTTTCGAAAATTTCAATTCGATACTCATGAAATTCTCACCTACATGGAAGTTGTTTAGGCAAGATTTTACTTTAAAAATCTGCTACGTGTTGAAAATCTACGCATACAGAAAATTTCCGCTTTGAACTCTTAAACCTTAAAAAACCTTACAAATAGATCGCATCATTTAATTATACCCCACAATATTATTTAAATTCTAATTTCATTGAATGAATAAAATAATCTGCAATGAAATTCGTTTGTGGTCGTAGTTTCTGTCCAACAACAAAATCGACCACGTCAAAGTTAGAGCATTGTTTCTGCATCCGTTCGGGATCAAACAGCAATTACGTCCTAGGCAGGCTTGGTGCAAATGGAGTTCAGAATCATAAAAAACGTTCGTAAAAAAATGTACTGATTCTTTTTCTTCCTCCAGTTTCCAAGCAATAGCTTAGCTGTTCGCAAATTAATTGGTTTGAAATAGCGCCGAATTGAGCAAGGATATGAAAGTAAAATAGATTCCGTTGTGTTGTATTTTGGAGTTGATATACAGATTTAACCATTGGTCTCGCATGTATTTCAATACTTTTCAATAACTTCGCGATCATTTATTCTGAGTAATAAGTAGAAGTTCATTGGCAAGTGTTAAACCATTACACACAACATTCCTCCGATTTCTTCTTCGTAATTTCCATCTTTCTGAATCAAAAATTTAGACAGTTTTTGAGGTCTCTTGTATACTCATTTTATCCTTTGAATGTGAAGGAATGAGACAAAGAATTCCATTTAAATTCTATTCTTTATGAAAAGTTCTAAGCTTCAGAAAAGGGCGAGACAAGTAAAGGATTAGCCATTGACACTCGGTACATGCGTGGGACATATTGTACAAATAGTGACATACTTTTTGCCCTTAGCACCGACATGTTCATTTGACGGGTCAAGCTGTGTTAGAACGACCTATACCAGAGCAAAATGCGCATATATATTCGGGCAAACGTCCCACTCATTTCATTGAGCGCTGTAAGCCAGTCTGCGTTGAAGCTATTAGAGTCTACGTTCTTAGTGTGTTAGAACTACCCAGACTGGAGCAAAAAGCTAGGATATTTAGACAAGGGTCTTACTCATTTCTTTGAGTGCACCATGTTTTAAGGATACGTGTGAAGCAGGAGCTGCAGCAGCGCGGCGTTTTTTTAAAGCTGCACCACAGCGAGCGAGAGGAACATGGAGAGGCGTGATGCCGGGCGACAGGTGACGTTTCAGGGAGAAAAATGGGCGCCCGGCAGCGAGGCAACTACGATTAAGGTGAAGTGATGGGTAATCATGGATGAGATAAGGTGATTATGGTGCAGCCGAACACGATAAAGGGAAGTGAGGTAAACAAGAGATGCAGCGATCGGTGGTCACTAGTGTGAGTTACAAAGCGAATGATGTGATGGGTAATCACGGATGAGATAAGGTGATTATGGTGCAGCCGAACACGATAAAGGGTAGTGAGGTAAACAAGAGATGCAGCGATCGGTGGTCACTAGTGTGAGTTACAAAGCGAATGATGTGATGGGATGGGTGGGTAAAAAGCGATGCATGGGAGCTGCTGGGCTCATGGAAGAATATATAAAATTATAATAGGGTAGGAATTCTACCGAGTATTATGCTAGAATTAGCCCCAGGGTTTTGAGTTCCTGAAAAAATGGACTCCATGTATGATCCATGACAAAACAAAACGTATTGTAGTCCAATTGCAGTTTACGACTGGAATAGATTGTTGGAACTAATTTAAAGAATTAATGTTAGCAGTGCAAACACTTTTCAAAGTATCTGTCCCTTTTGAATTGAAGGAAACAAAATATCATTGAGTTATGAATATCTTATATCACAAAACTAACCATAGCTAATAAATTCAGCCCCTAAAACGCTTCTTGATTGCCTTGAAACTTTTGAGTGGCTTCAGTAATTACTCTTTCACCCCGACAAGCAAACTTACCCTATTTGGTTCACATAAACAACCTCCTCCTCGAGAACTTCATTGAAGATGTTAAGACAGGGCCAAAAAAATTTCGAGCTCCCCTCGCGCGCTTCTTAGAAATCCAAGCAAACAATTAGCATTAGGTCGGTGTTCCCTCACAGCTCCTAATCCTCTCTGGGTCGCAGTGAGGCTCAAATCTCTAGTGATCACAGAGCCGCCTTTGTACAGAGATGATGACCAAGCTTCAGCGTTCCAGTGAACGACCGCAGTTTTATCGGGCGGATTCTATAGCCATTCTTTGGATAGCTGCTGTAGATCATCAGATTAGCTCAAGAAGGATGGCTGTACCGCGCGTTCACGCGTTAACTTTAATCTGGCACTCGCACAATCTGAAGGTAATAGTCGTTTCTAGAGCTTCGTGGCGCGTTTTTATTACAAATATATTTAGCAGAAAGTAGTTGATTTTTTACTTGAATTCAACCATCGAAAAATCTTGCAATTTTTATCTTTTAAAAAGAGGCTTTACATAAACATGCTTAATTTTGCTGAAAAAAAAAATATAAAGTGATTGACCAAAATTTCGAAATAATACGAGTTGCGTCGTAACGTAAAACAATTCTGTCTAAATCGATTGATCGTCTCAAGTCTCATGACAAATATTTCACATCTAGAAAATGAATTGAAATTGATGAAGCAAGATAATTATGTTCTATTTAACCAACCCTGACTTCCTTCGGTCTTGGTGTCAGAAGGATATCTTGTGTCGGTTTTGATGTATGCATAATATAATAAAAGTGTTATAATATTGGAATTTTTGTAATATGCACTAAAGTAACTACACAAACTGCTTAGTGGTTAACCAAGATCGTCTCCCAATGTCACATGCAAACGCCTTAATTATTATAAATTTGACACGCAGTGAAATTAGAGAATATTTGACACGTAGTTACATTAGAGAATGTTTGGCACGCAATTTATTTGTAAGATATTTGAGTCGCAGTTGAATTTCATACATTCAAAATGCAATGAAAGCATATCTTGTTGATATTTTTAACACGATACGAGTTCGAGTATAGGCGTATCAGTTCTACGCCTACACTCTGCTCATGCCATGATCGAGGTAAGAAAATGTGTCAATATATGGACATTATAGCCCATTTATATTCTAAACAATGGTATCCATTTTTCTTCAAATTTATCATCCTAGAAAATATTCGAACCGAAGAAGGTAAATTTTGGATTATTCTCGTTCAGAAACCCAATCATGATTTATGTGAAAATATTAATTACTAAGAAAAACTAATATAAATTATAATCTTTGCCGAAATCAAAAGTACCTCATATCAATAGTGCTCTAATTACTTCTTTTATTGCACGTAATTACACAAGTATCAAACACATCATTACACAGGGCTGTGTGTGATATCATTAAATCACAAATCATTTCGTCTATTGATTTAATCTCACCACGCATCAATATTTTCAATATAAGTGTTTGCTCCCAGGAAAAAGGCAAAATTGACATGGATTTTATGATATGTTATTTATATTACAACAGGGATTTTTATTTTGGAAGCTATGTCGTTTCAATCGTATGCTGATTTTTAAGAACTGCATCAGTTATTACAGCAAAGCGCCACAATTTTCTTGATGGCGATAACAAGGTCCACTCGAATTATTCTAGCTTAAGGCTGTCGGTTTTCCAGATAGCAATGATATTTAGCGACCGTTGTCTCAGGACATGCTAGGTTTTAATCTAAGATGTTAGACATTTTTGCTGCTGCCTCCTCTAATGAAGAGCGCTGCTTTAGTTTCCGAGTGGGTTAGAGGACCTGGTGCTAAGCTCGTTAAGACCGAGTCCTGTCCTGCGCAATATTTTTTTAATTGTGTGGACAAAATTTGATAATTTTTTCATATAATATTTTCAAAGTACTAGGATAAAAGGAAAGGTTTTTACTGTGACAAACTCAAAATAGATCAAAACATGAAAATAAAATGTAAAAGAGACTCCATTTCAGTTTTCAAATCCACAAACAAAAGAAAGGATCCATTCACATTCACCAAAGAATTATGTGGAGCATTGTTTATTGCTGTCCCATATATCAAGAAGTGTTCAGTTTTAAGATATTCTAGACGTTAAACTGTGTACTTCTTTGCAGCTCGTAACTCACGAGGCCTTGAATGTCACTTTCTAAGCGGCTACGCTCAGCAGCGAGCTTCCACTACTCAGAGAAAAAGAAATGGGTCATAATGTCCTAATAAAATGAATGACGAACTTTCTCGCCCAAACGACAAAATGAATGACAAAGTCCCGCTTATTTTTGTAAATATACTTGCTAACACTAATGGACCAATAAATGACTGTAATATAATGCTAGTGCGTCGAATAAATATAGGAGCTACTTATCTGTCACCGCCTCAATTTATTGTTCAAGTTTATTTCAAGTCAATTATTGTCCCTTGGATAATTCGTTGTTCATATAAACTCATGCTTTTCTAGAAAATAATAATATATTCAATGGAAATTGTGGGATTCTCACTCTGTTCAAAAAGCTGTAAACACTCCTCATAATTCGTCAGTTTTAAAAGTAGAAAATAAAATCGCAAAATTTCAGAACAAAGGATTGTTTTTCTCCTAATTTTTAGCCGATCTCGTCTGAATACCTTTAAATTTTAATTGTAGTAAGAAACTACTTCATTGGGGATAACTTTGGGAAACTACATAGCAATTAAGAATAAAAATTTTCGAAGAAAAAATTTCCGTGTAACCTTTAAAAATCTTTATCAGTGCAATGTGGACTCCTGGCAAAAATAGCCCTTGAAATAAACGTACGCACATAAACATTATTTGATTTGGAGTTGATCACTTAATTTTGAGTGAAGGGATATGGAGAGCTTTGCGTTTGATGTGGTACATTGATTATACATTCAATGAGAGAAGGGCGAGTTCTCTGTAGCGCTCGCGTCCTTATTCCTAAACACACGAACCTTAATCCCTAAGCTCCTTGAGCGATGCTCTCCTGCAGACTGAAGGAAACTTAGAACACATTTTAATTCAATAAGAAATTTACTACCTTTTAGTAGTGTACTTGATGTAATAAATTAATATTTTTTACGGCGTATAAGCTTAAGTTCGCTGTCAATTTGAAATTTCTTTTGAAAATTACCCAGCAGGAAAATCTCATTCTCTTAGAAGCGAATGTCAATTACACCTAATAATTAGTTGGAAGTCAGGTGTTTATACATTTTTGCCCTTGTAGCATCAGCTTCTCAGTCACTGCAGTTGAATTTTTTATAATTCATTCAATTTTTTATGTACATGCAATTTTTTCCAGTTAAGGGGAGCGTCTACCCTAAAAATTATCTCGGCTATTTACAGTCGGATGACTCTGAAACTTGGTACACATATGTAAAATGGAAAAAAACTTGCATTTTGTTCGTGTGAATTTTTCCAAAAAAATGAAAGAAAACGTGAAATTCTTAGAAAACGGCTATAAAAGGGGGTACTGTAGAAATGGATCTAGTCCTAGGATTTCCAAGCTACAACATTGAGACTCATATCATTCGATGCGTAAGGTCTTCATCTACAAAATGTTCATCCCCTTTTTTTGAAATTCCAATTTTTGTGGAAGTGGGGTGCATTTTTCCAAAATGTTCGGAAATTTTTCGATTTTCCCCCCGCCACCCCCCTCTTTTTGCAGAATAAAATTCAAACTATAATGAAACTAGTAAAACCGGGATGAACATTTTGTAGATAGTTTATTTGCAAATTGAATGAAATATGTCTCATTGTTGTAGCTCAAAAACTCTAGGAGGAGATAGGTTTTCCGTGACAATAAGTGTGAATGTTGAGGAGAGCCCGACAAAGTCCCGAGCGCACTGCAATAGGCGCTCAATGTAGCATAGATACCAAACTAAACGTTTCTGGATCTTGATTCCACTCAAGGATGATGGGAGCAACTACATGCGCATCTCTCCCTACAAAGCCCGGAGGCACACTGAGTCAGACCTCATAGAAACACTGTATTTGTAGTGCTGGGCAGCGAATTAGCTCCTATGTAATTACTGAAAGAACTCTCCCCCCGCCCTCCTTTCATGAAGTGTCGTGAACGTACAAATCAACGTACAGAGATGGTAATGGTACCGTTGGATAGGCCAGAATGTCAGCTTTAAGATGAGACTAAACACGTAACTGCAGCACAACTCAAGTAGACACTATACTTAAAGAGCTCAGCAGCTAATTAGTTCCTATCTAATTACTTAAAGAACTCCCCCACCCGCCCCCCTTTCATGAAATGTCGTGAAATCATAAATCAACGTACAGATATGGCAGTGGTACCGTTGGATAGGGCAGAATGTCAGCTTTAAAATGAGTATAAAAACCGAAAAAGTGAAAATTTTCAATTTTAGGGTAGACGCTCCCCTTAATTTGTTCGAGTCATGAACTTTGAGTTATTTCCTTGTATCTCTCCATCATATCCTGATACCTTTCAATTCACACATCAAAAAATTCAAATATAATTGCCTCATAGTTTTCAGTATATGTTATTTTGAAGTTCTTCACGTTTGGAACTTTTTGCTAAAAATCATTCGCAATATTAAAATTTGAATAATAAATTGATACGATCGAAAATTATTGAGATGGAACCCTAACGACAAGGATTACACCTGATTAAACTTCTTTCCACATGGCTTGCGTGCTACCTTCTAAAAATATCAGGCTAGACTCCAGCATTGCAACGAGATGGCAAATTCCTATCCATGCGTGTAATTAGATATTAATGAAGTTATCTAGATTATCCAAACTCATCCCGACGTGAACATGCCAAATTTTTAGGTGGAGTATTGTGGTGCAATATATGAGGTTCTCTTGCAATTCCAGAATCACAGAGGTTTGCGCTTCCCGGCATTGGAAATTAAAAAAGCTGTTAGCGAAACTTTGAAAAAATCATCAGTAATTATTGTCTTCGGTACACTTGTCTATTTTTTGAGCCGTGAATGTCAAAGGGAAAATTTTGGTTCATGAACCTTTATCACTAATAACACAAAGTGTTAATCAAAGTTTAAGTCATTCATGTAATAACCAATTACAATGATTGTGTACTTGCAAAAATTAAAGAAACATGGTAGCCATTCTTTGACAATGAAGCCTGTCACCTCCTGAAAAATTTGAAAGAATGAAAAATTTGTACACGCGGGTGCCTGCTGTTCCACTATTTATAATTTTACGGACAATAATGGGTTTACACATATAAAATTTAAAAAAAAGACTCCTTACTAGAGGTAATGGATTAAATTCAATGAGTCTCAATAATAGTCGAAATAATCGTTTAATCTAAAATAGTGTTCCAAAATAGTCGGTTTTACATAAAAATATATTTCCTGTTCTAGTGCCAGCTTCTCCTGATTATGAATATTAATCGCATGGACGCTTTAAAGAAAATCAAAATCAAGTCCCAGTCAAGAAGCCGTGTATGGACCACGCTAGTGAGAAGCTGCAAGTACAAAGGCTATGGCTATGGCTAACTCAAGTGACTGTCATTTAGGCGGGCAAATTAGTCCAATAAAACTGGCTTGCCTTAGCTGTCCTGCCTCTACCAGCAGAGACTTGCATTTCCAGAGTAATGTAGTGAATTTAATTTATATAGAGTTTCATATGTGCTTGCAGGAGTGAATTGTTAGTAGATTCATATTATTGATTTGCAAGCAGGCGAAGGTAATCTACATAGACATAAAAAATGTATCTCGTTTTAAACATTAAATTTTGTATCAAGCAGACATTAAAAGAACCGAAACTTGGTTTTGCAACTGGTAGTCGTAATAAATAAAAATCAGTTTGAGAATGCTTGAACGAGAAAAAAAATGTACCCCATTACTGTGGAGATGAAATGCGCCACTAAATCAAAAGATTTCCATCCAACACGTGGGAGTGCGACTGAAAGTGGATTTTTTTGCCATTTTTCAAACTTTGTTTCTTGTTTCTCTTCCACGTGGTTATTGGATTGTCTCGCCCCGATTGCCTCGCTCTGATTGCCTAGCCCTGATTGCTTCACTCCTATTGCCTCACCCAATATAATGTTGTGAAATTAGATCGTTATTTTTTATTATATATCTATATTTAAATTAAGTATTTCTATTTAATCTACAGCTGCCAGCTTTGTTTAAGTAGTGTCAGCTCATTGCGACACCAATATTTCTTTCTATTCTCTGCCGAGAAACCAAATTTTTAATTAGTTTCCTGTATCACTTACAACATAAAATCAATTTTGCAATAGCCAAATAGCTGTTCCTCATGGCTGCCTCGCTGGTTTCTTTCCACGATGCACGGCAACAACATACCATCAATTTTTGCATCCCATCAATCAAGTATACATATATCCCCATCAAGTTTAATTACTCTACCAAGTATTTAGTTCATAAATCCCCACTATATTTTTTTCGTAACAATAAAATTTTGCAATGCACAGAGTTTTTGTAGTGGACGAATTTTTTCTACTCTGCCAAGTTTTTATTTCCCACCGAATTTCTAAACCGGAGATCTATCACAATACTATGAAGGAACGCCTGTACCACTGTTAGATAGCTCAGCCTGGAATTACCTGCATTTAGATATAGAGTGAACGCTAGGCTGCTGCTCTGTTTTTGTACCCACCAAGTATATGTCCCACCAATTATTTTGTAGCAATAAAATTTTACTATGCACACAGTTTTTGTAGCGGACGAATTTTTTATACTATGCCAAATTATTAAGTCCCACCGAGTTTCTGAGCCCGAGATCGATCACAATACTACGTATGAAGGAACGCCTGTACCACTGTTATAGATAGCTCAGCCTGGAATTACCTGCATTTAGATACATAGTGAACGCGCGGCTGCTGCTCTGTTGAGCGACCATTCCAAGCTTCTGTTTACCGTCATCGCATGCAAACAGCGCAGCCAATGACAGGCATCACGCTATCTTCTCTTCAATTGCTTCCCGTTTATGGACCTTAATTGCATGCGTCTCTGTCTTATTTGCTCATAGAATCTTGCTTTAATTTTGTCACCCGCAGCGTACAATTGTCTTTTATTAAGTTAATGGTATAAATTTGGCAAAATAAATGACTTCACAGTCATTTTCTTACATACTTTTCAGCAGGTTAATTAATTAGCTTCGACAAGAGATATTTTAAAGCGCGCCGTCAATGTACATTGTGTCGTACGAAAGAGTGAACAATTACGTACGACATAATTGTACACACTTTGGTACGACGTAGTTGTACATCTTAATTCATACCTCATCCCTGAGAAGCGTCTGCCTAATGTTGAAGTAACTGAACTTGTGTAATTAAATTTCTTATCATTCATTAACGGAGTGAAATCACAGTTTACATGAGACTAAGATGCTATAATTTGTAGAGTCACTTGTATAACATTCAGAATTAGAAGGATTAAAAATATGTAGTCATTCCACGTGAAGAAAAATGAAATTCAGTTGAAAAGTTAATGAGAATAAACAAAACTCGGTTAAATTAATATTTTTAAAAAAATGAAATACTTAATCGAATGAAATTCGGAAAAAGGATTGAATTGCATAACTTTGATTGACAGAATTGAAAAACAATTTTGAGATAAATTAAGTATGAGCTAATGGGTTAACTAAATATTAAATAGATTAAAATTCAGTGGAACATAATTTATTTGAATAATATTTGATAAAGATATAATAACACAGAATGATATGCAAGCATGTGCGAGTAGGTGAGCGCATATAGGTTAAAAAGTAGAAATTAGTAAAAATTAAAAGTTAACTAGAATCCAATTTCGCAAAAACTAAATTTGAAATAAATAGAATTTTATGGAAAACTCAGACGAGTAGAAAGAAGAAGGAATTAGGTTCCGTGATACGTCATCAATTTTAAGAAACAAATTTATTCCATCAAGAACCATCATTTGCCTTCTCGTGCAAAGAATTTCATTTACCGAGACCAAACTCGAAGAAAAATTCTCGTCCTTTCTCCAGAACATGAGTCCATAAAATTAACCACGGACCAACAGAGATCTAAATTTTCCAATGGAAATGGAAGCCAGTCGAAGAATGTCGACCTCCGACGGCTGTAGGATGGCTCGTTCAAAGGGCAACTCTTCCATCAAGAGTTTGCACGAGAACTTCTCTAATGAAGTTTGGTGCGCTCTGCAGCTTGACACGACTCAAGTTTCTTTATTCGAAACATTGATATTGGCTAACTTCGTTAGAGGCCTCAAAACTTTACTTCAATTTTGACTTCTCCACTCCACGTTCCAAGTATAAAATTTCCGGAGCAATCACAAGAAAGAAATTGACGCACAAGCCGATAGCAGATCCAGGAATACCTCTGGTTTAGGATCTTGCTATATTTGGTTATAAGTTTAAATATTTATATACTTTGAATGGGTCCTGGTAGTTCTCATGTAATTGGGAGTGACGATTAATTTAGTAGCTCGGCTTACAAGCACATCAGGTTTTTAGCCATTTTAAGCTTGCAATAGCGATAACAATATTTAAATCAAGAACCAATTGAATTTCGCACATTCAAAAATATAGTTAAATTGCGTTAAAATGGCAAATCTTCCAATGTTTTTAGGTAACATGAATTATTAAAGATCCAATATGCATCATTATGGGACCAATTTAGCGTCGTCTTTTGTCCCTCGATTCGTGCCTAATGTTGACTGTAACTGTACACGACAAACCTCGCCAAGCTCACCTTGGGTACCGAGACAACGAAACTATTAAATGAAAGAAGTCAGGACCAAATATTATTTAGTAATCGCGGCGTTAATCGTAAGGAGAGCGTAAAAAATCAAGAATTCGCTTTTCATTCGAATCATGCGGTTTTCTCCAATAGTTATAAAATAATAATTATTTACAATAAAAGGAATGCAAAGCACGGGCTTCTGGACAGCATAATGCCAGGGCTTTCACACAAGATGTGTTTCAGCACAAAGTTAAGTGTGCGCTATATGTTGGTAGTATAGGCATATGATGTCTCCATTGAACATGTTCTTGCAATGGCCATAGATCGAGGCAACTATATAAATATCAACATTCGGTAATCGTTCCCGTCGGAGGCCTATTGTATGTTAATTCGTGCCTATATGTCACGATGGTGCGATTTTAATTGTACTGCATCTACGCATAAAGTTTTCAATTTCTGAAGTAAAAATCTGTTTACCAGCTTCGGCATACTGAAATAACGATTGTATCTCTTAAATTGATTATCACTCGCACTAGTATTAATATCAATAATTTTAATTTTATTGAATTCGTTGGTGGCATTCAACCTGATACGGCCGTCTGACAAAGAGTCAAGGCAGTTAACGAACGTTCATATCAGGAAGTACCTTGTTGATTAAGATGTCTAATTATATTGACAAAATTATGAGAGTAAGATAAATCATATGGGAAAATGATTATAAATTGATTGCATTGTTTTTACACTGTTTTATACAAAAATGTCGTTTAATTTAATTTTCCGATCAAGATTTGGTTGCCAATTTTGCTTGAATCATTTTCAGCTTAAAAATGAGCATAGAGCATCACAAATTTTCAAACATTTACTATTTTCAGTCGCGAGAAGTTACCCGGAAGTGATTCGTAAAGTATCACGTCTTTTTCGATGGTATAAAATCCCATCCAATGAACAATGAAAAAGCATGAGATTTTCTCAATTTTTTTAACAAGGAAGGAAAAATAAGTCTCGTTATAGTGTAAAGATGTTCCACGTAAATGTTTTATAACTTTAAGAAGTTACAAATTTTCTTTCTGATTCACAACTTTCAAATCGATGTCATAAACGAGTTTCGAACAGAAGTCTTATCATAAATACACATCTTGTCCTAAGAAAGAAGCGTATGTTATTTATACACACATTATTTAGTTTCTAATGTGCAATGCGATACTACATTACAGGTGGTAATGCAATGCAAATTGAAACCTTCTTACCACAATGCATTGTACTCACGGGAGATGTAAAACCGATTTCCGGTTGCTACATCTCAGAATTTTATATGATGTAAAGTGACATCCCTGCGAGTGTCGCGCATCTCTGCAAGTTCATCCACGGTATGGCCATCATGGCTACCCTCTTAAGCGTGTCTTGAGTCTAATGGTGCCCTCGTGTATCAAACAAAGTGCTGGTCAAACCCTCTAAACGGTAACCTTAATGGCTTCAGCTCAGCAACAAGCTGCCGTTCCTTTAAAATGTCCACTAAAATACCGAAGAGCCAGCGCCTCTCGCAGGAAATGAAGCGCCAGCTTGAAGGTATTGAAATATTATGCCGTATTTAATGCTTTTAAATTTTCCGTGCAAGTTTCCAGGAAATAACAACCAATATATTTTATCAGCATCGGCGCGCCGGGAACGTTCTTGCGTTTTAATTATAGTGTAGTAATGTAATGTCATAACTACCAGATTGTATAGAAAATCTGGAATAACTTGTACCTTTCATGACACGTCTAATGCGAAATCTTTATCGTATGTATGTAAATTCATCTTCGCCTCCTGCTTTGATGGAAGAAACCGAGTTCATCAAATCATAACCCGCATTTTGTCTTCTTTTTTGAAAACGTCACTTCATATCTATTTTAAGGAAAGCGTTAAATGCCTATATGGTATTTTTCTAACTAGTGAACATTTATTTGAGTAATTTCCAAAATAATTAGATAACATTTGATGAAGGTGATGCGATGCCTTGAATGATGACATCACATGCCGAAAATGTGAACAATGCCATTGTTCAATCGCAAAATAAAATCTATATAGCTTATGGCAATAACACAGATAACATAGAAAAGTTAGTATGTTTAATTTAAAAATAAAGCAATCGTTTATTCGAGCGTCCAATACCAGGATATTGGATTGCGTTCAAACTTTCTAACAACCATTTAATTTGGTTCGAACATAATATTTTTACAGAACAATTCAGACTACATCTCTCGCTCGCAAATTCTCCGTCATTTGCTACAATTTTTTTGAATTCCTGATTCCAGTAAATGAAATCACATCTCAACTGTCGCTCGAAAGCATTCATTCAAAATGTCCAAGAAATTAATTTTTTTTTATTTTATTCGTTGGTATTTTATGATTGAAATTACCAGTCAGCTTAAATTACCAGTCGGATTTAAATTACCACTTAATTACCAGTCGGATTGAAATTACCAGCTAATTTCCATTACTAAACTAATGATAGTACTGGTAAACTTCTGCATGGTAAACATTATTTTTACCTAGAATTGCATCTGTTTGTAGTACAAAATTTCTACTTTTCCTTGAATTGCCATTATTAGCTACTAACTTTGCATTAACGACAGAAAAAAACGCCGTTCTGGTCTATCTCCTTTTCCATATTCTTTTATATATAGAAATAAACGATAATTTTTATCAGCAGCAGTTCCTTTGCAGTTCTTAAATGCCACCTCAAGTAGCATCCTGTCTCTGTTCAAGGCAAAACTGTTCAAGGCAGAAAAAATGAGTTCGGAGTTTGCAACACTTTCCGGACCCAGGAAAGTAAGAGCCCTCTCGCTTTGCAGCTGGACACATTGAGAAAAATTCTCTACAAAATCCTAAGAGATAGAAATAATTCTCCAGCTTCACGGCATTCAGAAATTGTTGGAAAATTTTGTTCGTGGGTACGGACGGTATCCATGCACGCAGGATACCTTCCTTCATGGAAGACGGTATCCACGAAGAAAATTTTATATATCATGATATGAATCACACGAGTGAGTAAACTTTGATATTATTTAAAAAAGTAATTAAGACGTTGAGGTCAGTAACATGCATAATGTCGCACTTAATTAAAGGGAAGACTTTGAAGTCTGCACGGAATAAATGATGCATTTTTCAGCACGGTGCATAACACGACACTCTTTGCTGCAACGAAAACATTCTCATCTTGCAAAATTAATTTCAGAATTTAGTTTCAATAAGCAAAGAAAATAGAGACAAGACTTCTATCTATCAGGTTAAATAAAAATTAAGGCTTAGATCACCTTTATATAATGATGATCACCTTCATACAATTATAATCACCTTCAAATAATGATCTACGTCAACATGTCATAACATTATATATAACTTATAGATCCAAAATTCTGGATAGGAATACAAAACATCGTCGAAAGCTGTAATGTTTTGATGCATTTCGATGGTTTACAAATCTCTAATAAATCGCCCCCAATAAATGTCCGTTAATCATATCTTCATTGAGTTTACTAAACTCCATTTCCGATGCAACACAAACAATGAAAAACGCAAAGTTTTTACTGAGAAGTTAACGATAAAAAGGTGAACAGGATATTTCTATATTTTTGTTAATGCCATTTTTAGAAATAAAATGTGTCAAAAAATTTGATGACATAAAAAATTATATACCAGTGTTAAAAGCTTAACATTGAGACAACTTGTTTACGCTGATATTAAAAGTATGAAAATTTTTGCTAACTTCACTATTTTTCCGTTTAAACTTTGACGATGTTATTATCATGAAGAATAAGAATATTAATCTTTAGCTTATAATCGAGTTCAACCTATTTGTTGAAACATGTCAACGATATTAAATCGTCACCGTCTTCGCAATGCCGTTCCTCAAGCAAGCCTGGATTACAGGACCCCGCCTCGAGTCCGGGTGCACGAATAACTGCTACTTCTTCACTTACTACGGTACACGACACCGGCAGTGAATACGCGGTTTAAATAAGCAAGAGAAATGGAGTGCAAGAGTCGGACGTGAAATTTTGAAAACGGAAACTCTTCATCCATCGTGAAGATCGTTCTCTGTGATGCTCCGTTGCTTGCTCCATTAGACTTTCATTAGTTTACGTCGAGGGCGCCATAGACCGCACGTCCCGACCTACAATCTTCTCAAAAGAAAAGGGCAAAATGTGCATTGACAGCAGCTGAAAGATGGCTGCCGAGACAAGAGCTTTGGAACGTGGCGGAAGACAAACACAGATTCATTACCGGTCTCCTGAAACTGGAATGCGTGCGTGTGAGACGAGCTAAAGTTGCTGCCTCTGAAGCTAAGCGAAAAGTTCTTGAAGGACCGTCAAGAAGTTGCCGAAACTATTGGAAGACGAGAGGCAAAGTGTGTTAATTTTACTTGCTGCTTTAATCATAGGATGACAGATTAGAGATGCAAGGTGGAGATCTATTAATGTGATTACATTCATCACGGAAAATCATTTTACATTCATCACGGTAAAAATTACATTCATCACTCATAAGAATTCATCATTCATCAAAAAATTACATTCAGCACCGCAAATCATTTTAGCCAGAATAACATAAGATTTATAGTCCCTACGTTTAATTTAAATGTCTGATTTTTGTGACAAATCAATTAATTTCAGGGTTGAAGGTACATATAAGTGAAGTGCCAAACATGCTTTTCTGTTTCTTGTTAGCGCATTTTCTCATTAATGGAAAAAATGCACCATTGTGCTCGCCATGTCCGTCTGTCCGTTCATCTGTCTGTCTGTCTGTCTGTCCATGACTTCACGTTTTCGTTGACGAGAAAATGCGCTCTCTGTCATTCACTGCAGTGAGCACTGAGTTACATTTTTTTTGGCGCTGCGTTTACGAGCATATTTTCTCCTGACAACCTAAGCTTGGATCAGGACTGTCAACTTTTGATGTTGCCAACTTGGATGTCAACTTTGCACGGTACTCGGTATTTACTCGTTATTAGCTCAATATGTATTCCAAACACAAACTCGAGTTGGCCGCTATTGTACCTGAACAACAATACCCAACTATAGAATTGATGAGTTTAATTGAAGCTTCACGCATGGCCTATGACTTAGTTGTAATCAATATGGTCTAATATCAAACAATAAAATATCAAACGATGAAACCTTACAATCAACACCAAGCTTCACGCATGGCTTAGGGCTCAATAGGCATAAATATTTCATCGTCATGCTATGAGTCACTAGGAGGCCGATATTACGGCACACCCTGTAGCTGTATCCTTAGCACATGACTCAGGTGTAGTGGTTATTTATCTATCATCAAATAACCTATAATAGAACGAAACTTATGTCACCCCAGGCAGCTTTATGCACGGCACATGAATCAGCAGCAAGAAGTATTTTATCGTCGTGATATAAGTTAAAACAAGACATTATGTTATGCCATTCCAGACAGCTTTATTTAAACGTAACTCATGGCTTGGGATCTCATATATTTCATCGTCATTACATAACTTAAAATTGGGTAGAAGTTATAACATTTCCCTGTACTTCATTCGTGACCCGTGCAGCCACTATAATATTTATTTAGCCACTGTAATTCAACTTATAAACCGAGATTGCCCAGAAGTTAAGACAAAGCCGTAACCACCTTCATTCATGGCACATAGTCGAGCGTTATTGATTGATTCCAATGAACTTAAAGACTTCTACACTCGAAGAAATGAGAGAGACGTTGTCCAAATAGTGATGGATTTTTTACACATGTTTGGGTCATCCAAGTCCCAAAAAATGAGCGTATCAGTGCTAAAAGCAGGAAGTGTGTCAATATTTAGATTAAATACCCCATACATCTTTTCCTTGGTAAGCTGAGACACAACATACTCGTGGCAGCAACTTTAAGAGTGGGGCCGAAGACTCCCGCTCAAAATTGGCATTTAGGCTATCATGTTCTGGCTGCATTTCATCTCCACTCAAAATTCTGTGAGCAATTTGTTAGGCCACTTCATGAGACGAGGTTTTTAGACGAGCATGGGCAACCTCGCTCGTCCTCAGTATTCATGAGCCCAGGCGCGATATTACGAAAGTTGTCCCCCAAAAATGCTAATGCGCCTCTTCAAGTGCTCACTCAAGCTCGGGATTGATAATAAAAAGAACTTGAAATGCACTTATCCAGGAAAAAAATATGAATGTTCTCTTCCCAAAATTACAACATTTTTGAAGAGCAACGTAATATGTTGGCAATCATTTATATTTTCATATTTCTTTTTCCCCCTCATTCCGACGTTGTCAATAGAAGAATGTGATCCACAAAGTTATTAAATCTTGAAATAATCCATTAAAATTTTTGTAAGTTTACATAAACAAAATTTTCGCTCTTATGCCAACACTGCTGGAATTTCATACAAAATGTATGTTTAATTTCTCATCAGTGGGTCCCGATGTTTTCTTTTCGTGTTTTTCAACACTTTTTACTTCTACAATATTAGCTACAGGCTAATTTAAAAAACTCCCAGCCTTTGCAATAATGATCATAAGCAACTATACTTGTGCTTTAATATACATCGTATTGGGTCTCTTACAAGGTCTCTTACTTTTTAGTACATCCACAATCATATCCTCCATCATTGGTTCCATTCACAAGAAACATCTTCAAGCTGAAAGGAGGTTACAAATAGACTTCAATACAAAGACCTCGACCGTATCAGATGCAGCCGTGTTCCTCAGAAGAGATATAATGGGCATGTTTAAATGTTCCTCTGCGCAGTGATGACTACAGAAAGACAGCTGCAGCAGTGCTTTGTGGTCGCTCTTTACATTGGCATTTTCTGTGGAAAATTAGCATTTATTAAACACTTCCATACCCATTGAAAAAAACTTGATACCATTGAATTATGCAACATGCAAGGTTACTTTAAATGACTTGTCTTGAATTGAGTCAAATATTCTGTATAGGAAGTTCATAAATGTTTTTACAACTGCGGACAATCTGACACCGTACCAGGCGAAAATTCTATTGCGTGTTTCGCTATGATTTCCCTGGGGACCTCAAACGCAACCGCGCTTAGTTTTTGGCTTCATTGAGAACCCGGCGGTAGATTTTGCCTCGATTTTTCTCTGTTCGGGACATGGTAAAAATGGTAATGGATGACGAAGAATTGCTGGGAACGCGGTTACATATTAGCGAAAGTGAGTTTTTGGAGCATGAAGACGAAACCAAAAATAAAGTAACGTCTGGAAATCCAGGGTTGGAAAATGAAGCGAATCTAAAATTGCGGTCTGGGGAGAGGAAAAACAAATCCAGCCAGCATTCTCCGCTTGCTCAACATATTCTCTACTCAAACATGATAAAAAGCTTTCATGGAGTCTCTACTTCCGCGGAAAAATCCCAAACCTGCATGGCATCGAAAACGAAAGCACTCTCAACTTTTTCAGAAGAGTTCTCCGCCGCTCAGATCTTTGAGCATCCGGCAAAAATCCAGAACGAGGATTTGGCGCCCAAGAGCGCAAGCATTGAAGCCGTGCACGCAGCGAAGCCCTGCCTAGACACCAGCCAAAAAACTGCCAGAGTGCAAACTGCAGCGAGGGACGGAGAGCTCGCAAGCAGTACATCTTTATACACCGAGAACGAACACTCGAATCCCAAAGACAGAGCCATAATTCAACATAAATTTGGAGGAACGACTTTAGGGAGTACGCATTGCCGATCAAAAACATACAAAACTAGGAAGTCTCGAAAACTTGGTCGACCACATGGATGGGCAGTAGTGGGCAAAAAATGGTCATCAGGAAAAACCTGGTGCATCACGAAGGCCACGGCGAGCGTGCTAATAATGCAAGCAGTTCTCATCATCCTCTTCACTCTATTCACAAGGTAACATCGTATTCTTTCCTGTTATTTGCCAATTAAAGATTAAGTATTTATAATGAGTGGGCTTTATTTTCAAATTTGTGCGCTTACTGTTGGAAAGTGAAGTTAAATTCATTGATTGTAATTAATATTTGTGAATGTACTGAGGAATAATGTAGTGTAATAAATTCCCCACTGTCAAGAAAAGGATCTTGAAATGATTCAAATTTGCTACGGTTCTGCTTAAGTCCTGTTATTAACAATCTATTATCTATATCACAACTTTAAATGAACCAAAATAAATATCTACATTCATTTTCTCTCTTTTTTTAGCAGCCCTGTCTTCAGCAGAAATTGATGTTAACGAATTTATAAATTATATCTTCCCCTGCCTTATTGTGTGATGGGCTTCATTAGCCTACAAAGAAAAGCTTTATAATGATTACCGCTTCTATGAAACAGCAGATATTTGCTATGGATCAAGGGCTAGGTGAATGATGCTAGAAATATTTAACCTGAAGAGCATTATGAGCAAATCAATTTCCCATGTCTATGCATTAAATTTACGCAAAATAATTTTTTATTCCATGGATGATCTTCATTAGTTAAAATTACTGCTATTGAACAAGAATTACTTGACTTACAACAAGTGGAATCGACGTTTTATCGAGACCTCAATATTATTAATGAGCCATAGTAATCTGGATACTTAAGTAGCGAGGTAGTCTGGTCTCTTTATTTTACACGCTCATCAAATACAACATTTTATTAATGCGAATATATGTTTTTATTGACCACCGTATCATTATTTATAATATTCGTTACTGCTTCCCTTCGGTAATTATTTGGCTGGAGCTGAACATTTTTAATTTTTCAAAGAATTGTGCGTAAAATTAAAATATGAACAGAATAAATTAAATAAAAATTCAGTTAAAATTTAGTTCAGCCGTGAACACTAACACATTCCTAGCAATTTTGGGCAAACAAACGCCCGTCTAAAGATCCGCGTTAACGGAAAATCGGCATCGTTGTTTAAATGACTGTATTTACTCTGGTCATTCTTTTAATATCTATGATGTTTTTTCCAGTTATTCCCGAACCCTTGACAGCCACGATCCCAGCAATAACGTTCATCCCACGCTGAAGGGACGGAATTTTGAGAACCTCTCTTTCTCCTACATGGCTCACTTGGCAGGTAACTTTCTAATATCGTGGTTTTAGGAGGGACAAAATACAATCTGCATCTTCAATAAGGTTACAAATTTCTGAACATATTTATTTAATTTCACAAATTGATTTATTTAATTCTCTATAGATGTAAAAATGAGGGATTGAATAAGAACGCACTTCTTGTTTTTAGCTAATAATACGGATCAATTATTAAGCTGGTAGAATGTTATAAATGTTTTATTTGCAACCAGAAACAAACATATTCGAATTGTCTTCCACTGTGATTCAAACTATTTTACGTTTTTTAGCTTTCGTATAATTACTGTACATGCATTGCTCTGGCAGGTTCATAAGTTTATCCTAGATTCATTTCATTTCTCTTTCTGTACCCTTCATCTAAATATTCAATCTTGAATTAGAAGTACGCATGCAAATTCTAGTCTTTTTTGTATTCAACTAATTATGAGTCGATGTTGCTACAGCTTGCCATTTATTTCCAATCTCTCGTTGCAAAATAGAATTCGTTCCTAGTCTGAACATCCATTCATTCATACAACATTCAGAAACCACGCTCCCCTTTTAATACTGGCGATGCATTTAATGGAGTGCTTTTCAACTAACTTACTTATCCTATAACTGAGCATGAAACTATTAAATGGCCAAGGTAATTATCATACGCTGAGACATGTCAGACAATGACATTCAGTTCACGATGTTTGAATTTGTGATTGAGTTTCACTAAAATCCTTGCGATAGATCATATTTGTACAAGAAGCCACATAAAACTTCAATTTTTTCTCCTACGAGTCATTCAATGTCATTTATGTGGCGCATAAAAATTATTCTGCTTATATAGACACTACAGACTCCTCCACGTCGGCTCATTCCTAAAGTATTTCATTAACTTTTCGCGTCTTTATCGCAGGAATACAAATTTTTTGTCAAATCCTACCCAGAAACATTCATACATCTTCGTAAAAAATTATCTCCAGTTAAAGTTAATCCGAAGAGATGTTATAAGTTAGATTAACCAATGACAATCCTACCGTTTATGAAATTTTGTATATGGCAAGAAATACACTCTTTCGTAATGGACTTACCGAGTTCCAGGCTTTCAAGTTAATAACCAGCCTAACATTTTTGCGGTCGCCGTCCGATGATGCAGTCCAGAATAACGATTTTCAATTGGCACACGCAGAATTTTTGTTGATGGACCCGCTGATATCAAATTAGGATCGCACAGCCAATTACGCATAGACTCGTTGTCCGCATTTTATGGAGCACCATATTTTTTAAATAAAGCAACAAAATCGGTAAATTTTACCAAGGGAGTCACGCTTTATATGTGCATTTCGAGTCCTCTGAATGATTTAAATAGTTCTAAACTAACGGCGTGGATATTTTGACGAAAGTTGTAAATTTATCTTGCTTTTACAAGTCATACGGAAAAATACCAGAGATTATTTTACAGTAAAGGCAAACTCTTCGCCTGCCAAACCAATTCCTTTTTTTCTCGTGATCAAAACCCGAAGCACTATTTCCAATTATGCGTCTTTTGATCAATATTAACAAAGTCAAGCTTGCATGAAACACATGTCAAAATTAAAAGTTTTTAATGATATTATTAGGAACAAGTTAAATAAGAATAATGCTAAACTAACTTTAAACAGATTACTAACTAACGAGGCAAATAAAAACCCGCATTCTGAACTCCATGTTCGGATCCATGATTTCCAAAGTTATTCGAAATTCTGTTAAACATAGTTATTGAAATATTTCGCGGCCTTCTCCTCGTTAGCACCGTTGCGATGAATTAATAATGTTTCTATAAATGTTATTTAACAGCACCATTGGATTGTAAACAGATGGAAAAATTTCAGTATCCATTCCTCGTTATTATTAGCCTAGGTATAACAAATTTTATTTAACACTTCTTAATTGATTAAATCCTAAATTTTGAATAAATTATTAATAATATAAGTTAATAGCAGTTAGTAATATAATATATCTTAATATAATATATAATATTATGCAATATATATATATATATCAAGGACTACTACACACAGGACATGCACGCTTTGGTTTCAGTGCTTGCTAGCGAAGGCGAGTGCTTTCGCGTCGTTCCCCGGTGACTCATCGTGTCGATTTCGCGTAGTGATCTGAGCTAAAATAATGTCAATATTCTCGACCATTTGCCATTCTATTTTGTATAAAAACTGGCAAAAAGTCTATGGTTCTGACCAAGGACTACTACACACATTGTAATACTATTGTATGAAACAATTATGGGCATATCATTTGTTGATGCCACTAAAACAACAGCATTTTCATAGTGTAGGCGATCGCCTCTGCTAGCAGAGGCTGGACATAGGCTATGCATGTCCTGTGTGTAGTAGTCCTTGATATATATATATTATAATATAATTAATATAATATAATATAAGTTAATGGTATAACCTTCACGCAGCCCACGGTCACTTGCCTCTCATCCTGCTGCTGAGTTTCGTGTTGCGTTGCGGCGGTGCAGCGGCCGCGCGCCTGCCCTGGACAGCGGCCGTGTGGCTGCTGAGCGTCCAGTGGACGTTGCTGTGTCAGGCGTTCCTGCGCCCCATGATCTTCGGCGGTGTCCATATTGATACTGTCGTGTGAGGATCAGCACGATATAATGTCGTGTTAATAATAATAATAATAATAATAATGAAAATAATAATAATAATAATATTAATTATAATAATAATAATAATTGCAATAATAATGATAATAATAATAATAATATTCCAAATATAGAGAATTTATAACCAACATCGAAAGACCAGCATCATGAATTTTTCCATCGAATTCCTAGAATCGACATTTTATATTGGGCAGCTCTCTCGTAATCATTTTCGAGAAATGCAATGAACCCTATCTCCCGAAAAAATACTTTCATTATCTCTGCAAGCTAATCAAATCTCTTTTGGGTGAGGGTTATTATTTTTATTGATAATTGGAATATACATTAATTAATAATTTCCGTCGATATGTTACCCATTATTTCTTTACATTTAATGCCCACAGGATCATGCTTGCGGAAGTGGGTAGCGTGAGCGCAATGATTGCAGACGCCGTAAGCTGCAAGAATTTATCGGTCCTGCAGAGATTAATTGTAATGGTCATTGTGGTGCCGTTGCACGTCATCACTGACTACATCTGCAATGACACGTTCATGGTGAGTAGCCGAAGCTGAGGGATGGATAATGCGACTCGTGCAGGGAGCAAAATATATTTTGCCATTCACAAGTCAGCGCTTCTTGAGAGGCATATAAAACAAGTAATTTTGCAGCGATATTATTCATATAAACTGCTACCGGTCGTAATATAATGCTTTTTGTGCGTTATTAAGTTGAAGTTTAGGGCTTTTGCTTTGCACAATCAAATGTGTACCAACGACGCGAGCAAGCGCTATCCTGGCGTGTCACAAAAACGTACGGCACAAGCGCGTAAAAAAAACTTTTCCAGCCAGCCGATGCGCGTAGTTTGGGGGCAGTGCTAACAATGAAGGCACTTCACGGCACAGACGACGGACAATACGGCAGCTTGTGAGAAAAAAAATATTTTATCGAAAAACATCATAAGAACTTTATCCACAGACAGACGAATGATGTCACAAATGTTATGCTAGTTAGATGCTAGATTTAAAGTTATCTAAAATGGTAACATTTTGAGCAATTGAGATAACTTTAAATTCATATAAAAGTATTTAACTTACAAGTGTAATAATTCATCTAATTACAATGGGCATCTGATTACAATGAGCAGCATTAATTATATATGTCGTAATATTTCCGACCCTATCTATTCACTCACCTTTAACCCTTGATTACGTCAGACCGCGCGACGCCTTAGCAAACTTGATCACGGAAGCTCGCATGGATAGGAAATTAAAATATGCTATTTAGCCTAACTTTCGACATTAGGACTTGCGAAAAGGCACTTTTGTGCTTTAACTTTCCAGAAATCATTTATATCTGCTATTCTCCAGAGAAGAAACTATTAAACTTGTGGAAAGTTTCAAATCACCACCACCACTTGCAGGTTGCATGCTAGCGTAGGGTTACAAAACTTGCATGAAAAACAGGGATAACATAACTTGTATGAAGTAAGGTAGCATAGGGTGAAGAAGGGTAACTTAACTTGCATGAAAGAGTGATCGACGTTGTACGAGGTGTTGGTATTCAATCATTCCTTGTACCGACAGTTAATACTTGATTATACTTGATAAAATTGGAATTATTATGTAACTTATTTTACTTAACAGACGTCTATGCAATCATGAGCTCCAGGTTAATCTTTAGGTGTACCTTCTACACATAACATTAGAAGAAGTTATGAATATGTTTGAATTAACTATAGATGATCTTTTACTTGGCTCACCAATAACACAGACTGTAATTGAAAGGCTGCATGTTTCACATCCAATGACTTCAAAGCCTCTTCCGTAATGGCGGCAAAAGGAATATCAACGATGAAAACTATAAAGCATGCAAATGTCGTGCGTGCGTTTAATCACTATATCATGATAGTTTAAACTTATTAAATTATCTCTATTATAAAATTTATATTCCGACTAGAAATAATGTTGTTATATGTGTTAAATTAAAACTTTCATGTCCGGCAATGGCGTCAGTGGTCAGGTAGCTTCGCCCGAACGAAAGTTTTATCGATATTAGACAAAAACGGCATACGAACATTTCTGGACTAGTACGAACAATTTCGTACTGGTTCGTTTAGTTTTATTTAGCCATCTAGACACATTAGCTGTCTATACGCTTAACGCGCAGACTTTTTTCAATGCAATTCGTCTTTACCGTAGCATCAGGATGCCTCAACAAAGTTCACTGTTGACAAATCCCCCGTGAATCTAAATTCGACATGATGAATTATACATAGCCATCGATACAATTAAGGGACGTCACTCACATTAACTAACTCCATCAAAGGCGGTTGATCAAATTAGCAACGAATGTTGACTTGCTGACGAATGTTGCGCCAATGGGACATCACATGCATAATGCTGGGCGCTCCGCTGCTGTAGTCACCTTAATTATTGCGAGTTTATGTTCGATTAATTTATTCTGATATCATTATGCATGTAAATTGCAATTGACTCGTTGAAGTAAGAAAACAATATATCATAAAAAACTTAAAGCATTGATGGGCATAAATTTCTAATGCGATCAACCTTATTTATAGAGTTAGAATTGTTGATATCCAAAAACGGCTATTCAAATGATTAATTAGAATTGCCGTAATTTGTCACTTTCTTGTATTGAAATGAATAAACTAGGAGGTTTGGTTGCTAAAAATAAATAATATAATAGAATAGTTTTAATTTCTGCATGGCAAGTTTTGCGAACTGAACATTATATTTATGTATAATTTTACTTCCAGAAGCAGTATCTAACATTTCATGTTGAAGAAAGAACTTTTCAAGCCAAAAAAAAGGAACAAGAGGCCTGCATGGTAACACTGAAAATTGCTTGTGTGCTTGAACTTCAAATTTACTACAAATCTAACTTATTCGTATTATTAACAGGTATAACTTTTTCGTAACTTAACTCGTATTCTATTGGCATGTTTGCTGAAATCTTCGAAATTCGCATGGCACACACTATAGCCTAACAGGTTCCAAGCTGCATTTCCAACGCCCCTTTAATAGCGCTTCGAAGTTCAGACATCCAGACTGCAGTCGCGCGATTCTTAATGAGGGGGCATTTAACGTCGCGTGTGTCCTTATGCCGCGTGCATTGCTCCTGCGGCACAGATGGAATCCTGCCAGGTAATTACAGTGCCATCAATCCAGGTTATAAGCTTCCTCGCAAGTTCGTTTATTGTGTCTCAGGCCCCCGGGGGCCTTAATTAAGACTGCCTTCCATGTGATGTGGCCTCAGCAGTTGCATCATTGAGGTTCTGTGTCAAAAAGACAATATTTTATTTTTTACGGTCTTCGAGAGTAATTTTTTGTAGGCTGTGCATTTTCGAACTTTGATTTAGCCTCCCTCTCGTTTTGCATGTCTTCAGCCACATACAGTGCTGGATTCAATGCCCCCATAAATTTCTAACCACAATAAAAAATGTTTTTAATTCTAATTTACGATATCATAAAACATCAGGCACATCAATTAAGCTTCGCCGTTCTTGCGAATTTCAAATTCTTCTGCAGCGACGATGCAGTGCATCAGGTGAACTAAATGCAATTGAGGGGATAATAGGCACATATGAATTCTTTTTGTTGAACTATTCAGAATCATAACAATGAATAATTTAGAATAATTGTTCAGAAGCTTCGAGTCCTTCATGGTTGTAATGGGACGCAACATTAAACAATCTTCCTAATTCCGCAAAAGGCCTTTCCTAATATAAAGAACGATATATGTCAGAGAATTTATGTGTATCCTAGAGAATGCAGTTTAAAAATTCTTCAGTGAACAACATTTTCATTGCATCAAAAAAATTTTTCTCTTCCAGTATATATATGGGGGAATTTTTTGCCTATTGTCATAAATGGATAATTTCCTCTTTCGTATAACGATAACTTCGTAACACTTGTCATATTGGCAAGCGAAAATAATGATAATCGAGAAAAACTATTTGTTTACTTCGTCTACAATTTCGCTCATCAATACCAGCTCTTAAACAAAAACGAATATGGGAGCTAATTCTATTTATAGGCCAATTATTATGCATGTTAAACAATGACTACAGACTGATCATTATGCTGGATCAAGGATCCTCAGCAGGTAAGTACTGAGAAATGCAGCAGTGCTAGCCTAAGCAATCTTTGCCCACTGCATTTTTCATTGCCGAGGGACAACCACTGCAGCTTGTGTTGTGCTCCATTATTTTTATTTGCAATGCTTTGCTTGATTACGACATCTCAGGCATAGTATAGTAACTCCACTACAAAGAAACGTAAGAACTCCATAAGAATGGCATGTCGTGTCATGCTTCATTTGTTTATAGCCGTCGATTAGCTCGCATATTACCTCTTGTGCATCCGAGCTTTATATAGTCATTTGAGCCACAGTTTCGTTAGTCCAACGGTTGTTTTATTATCGTCCACAAAATATCTGGGAGTTCTTTCTAGTACTTGTTGCCATGTCGACACTTTCTTCGTAGCATTCATAAGAAATTTCCAGGAACACGGCTTGGCTATTTTCGTTTGTATGATGTAAACATGAATAAGTGAACTTCATTTTCTAATATTATGTATCGACCAGTAAGATAAAAGTGAAGGGAAGTGTCAAAGACACACTTTTACATGCATGTAGTAACCATGACGAACCCGATCTTCTGCGGCGAGCAGAAAAAACAACTCCCTTGTCAAATGCGACTGTAATAACTTTATACAAGAACAGAAAACAACACATTATTATTTAAAAAGCCTATATATATTATATTTTATAAATATTAATCCACGAAGTTACTGCAAGAAAGTGTTTGCTAACGATTTGAATAAAGTTCTATCGATAAGAGTCGATTATGAAAAACCGTTTCATTATTTCTATTCATTAAGTGGAACATAAACATTTCTGTTCACTCATTCAGTAATTAAGAATTTTCGTTTCATGATAGTATTCACAGTGACAGTATGTGGCTTTGCATGTACACAAACAGGGAATTGGAATTCAATTCGAATCTATCAGAACCTCCTGTTCATGCATTCATATGGTCATCACGAACTTAGGCGATTTTTTTCTATCGAAAAATGTTTTGTTGAATTTGATAAATTTTGCAGGCGGTTGACAGAGGGAAAGGGATCGCTGTCAATGCGAGCTCAGGCATTTTTATCTTGATTGTCTTCGCGTCAATGAAGACGTTCAGAAAGTGCAAATTCAACCCCATCACGTCTGATCAAATGGCAACTTTTCAAAAAATGACTAAGTCTGGTCACGAAAATCACCCTCATAAGGGATCAAGTAGCCGGATAATCACCAACAAATCTTCATCCCGACTATTGAGGATTGAGTTACTGCAACATTTCATTGGTACGCTCAATAATTGTTTTAAATTATCCAATACTCGAACGATTCGTGTGTCCTAAGAAAATGTTCAAATACTTTAAATTTTTATGCTATCAGTGACAGTGAATGGATTTGAGGGCCATAATGAATGAATGAATATAAATAAACATCTAAAAATTGTGCGCTTCGCATGCAATTATTTCTTCGTATTAAACTCTCGTACCTTCAATATTAAATAATTTCAATTATTAACCCTACAGCTAATAAACCTAACCGCTTGGGTTAACTGTAGATCAGCCAGTTAACTTATGTTTCCTTGAGTCTCTTACGAACTTTATTGCTTTAAATATGAATATTTTATTTTTATTATAATAACTTTACTATTAAAATATGAATTTTTATTTTTTATGACTCCGTCACAATTCGAAGGATGCGCAGCGTTCAGTTGGTGCTGGAAGACCGTAGCTGAACTTAACTCCACGGGCCCCGCACGCCTCAGGGTGGCAGCTAACAGCTTCCTGAGTCTGGCTGGGGGTGCCGCTGTGACTGTCAGCGTCGTGCAAGGCTGTGCTACTACTACAGCTATGAGGGCTGTGAGTAATTAGTTCTTCCTGATAATTGATATTATGATTCCTTCAATCAATTTATTGTGAAATGTAATGAGCTCTAGATAGTGTTTTTATGCTTCGTGGGTAATCACAAATTTGAGTGAAAATATGAACAAAATATACTAAAGACTACCCAGAAACTGCAGTGACTTTAAATATATGATGAATCATTACTATTTTCAACAACAAATAATATAGAAAGAGATAAACCACATAAAAAATTATTCAAAGATGGTTTTAGGATAGATATGAATCTATGGACAGACAAATTATTTGAACCTGAATCTCAGAATTTATGAAGGATCCATAACTTTTCAATTCTCTCACAAATTTATCGCCATTTTAATCTCAAATTTAAATTAAATTTTAAATTTTTTATTATTCGGTATTTAAATTTTGAATTTGATTAAATTTTAAGTTATAAGTCTTTCGCTTTTTATTTTCTATTAATAATTCTCAGTGAGTTTTGTCATCTCAATAAAATCTATCGGTTGATCATATACCGCAAAAATTTTGTGACTATTTTTTCATTTTTCTACCAGCTAAACCTCAGAAACCTCATACTTGTAATAGTTCATCATTAGTTTTTCCAGTGATTGAATTCTTCTAGCTTTGACCTGAAACTTCCTAATGTTTATCTGATGACAATAAAAAATATTGGGTAACTAAAACGATTACTTTTTAAATTAAATTGAATAACCCTAAGCTTCGTTGAATGTTCATTGACCGTGGACTTGATGCTTTGAGTGCTAAATTGGGTTTAACCCAGTGAAAGATATAAGGGTTAACTTGTCATTGACTTTAAATAAGACATCAGGAACGTTTTGAAACGAAGCAATTTCCTTGATCACTTCTTCAAGAGAATGGAGTGAGTCCGGCGTCCGGAAGCTCAAGATGATGGATGCGGGAAGTTAGGAGCTAAATACAGTGTCCGGAGAGCCTAATGCGCGGTAATGGTGGCATAAACAGTGTCGAACCATCGAAAGTGCATAAATTATCTCATCTGAAGCTGACTTACGGGAATTTGAGGATAGATCTTGGAAGTTTTTGTGTATTCATGACGGAGAATTCCGTTCCTGTGTCATTGCTAAAGCAGCGCCTGGTTGTAGTCTCAGTAAAGTTGGAAAATTGCTAATTTACCGAGGTTTTGAAGGAGCTTAATATTATTATCGTCTTCCAATACTCGTACAATCAACTATTCATCTTATATCATCAAATCTACTTTACCGATTGCATGAATCCTCTTCCACTTAATGTATCACCGTTCCGTTCATGACAAGAATTAATTCTTTCTTACATAGGTATATCTTTAGCCATCCAACCTGCATAACTTATGCGCTTCACCCTCGTTACAAATTCACCCAATTTAGATAATTAATTCACCTGCCATCATTATCTACGTGGCCCAACCTTCCTCATTATTTCACCACCACTTCAAAATCAAGTTAGCCTAACCTGAATTATAAATTCACCCTCAGGGAGGGTGAATATATAATTTAAAATTAAGACGATTCCATAAATTATAAATTCAGCCTTACCTGAATTATATAATTTATAATTCAACCCCACCTGAATTACATAATTTATAATTCAGCCCCCCTGAATTATGTAATTTATAATTCAGCCTCACCTGAATAATAAATTCTCCCTCAGGAAGCAGCGGCAGAAACCCTCGTGTCGCTGGCAGTGGCCGTGTCGTGCGTGTCTGAGTTTCCCCTCACACCCGTCGGCGCTGTTGCCCTCGGCGGCGTAGTCGCTGCCCTCAGCGCTGCAATCCTCTCAAAAATAATTGTAATGTACACTATTTCTAGCATTGATTTATTCAAAACTGTTTCGTGTATATTTTTCTGTCCTCACTTTGTTCGAAAATGTTAGGAATATGGTATTTATATCATTCATTCTTTAAGCATTCAAAAATATATCATAAGTGATATTTTTATTATTCATTTCTTCGACCAAGTTTTACGAGAGTTGAACCAGGCGTGAACAAACGATATGGAGACAAACAACAATATTCTCTCATAATTGAAATCAAATTGATTGACAATGCGGAACCCAAGGTGTTGGTATTTGATTTAAAATTATTTTCAAATTGGTATCGTGATTTTCGTGGCAGTAAATTCAATAATGTCGTAGAAACTAAGAATGAGATCCTTTGCCCCCTGACCTGGCATGTAAAATATTGGAAAATTTCTAACTTCTTCATTATTAGATTTAATTCCTGACATCAAAGTGGGGATAAAACCCTAACTGTCGAAATGATTCACAATTTTCTAGTTAATTAATTGCATGTCTATTTAACTGTAAGTGATATTATAAGGTACTCAAATCCTATCGGATCCTTTCGTTTGTAATCGTTCCCAATATATTCCCTTGAAGTCGTTTCCAACATATGTTCTTCATGTTCAATAGGCATCCAAAAATATTGTTGACGCCTAATATTGAGAGCGATTCCGGCAGTTCTGGTAGAACTCGAATAGATTTTATTCTCAAATCTCAAATGAAAACTTATTTCCAAAAAGAAATCGCACGTGCTTCGCGGTGTTAGTTGGAGAAGAGAAGTTACATTGCTCTCGAAGTGATTGAGCTGCTACTTTCCTGCTCGTTTTGAGGAAGAACTGGATCCAGGAACCCGTCACATATTTTACCAAACCTGTTCCTTTTGTCATCGTCAAATTTTATTAACTCTAAATTCTGTAGACTTTCTCGCACCGGCTCCTGAGCAATCATTCCGAATCTCATTTCTTACTCATTGCTATCCCGTAAATTGTGTTCGATATCCGCCATAATCGGACAATAAAGAATGGCAGTGGCCCAATCTTGATGTTCCTTCATTTCGGCAGAAAATCTACGACAATGAAGAGGAAGACGGTCGTTACGCTGCGAACGAGCGGCGTGTCGGCGCGCCGCTCGCAGTGAGCCACGCAATCGGAGGAATTTTCGGAGCTGTCGCGTCAGCAGTCGTGGCCGCCGCGTCCGATTCGTCGCGCGGCCACTTCTGGCACAGGTTATAATTTCGAGCAGGCTATTGGGGAATATTTTTTTATGAACTTCTTTATGTATAGATTTCAATTTATAAACATTTTATCTAGGTTCGACTTTTTTCAATAATTTCTATTTAGTTGAGGTATCCAAGTATATGTTGATTTACTTCATTGTCGTCTGATAAAAAGTTCTTAGAATGAAAAAGCAACATTAGGAACAAATTAACGCTTCCACTGAATATGTCATTCTCTAAACATTTCTCTCAATATTTATACCTGTCAGTTATTTTTCCATTATTATACAACCATTATTTCATCAAGCTTCAGTGCAATGTATTTATGCCTGATCTTCATCCAAGCCGACGTTTTTAATTCATGTTTCCCAAGAATTCAAACAAGAAAGTAGTGCACATAAATTTCCCACTCAGGTTGTACGAACTATTCCCAGCCCGAGCACCCAAGCCACACTCTGATGAGCTGCTGGAAGTGCAGCAATATCTTATGGTTGCTCCTGGGATTGCCAGGACTGCTGCCACTCAGGCACTCTACCAACTGCTGGCACTGGCAACTGCTGCAGTGCTGGCAACGGCTGCAGGCATCATCACAGGTCAGAGAATTAAAAAAAACAGTATTTGAATAGAATTATAACGGTATCGCAATTTTTTCTCTGTTTGATTTTTTACCTTCTGTTTTATTTCTGAACTCAAGTAATTCCATCAGAATATTTCATTTCATCTTATCTCATTCCCCTGGTGTTTAATTGAACTACGGTAAAAACATACAATAACAATTCACCAAAATCGGTAATAATTGGATCCAAATATAGTTAGGCGGTTTTTAGCAATATATCTCATATGTCCTTTGCAGGTTCAACGCAAAAGCATTTATCGTTTAATTTAATATTATTTTCAGGTGCTCTACTGATGCTCCCAATATTCGCACGCGAAGACGATCCCAGCACCGATGGTAAACGTGGAAGATTTTCATCTGATGCGAGTGTTAAAGGTTACGTTTAATCGGCTGAATATAATGCAAATTTAGTGATCATCGGAAAAAATCGCATTCGGATCGGAAAAATGCCCAGTAAGATCATCACATTCGGAAATAAATGATCTTGACCAAAAATTGATTTTTGGACTGATCATACTTGAAACGCAGAATGTTTTTTTAAGTTCAGAATTTGGAAAATTGTACACCTAATTTATAATTAACAGTAACTATACATTAATTATACATAGTTTCTTTGTGTGTATCTTTTGAAGTTTAGATAAACGTGTTTACTTGTCTCGACTTAAACCCAAGAGCCAGAAAATCCTTTTAAACAAAGTCGATCTAATAAGCACGAAAAAAACAACACGAGGAGCGTGATTGGTGATATGGTTATTTTTGTACTAATATTCAGTTACGAGTTTAAGCTTATCGGTGAGTGTCAAAACATACGGTCTGCAGCAAAACAAAATGCACGGAAGGACTCGCGCAAGTATATTATTTTTGCAAACGAAACATAACCTTCCAGTGAACCTGTCGTCTCACGAAGGCGGCAACGTGTAGCGCCTTGATTTTATTCTCGCAAGCATGACGGAAACAGTGCAAAATTTCACGGCGTATTTTCCGTTCAAGAATACAGGGTGACAGCACCTGGTTAAGCACGCACTGACAGCCAAGCTCCGCATTCTTACGATAAAGCTTGTGTAGTTATGACTGCCAAATTGCAATTAACGAAATATATCATGCTTTATATAATTTCAAAATACGTGGCTGCTGACGTTTAGCTGAGCGGAGCGATTTTTGAGGGAGTTTTTATCCATTTAACTCAGAAAAGTCATAAATATTGTTTTTGAATAATGCAACAGCAAAAGAACTAAATGCTATTTTTTATTGTTTGTTGTTTGATAATTTTATTCTAAATATCTAACGCACAACCCAGTCTGTTATCAATTACAATATTTCAGTAATGTATTTAGGATTCGAATCAGTGAAATTTTCCTCATTAAACTCCCATACAAGATAATCCTACAATACTATCATGAATAACTTTCACCGGATCAGTTCAGTTCTCTATTTCGAACAGCCAAATTCCGCCTACAAAACCTTTCGTTGCCCGACAATATTAATTGCAAAAAATAAAAGAAAAGAATTCCAGCAAAATTTTTTATTAAGGATTGTTGGTTAGGCTCTAAAAGCTCAGCCTCTCCACACAGGCATGCAAAAATTAGGCATTGTGGCGCAATGTTTCCTTTCACACAGAGAAATTCTGGAAAAAAATTCAACGGCGAGCTCACCGGAAAGGTTAAATGAAGTTCCAAGCGGTATTGAGCTAACTTTCCTCCGCCGCAAAAGCAAACAAGCTCCAAATTAGGATCGGTTTCTGTTGATTTAGACAATTGAATTATGACTTATAAATTCATGCGTGAAAAATAGCACGAAAGTTCTTTGTTACATTTCAGTAAGAATATTCTGTTACCAGCACCAACGTCTCTGCGCTAGACGGGTATACGAAAAATGTTTGGTAATTAAAAATGTGAGGGATTTTCGAACAAATTTTTGGTCGTTCGTTCCTGGTAATTTTGATTCGAAAGCTCCATGTTTTTTTTTTATCTAGACTGTTCCCGAACAAGTTCTTGTACTGATGCTGAAACAATGTTACCGAACTGCCTACAGCAAAACACGTGTTGTGGGTTATGTTCTATAATATGTTAATTGTCGTGCGATTTTGATAATTACAAAAATATTCTGGGGCAGTCATTTACCAGAAAATTAAAGGTACTCCGAGAACGTATCTGCATTGCTCGAGCTCGTTTTATATTCACACTTTTCCATTTCTCTTTGCACAGTAATGACCAAACTTCCAATGCCAAGCTCACAAATATCCTATATGATCCGAAAAGGGTGGTATTCTAAATACCATCCTTTGAGATCCTCTAGATACCGTACGAGATACTTCTCGGTTTTCTCTTCTCTTGTCGAACTCTACTAAATGCCACGCTACTTCTGGTGTCGTCGTGGTGATATTGTGAGCCTCTAGCAAACTTGCACAAATTCTCAGCATTGAAAGAGTGGATGGCATGGAGTTCGATCATTTGTGTCTTAGCTTGTCGTCTGAAAGTCAGTTAATAAATTGTGATGCTGACTTAACCCGCATTCCAGAGGCAATCTACTCGTTGCCAAATGCTTGGATCATGAATTCTCATCAACATGAACCGGAAACCATAAATGATTTTGAGAAAATTCTCCATGACAGAATATAAAAAAATTTCAGTATATAAAACTGATTCTCAATTTTATTTGCATCAACATACATTTAATTTTCACTCATGAGTCATTAAAATGTATTGGAGCTCTAAGTTTCTATTTATTTCCTATATCTAGTCGTTTAACATGATGAAATTTCCCTTCTCATGCGCACATAAAATGTTTCAATTCACTGCTGGGCAACAAGATAAAATTTGCCTAAGGTCGTGACAATTCTTTTATTGCCATTTCAACGCTAATTTTATCACTTCCGACTTTGCATGACTTCCATAAGCTCGTTTCTATGAACCGTATGACAATGTGAACGTATGAACCATATGACCTGTCATCGATCAACCGCCTACAGCTGCTTCAAAAAGTTTTGACAATACGATTCCTCGATTGAGATCATCACTCCGCAACGGCTGCCTTCATTACATTTAACTTATTATTGAACTCTGCAGTAGAATACATTTTATTATGATTAAATTGAATACCTCAAAAATTGTATTTCTTACAAAGACTTTAATTTATAATACAGTGATATGTTTTATCTGTAATAAAGTTTGTTTGTTTGTTGTTTCTTTAGGGCATAACAAGATTGAGTTTTCTCCCCAAAGAAGTAGTTACTATCTTAATTCATTGGGATAATCTCAGCTAAATATGGCATCTATGCTACCACAAATTTACCTTGGTCCTTGGTGCATCGCACCGAAAAATTGTTGCCCCGAGCAATGCTAATTAAACCTACCTTGTAGGACCTGCTTACTACCCGTATTAAACTACAACAAAAGGTTAAACTGATTTACTACCTATGTTAAACTACAACATAAGGATAACCTGCTTTATTACTCGTGTTAAACTACATAAAAAGCTTAACTGATTTACTACTCGTGTTGAACTACATAAAAAGCTTAACCTGATTTACTACCCGTGTTGAACTACAAAAAAAAGGTTAACCTGATTTATTACCCGTTTTAACTACAAAAAAGTGAACCTGTTTTACTACCCGTTTAAGCTATAACAAAAGGTTAACCTGATTAACTACCCGTGTTAAACTACCACTCCAGGTTAGCCATCAGGTTGAATCACTCTAATTCGCTGGGCTCACTATAGGGTAGGTAACCTATCAAGTTCAGTTAATTTGCCACCCTTGATAAATATGATCTGCATGATCTGGTTAACACCCTGCATATCACACGTGACCTCCTGCTTAACGCCTGGTTAGATTGGTGATTCGCTATTTCAATAATTCACTTCAGTTTAATATGTTGTGAATCATTGGAAAGCAGAATCACATACCTCGGTGAGGGCACAACTTCAGGCTCAGCATTGACTAATAGCTGGCCAATAATGTCATTGACTAATAGCTGGCCAATAATGTTGTTATTGGCCAATAATAATAATAATTATTGGCCAATAGCTGGCCAATAAATGTCAGCAATCGCTTCACAAATCATTCACTAACTCAATCATACCAATCCGTACTCATCACAACTGCCAGCAATCACTTAGCCTCACTGCGTTGACGTACAGCAAATTATGTTAGTTTTGAGGGGTGAATCCGCTAATGTTATCAATGCAAATTATAAATAACAAGATTGTCTTTCAAGCTTTTGCACAAAAAATAGTTATTAAGATCAAAATCAGATAATCAAAACACTCATCAAAATTCGTGTTGAAGCAAGTCAATAATTCAACTTTTTAAAAGATTTTGTTGAAGCGATTGCTTTAATTAAAGGTAAATGGTTTAGATTCTACTGAACATTTACATGGTTTAGAATAAAAATTCTTCTGAATTTAAATTATTAAATATCTACTGTCGACTGCAAGGAAAACATCGTAAAAACATTTATGATTTATTTGGCACTACAAACGGAATTCATTGGAAGCAATTTAAGGTGTTGCGTGAAGAAGAAAATTCCTTGCTTCCGCGTCTTAAGACCTTGTCGTTTGTCATCCAAGCCTTCGGTAGGTTCCCGCAAAGAGACTGGTAATTCTTCATAGTGCTTTATGAAAAAACTCAGATGTTAGTAAACTCGCAAAGTTCACTTACGTGTCTTGACTTGTGAATGCGCATCTTTCGTGCGGACAGCTTCATAAATCTGCCTCACGAGCAGCTTTTGGCAAGACTTTGCAAGTTTTAGGCCAGCTTTCTTACAAGATTGAGCCGACTTCGAGGTTATTGAATGGTTCATAATAAAAATTTCTGAGGTTACTTGAAGTACTTTCAACACCGGATTCCCTTCCCTTCATGCTGAGTAGGATCTCATTTATACTTTTAGTGATGTTTCGAAACTCAATGAACAAATACGTTGCTTCAAGTACATCTCATTATATGTGCATGTACTGTGTATATCAGAATGGAAAAATTATCACCTCTCAGAATGATCCCAAAATTAAATTTGATATAACCAAGTTGAATTTTAATTTTGCAACGTTAGTTTTACATGCGTGTATTTTTGTATTATTTATTCGTTTATCAATAAATTTGTTCCATGTTGATCGGCCTAAGCTATATTGCAGTTGATGGGTATCATGAAGCGAGATAATAAATATGATAACTTTCCTGACTTTCAACATCGCTTCTCATAAATTTCATGCTAGATTTTGAGACGAGATGCAATCTAGCATGAATCTCTTATTTGTTTGCTTTTAATCGCAAACCACATGATCAGCGTAATATGAAATTTGCTTTGCAAAAAATATCCTTGCTGAAATTATTTCAAAACACGGCATCTATTTCAAATTTGAAGAAAATTTTCCCACGTTATATGCTTGTTTTGTAACCACCATGAGAAAGAATACTTCATCATAATAATCCTTAGATCCGACACTGCATAAATTATATTTATTGTCATTTTTTAAGTAATGCGTAGGATTTTTTTAGGGCCCAAGCATGACTGTAAAGCCGTAGGAAACCCGGGGTATATTTCCCTAAGGCTGCGCGTTAAAGGCAACTCAAAGAGCCGCGCTCGCATTGAGGCTACAGTAAAAAATCATGAATAAAATGATTCATCAGATTCCTTCTAGATTCAGATTCTTTCTACAGTTCTGCAGGGTCGTACGATAAAAAGTTGTTAAAAGTTCTCTACTCCGTCAGCCAATCACGCAGAGGTTCGTCAAGCTATGATCACCAATCGAAGGCAAGAAATCGGCCGCTACTTGTACGTGAGCAAGAATTGATTGTATGACGCCATGGCATCCAATATATATCGAGTATTCGGTCTCCAACTTGGCTTATTTTTATCCTATAATGACTGACATTCGTATAACCAAAGTAATTTGTAATAATAAATACTTTGTTTGCCCCTCATCCATTAAAGCGTAATTTTCATGATCAGAAATTGTCAATAGCTCTATACCGTTCTATAACTCTGTTATTGACTTAGCAGAAACAATCAGGTTACTCTTTTGATTTATGAACGTGTGACTAAGGACGTATGAAATCTAACAAAATTAGTTTTAGCCAAACAAAAATTATTAGAAATTCGACTAATTTGGCAATGAAGAATATGAATGATCCTCATGCGTCGGGTATTGATACCATCCTTCTCTTCAGACACCTCATGATGAATTTTCATAAGCACTATAGCTGAATGATGGGAAACTAAAAAAATATATATTCATCTTAAGTCCTTTGCAGAAGAGTTCTACTTATTTTATACAGTTCTTTGTTTTTTTTTCGCGTTCATTCAGTTGAGTGATGTTTATGATCAATAAGAATCTTCGTTACCCAAAATAAACTTAGAATGATTAACGCAAGAATTAAGTTTCCTTAATAAATGTTTGTTTTCTGTTAATTTCTTCGTGAGTGCTGACGCATTTATAGCTCCAATCGATTTAAAAACCTTTCGTATGATTACATATGCTTATTAATTTGATGCATTTATTGAACCAAATTTCGATGAAAAATCAATAAACTATTTATTTAAAATACATTTTCTGTTAGTCAATTGAACTGCTTATGACCGTCCACATTATTCGCGCAAATTCAAGGACCAGAAACCATTTCATTTAAAACACTCGTTCGTTTCAAGGACACGACACCATTCATTATTCAAGGACCAAATTCGAGGACCAGAAACCATAGCATTTAAAAAACTCACTCGTTTACCATTCGCCAGTTTCAGGAATGTGTCAGCTTCCCGTTGCGTGTACGACATAGCAGCACTCTGTGAAAAAAAAGAAGAGCAGCGCACCGAACCACGATGTTCGATTTCCTATAGAGAGGAGGTGCCATGCTAGGCACAGTCACGTGTGGTCGCTGTAAAAGCCCCCATAAAGTGGTCGTCTTAGGCTAGCGCAATCTGAAACTGTAGCATGGCAATGACAAGCTGTATTCCTTTATGTAATACCTTTAAATGTATTAAGTTTGTTGCGGTTCAATGTGAAGAAATTCTGGTTGGTGGCTAGTCTTTATATATAATGATTGATATAGATATACTCAATGAAATTCTATGTCGGTTCACACTGCATCGTAAAAACATGATTTTGTAAATTCATATTACGTAAATGAGTTATAATTCTGTGATCATAATATGAATATAAAATCAAATGAATTTTTTCTTTGTTTCTAGAGTATCATCTAAACCAAAAGTCGCCTTGTTCATTTCATCATTGTCGACCTAGGGGGATCGAATAGGTAGGTGATCGTGGAGATCGGTCTCGTGAGCCATAATCTATAAGTTTAACCATTTTTATGTGCTAGACTGCAGTAACTGTACTTATTCTCTGAATCTGGTTTAGATGTAGCATTTATTTTGGAGCCATTATACAAATAATTCGATATAGCAGCATTATGAATAAAAATAACTATGCTGTTTAAACAGCGGAGAAGGTGAGTTATAACAAATCATATCGATACTAATATTATAGCAAAGATGTAGGCAGGCAACGAGCCAAACGATGCAAAAATCGTCTTCGCGTAATCTGACGAACTAGAAGCCAAGGAAGTCATGACGATGTTGGTTTCCTTTCCATTATGATGATCGATGGATTTGTGCGACCAGCTCGACGATAATGAAAATCTTGGAAAAACTCCGTCATTAAAGAACGTCATCAAAAAAGTATAATTGTTTTAGAAATGCAAACTCTGTTCGACTGAGGGAGAAGCTCAATCATGGCAGTGAATTGGTGAATGGTGGTCTTGTGAATGTGAATTAAGAAAATCCTAATTAAAATGTAAATTCGTGCTATTCAGAAGTCTTTACTTTGTCATATAGTGCACGCCAAAAAACATGCGCTGGCTATAAAGTCCTAAATTATACATGACAGCGGGACCTAATATATTTGGCAGGATACTTTATATATAGAAAAAACACCCGATTGCTTCAAAAATACTCGAGTAAAGCTGTTAACAAAACAGCGGAATCACTCCTTCTATATAATCATATTGTGGAGTCTATGTTTCAGTTATCAACAGCATATTTGTTGCCCGAGATATGGAAAACTCGTTTCCGGCATTAAAATCAGTGACAAAACTAAGCACTACCTCACGTTGAAATATGAATACAGCTCTCGTGAAATACAACACTCATTCACAATGAATATAAATAAATGTGTCAAAGTTGAATATGAGAAATACAAATTTTTATTTGCTAGAAAATATAAGCCTGATGATTTTAACTCAGCTACGTGCATCTTTTAATACAGGTGAAAATTTGTTAATTTTCCAAGGAAAACTAAAACCATAAGCAAAATGAATAAATCCAATTATTCAGTAAACGCATATTCAGTCAATGACTATTTTATTATTTCATTATTCATTTAATGATTTCTCATTAAATTTCAGTTCCCTCTCTGCATAGACGCGACAGAACCTGCGCATTCCATGAGATAACCGACCCGACATGACGATTGCAAGATATTCAAAATTCCTCTTTAACAATCACCAGCATTTATGACTTATGTTCTACCGCCCAGGCACGACAAATGAAGTACCATATTTTTTCATCATTTTGGCAAGAAAATAATGAGCAAAATATTCCGATTCTTCTCTAACTCTCGCATGTTGTACAAAATTGAATGAATTGTTTTTTTATTCCCGCGATAGATTTTCTGTCAGTTTACACTGTTTGGAATAGAAACAGTCAAGCATTATTTACGCAGCATTATGAAGCAATATTAAATGTTATAGATTTTGTTAAACGTTTTGGATTTGTATTCTGTCTCGTTAGCTGAGAATTTACGGAAGGCAGAATGCGGAAAGTGTACATTGAGGGTTCACATTATCAAGATTATATATTCTAGCAAAAACTTATCAAGTTTCCGATGCTCTAGCTCTCTATGGCTAAAAGCCATATGATAAAGCCAGATGCTTAATTAAAATCTATTTATGATAATTAATTTATGCCCGGTCCAAACTGTGTCCTAAGCAAAGAATGGACATGCCAGGAAAACTAAGGTATTCATCAGTACCTTAGGTTGAAAAATGTCTTTCTTCTATCACCGCAATTTTTCATGAATAGTGTTTCTGTCACACCTTGAGCTTAACCTAAAATTAGAGAGCGTTATTTATCGAACACCTGCTCCTATTTGTCCTTTGCTCGTAGCATTCCATGCATGCTTTATGATTCACTCACTATCGGTGCTCCCTTTCCATCAGAATTAATTACATATTAATACATTACATCAGAATTAATTACATATTACGCTACTCAAAATGCATGCATCGTTACAAAAAAATACGAGTATCGTAAATTTCTTTTCAAATATAATGGCCTCCTTCGTTAGCGCAAAATTATTTTGTACTTTCTTCATCTGAGAGAATTTTAAGCAAATAAAATTGTTATCGTTTGTCTGAACTCATGATGAAGAAACTCGGCTTGCAAAATCCATCTTACGCTATCCACGCGCAACTGACACTAGCTGCTTGTGAAGACCAGCGTAATTAAAAGATTTGGAATTAAATTCATGACTATTTAATGAGTATAACTATTGTTTTCTTGAGATGTAGTAGTAAATTATTACCGTTCCAGCTCAAAAAATATTCCGAGATCTTCATCGACAGAGAAAGTAAATGTCTCTAAATCAATTAATGATTGCAATTAACTAAACGATTTATTAAAGTCCCTCACACATGCCTAAAGTGAAGTGAAACATCCCCAGTGAGCATCAGCCGACAGAGATCGTTCTTACATACGTTGAATTTTTGATCACTCTGTGCATCTTCAGTTCTTTGATCGGTGGAAAGATTAAACAAATTTAATCGACTTTTATTCAGATCTTCCATTAAAATCTGTCATCTGTACCGAATTTTAATCTTTTGCAAAGTATTCCCCTTCTGCAATTTGAATTATCAACTTTACGCAGAAAGTTTAAATGGCACCATTCATAACATTGATATTCACTCTACTCAGAATCGAGAACACGTGGAAAGTAGCAGTAAAAGTTTAAATTTGAAGCAAAGTTCTAAAGTTATGAGCTTAATACCCCCGATACAATTGCAGGGGAATATACAAAAACTAATACTGAGTAATTTGAAAATTTATTTGGAAGAATAAATTCATTCACGCTTCGTCATCTAGAAATGATGAATGATAATTCAAGAGTAATTGTTGGACCATACATTGATTTATCCACTTAATTAAGCAGTCGTCGGATATAACAAAATATGTGATATAAAGGGAATTCAGACATACAAGCAAACCAAATTATTATAAAACCGTTTTATCGCTCAAAATTATTCCTTGTACAACTGGCATTTTCTATTCCCTGAATTGGATAGTGGAATTGAAAATGTCTATTTCTGTAAGTTAAAGATACTATACAATTATTGTCAGTAACTCAGTGCATTCAAATAAATTGCTCTTCTTAAATTATGTGTTCGATAGAAGCCTGGAATAAGTCAGCCTCGTGAGACTGACTAATTATACTGTACACCACATAATTCTTACATTAACACTCATGAAGCAAATTTCCTGGATTCATGAAATTACGTTACTTATTGAAGAAAAATATTTGGTCGCCCTTTTTTTCAATTTGTTGGGTTAAGTTTTCTTAAAGCTTCACTCTGAAGTAAGAGGCTCTCAAGGTTCTGACGCGAGGCTGTTTTTAAGGGAGCGTCACTTTACGAGGGTCCTATAAGCTCCCGTAAAAATAAATAAAGGGTTTTCGCGATTTTTGTCGTATAGAGCAATAGAAGAGACGCGGCTGTTCTTTATGACCTGCGTCTGGGGGTGCTGGTGATGAATTCAAGTCATGGTTAATTCGCTTACCCATTATTATTGCATGTTTACACTGCACTATTCATGAGTACGTCGTCTTATGTTGAATGCCTTTACATACGCAGGCGCTGCAGTGCTGTGTGTACAAATGAAGAATAATCGTAGTATTGATGAATGATGATTCAATACGGAACTTTTTCCATTTATATTGTTGCTCGTGTGATAGACAATATTATTTATTGATTTGAACAGCTTGGGTGAAATAAGTTTACAATAAATTTTCGAACTTCATATTTTGTTTTGGATAGAAAGTTTTGATAGCTATCTGAGCTTCCGGCGTTAAAATCAAAGCCCGTAAATGATGCCAAGTTATATTTGATGCCACAAACACATAAAAAATTACTAAACTAATTCAACACTGTGATGCAATAATTAAATTATTAAACATCATTTGCACCTAAAAGAATTGTGTCATCACCGACGTCGGAGGCTGTCATCCCATATCTCGACGTTTTTCTGAAATATTTTGAAAAGACTTATTGACCGCTAATATCCTCGCCGGGCTTATTAATCTTTTTCAGCCATTCAGGCTCTGACGTTCGCCAAGATAAAAAAGGAACGGCATAAATAAAAAAAAAAGCCACGAGAATTTCCAATTCTGACTCGACCGTCTAAAAATTCTACGTATATCAATGAACTATAGGCATATGTTGGGAAATTCATGAGGGTAATTAACAGATATATAAAATAATTAAGAATTTTTTATTATTATCCCATTCATATACAGTGATTTTTCAGTGATAATGATATTTTATATCTTCTTGAGAATTTTCTATGATTCACTTTATATATTGAAGTAAAGTCAGTTGCTTTGAACAGCACTATTTTGCATCTAAAATTTCTTGTGTATATGTTCATTTCATTACGTTGATTGCATTATTCATTATTTATATTCCATTAAAAATTGCATTATATGAAATCATAATATTTGAAAATTAAAGAAATTAAAATCGTTAATATTAAGCTCGAAATGCGATTCCACGTATTCATGAGTTCAAAACATGCAATCCATTCTATTCGTTGTCTGACATCTCCCCAAAAAACTTTCATCACAGTTACAGAAATTTCACAGCTGGCGTGTACATACGAGGCTCTTGATTCGCTTACGGTACCTCACGAATCCCCCGAGCTGGCAATTTATCACTCCCGTAAGACCACCGAACAAGCTTTCAAACTTTTGCCTCATGCATTATGGAGAACTACGAGGAGACAGCCAACAAAAATTGCCATCTCCTGGTCAGAACTGAGGCTCACGTCCACGCTGAAATGAAGAAACAAGAACCTTTCCGGTCAAAGTTGGTTCTTATTCATTTGTGGTTTTTCCAAAAATAGTTCGATCATGTTGGCCAAAGTTCTGTAATTATCACGATATTTACTCGAAGTTCTTGAGTTATCAAAGTAATCGGCTCTTCAAGTGAGTGGTAAAATGGCTTATTTATTTTTTATCACCACAGATTTACTTGATTATTTTGATTGCTCTTTGTTTGCAAAAATGGTTTTAGTCAGCCAATAACATCCGCCTAATTTAAACCGAAGCATAGTGGATAAAAAGTCCAAACACAGTACCACAAATGTTTTTGATCGTTTATTGGATCTTAATTATAAAATAATTGAAACACATTGAATGATTTAAAATAAGCGCACGTAACGATCAACGCGCGGATTTAAAATCTTAATAAAACTTGGTAATACGATTTGGCAACTTTATTTGAGCAAATGTGTAATCCGTCTGTATCTGTCTTTTACTTGACGTTTAATGAAATTTATTAGCTTTCATCTATGAATTGAATTGAATGAATGATAATTTTTATTTTTTTATTCAGCTCTGCATACGTACATCTTTCACTGACAATAAAATAGACGATGCACAAACAAAAAATGTAAGGGTACAAAAAAGTCACAGTTCACCCACATTCTATGACTGTAATGGATTCATACATGATAATTAAATAATCAATTATTCTTATTCAGTATTCAGCACCAAGATGTTGCTGTCAGTCCTCTGCTGCTGCATCAACATATGCATAATAAATAACATCTTCTACAACGCACTTCGATTCGCGTCATTAGATATGAAACCAAGCAGCCAATAAGCACGTGTTTATATGAAAACGAATACAAGGAATTGAGTCTTGGATATTTAGACGGCTCCAATTAGCTCCTTTTTCTTTGCGAAGAGGTCCTTCATGCTGGTGAAGACCTTCTCGAGCTCCTCGATGTTGGGTTCATCTTGTTTGGGGACTTCGGACATCTTTGTGGCCAAGTCTTCTGTGGTGGACTTCAGCTCCTGCCAAGTCTTGACCAAAGTCTCAATCTGTATAAGATAATCGGTGCGTTATCGGTTTAATAAATTTCAGTTTGACATACATATCATTTACTAAGAACCTAAACGAGCCACAAAAATCGTCAAATCATGTCTTCAGGTGAACCTACTCTGTTAGATGAATGCACTTTAAATTTTAACCGTCGCCGAACGTCTAATGATTTATAAATTTCAACGAAAATATTACTATAATTGTTATATAATTTGGTATCAAACGCGAAAAAACTGTTAACTTACGCATGTGAGAGTGAAAGTGTGTGATACTTCTCAAAACCAATATTATATTATCATAACACCAAAGCAGATCGAAATTTTTATTTCCTGTGTTCATTTTCCCCTTTAATTTTTTTGCGGTAATGTTCCTCATCCTCACCTTGCCAATGCGCTCCTCGGAAACCTTCTTGACGCCTTCCCAGCGCGGCGTGAGCTTCTCAACCATGTTCTCGGTGTTGCTGGGCTTCTCCATGGAGGCTCGCGCCTTCGCTGCATCTTCCAGCTTCGACTTGTTCTCTAGGCAGACTCCATCGAAAGCCTGATGAAAAAAATGTGTTACAGCCGTTATAGTATTGAAATATTTATACATGTGTGATGTTACAGTCTTTTATCAGGAAAAAATTCTGCACGTTGATGAGTTCAACTAAATGGAAATCCTATATTGAATTGTAAAAAGTTGTTTCAGTGTGAGGTTGGAAGGATGTCCCATATCTGCCTGTATCCATTATATATTTTAGAAAGATATTCTAATCAATGATTTTGTTAATGTTGCCTCGTAATCTAGGTATGGTTGATTGACTAGCTCAAGAAACGACTTTTCTCACAACACAAGCTCCTACTTATTTTTCTTCATAATATTTGCCTCCGTTTTCGATGTAGTATAAAAGACTGCATGGACAGAAGCCCTTACCTGGAGGTTCTCAAGGAGAGCCAAGGCGTCCTCAAGGGTCTGTGGCTTGGTCAGCGGCTCCTTAGACTTAGCCTCGGCATCGTCAACCCAAGGACCGGCCTCCTTGACGATGCAGTAGTAATCGGCGTAGAGACGATCGTCCTGACCACGAATATATATTTATTTAATATTACTCGAAAAAAAATCACTTTTGGCACAAATAGTTGAAATATTTCTAAGCCTCTAAAGCTGTAGGAGAAAATGGATTGAAATGAAATTGGTCCATTATCTGAGAGTCCTGCCTAGCACCGAATATTCGACCTTAATGGTCTTCAAGGCGGTTTTTTAATGCAATTGACAATCGTCTGTAATGCTTCACTTCGTCTTTTTAAGAAACAAAAGTTTCCATTTAGACGCACCGTGGCATTTTTCAGTTCAAACGCAATAGGAATGTATTCGCTCATTTATTATAATTTCCTTTTCATTTGAATTAACTTGTTTAGAACCGGATTCCATTTTCCGCTGTTCATTGGAAAATATGGACGCATATATCATGACGAATTCATGTTGTCATTTGTAAGCTATCTTATAGTCGAAGTGACCAATATCTCATTAGAACAAGTAACGATATTGTTAGTATATCGGGGTCAGCATGAGTAATCGTAGCTAAATGTTACATGAAACTATATTAAATATTATATAATTATAAAATTATATTATATTATGAAATTATATTATATTATTACGGATGATAGTCACCTACCACTGATATCGAGGTGGCTTCCTTCTCAATATCATCACAGACTTCCTCGACGAACTTCTTGGTCTCCTCGAAGTCCGCCAGCGTAGTCTTGGCAGTCTCGGACTTCTCGAGGTCTTCATCTATTGAATGTATAATTAATATTTAAGATCTAAATATAATTTAATTTATGACAGGTAATTTCTCTTTTACTACCTTTTATACTACAAACAAGTTCCATGCAGCGTGTTGAATGTACCAGATATCAGGGTAATATTTCCAAAATTCAGTTATAAAATTTCAATAAATAAGGAATGGAAAGATATTTAGTCCTATTAAGCGTCACTACAAGAATATAAGGCAACTGAATTGACATCAAGTCGGAACTATGACACAAAAAAATGCACATGAAATTTAGCATAACTCATAAACAAATATTGTTCTATTGAACTGCAACCACAAAAAAATAGGTAAAAATACTTTCTTAAATAATATAATAGAATAAAATTTAAACCTGCACTTAATTCCATTAATCGTAAATCAATGTAAATGAAATGGAGAATGGCAGAAACGAAATACGTTTTAATAAATTATCATAATTAAAATTAAGGAACCTGCCAGGCAATAAACAGTAGCTCGGAAACCATCATAAATGCGAAAGCAACCTCATTTATTGAAAATGAAACGCATTATAGTAACGGAGTAATTGTGTCGAACGAATGGTAAACGGAAACTATGATGCACGATATGCGAAAAATCGTCTTAATCGAAACATTAACGGAAAAAAACTGCAGTCGTCCGGAAGTAAAGGCATAAAAATCAGAGAGAAAACTCATAATAGTCTTGAACGCAAAACTAACGAAGAAAACGATCTTCATTTCAATAAAAACGTATATAGATTAGGGAATAATTCTTACGATCAAAAGAAAATACGGTAGAAAAAACTGCAGTGGCTCATTTGGTTATTATAAACAGAAAATTTTCGTTTTTTAAATCAGAAAAGAAGCTAAATTAATCCACACCGAAAACTGAGTTTTTCTTTTGCAAATTTAAACGTATGGAGCTCAACCTCATGGCGTCTACGATGGAATATCGCACTTGCGGTATCAATAACCACTCCGGATTTTCGTGGTTCTTTCTTCTTTATTTTCTGAAAAAAAGAAATATATTTTTTCTTTAGTACTTTTGTTTCTGAGATACAAAATCAAAACTACTAATGAAGTAAGTACTAATGCATATATCAATGAAAGCGCTATTGTGGTTGATCTTAATTGACTGCAAATGAAATAGTTTCGAACTTGAAGGAATTAAAAGTTTACAAGTTAATAATATACTTGAATTTATAACTATCTGCCCGTGAACGTGCGTCACACCTTGCAAGTAAATTGACGTTTTATCGGCTTACATCAGCTCAGCTACCGTACTGCGGCTTAACTGCCGTGCAATCATGAAATATTCAAAACAAACTGTACATCACCGAATCATATATTGAGAACGACGAAATACTATTTAATTTGTACGGAATGCATTCCTGTTAGTGTGGAAATCATTCCGATTAATATTACAATCTTTCATTTCGATTAATATTCAAATTTTTTCAAATTCCTACTACGAATCATTAGAATCAAATCGGATATCTGCGTCTTCGATTCCAGCTATGATGTTCCTAAAAATAATTCAGGTATTTTCACATGCAGCCGAGATTCCACCAAGTGTCACCTGTGAGCAGAGCCTTGTAATCAGCAGTGAGGGGTTCCAGCAGAGGCCTCTTCTGGTTAGCTTCTTCCTGAAGGATGAGGATCTCCTTAACACGGTCCTCGGGGGTGAGCGTGTCGCTCGTGCAGATCTCCTTCAGCTTGGAGTTGGAAGGCGATGCCCACTCTTGCAGGGCCCTAGTTCTGTTGACGGCGTCGGTGAGCCTGTCGTTGTAACTGGACATGCTGAGCAACTTCTTCTCGCACTTCTCGATGATCTGCATCTTCTCTTCGACCTCAGCCACCTGCACAATGCAATCATAATAGCAGTGTTGAAATAATTGGACATTAATTCTGAAGATTATAATAATAAATAACGATCGGAAAGCATGCAATAGCATCACTTGTTCTGCCTGTTAAAAATATGAGACTTACTTCTCTATCAAGGAACTCCTTCTTCTCATCACCAGCCAGGACGATGATGGTGTTGTAGCATTTCTTGATTGTCTGGTACATTTCATCGCACTGCTTCTTGCATTCCTCCCAGACCTGTTTCTTAGATGCGAGCTTCTTAGCGAACATGACGGGATCGTAGAACTTACGATAGTTCTTGTAGTCTTTCTCGAGCTTTTCGATGGGCTCGTTGATGGCATTTCGCATCTCATCGTAGGTCTCCCAGTCCTTGGCAGAGTCTGCAAATGTCGACATTTCTCATGCAGTCATGATGCATCGCTATTTGTTTTCTCTTTTCGTAACTTTCAAATATCTGTTTAGTTTATATGTTACTGATGCCAATTGTTTTGAAAGTTCAAAGACAAAATAAGCATTATAGTTACAGACTTCTATTATAGGAACCGATATTCAATACAATGACATACATGCAATTTTACATTATCTAATCAATGGACAAACTATCTTATACACAGAAACAAAACAAGCCTTATAGTTATTTGAAAAGCGAATATGGAGACTAACATCAATGATTGAAACCGACATTCAATACAATATACCACTGGGGACATTAATACAATTTCACATTATCTTATCAATGGACATACTACTTGATACACATGAATGCATTTACTGGTAAGCATTTCGAGGCGAGCCTTTGACTTCTCGTTGGCCTCCGCCCATGTTTGCTCGAGCTTCTCGAGGAGGCCGAAGAGGAACGGCGCGACGTTCTCGCCCTTGACGAGCTTCTGGCCGCGCTTGAGCAACTCTTCGTACTGCTCACGGCTGCTCTCCACAGTGTTGATTACCTGCGGTGTTCATCACATAAAAATAAATTGTGATGGAAATATTTTCTCCGTCGTTTGACTTCGGCTAATGTTATATGCAAAGTTTGAACTTCAGTTATGGTGATATGTTATGAAAAATTAGATATTGATTTTTAGAATGAAGGTAGAGACACCTTTTCGCAGACGTCTTTGTTTCACTACATGATATGTTTAAATTTTTAAAGACGTTTATGCAGAAATGTTGTGATTTTAAAAGAAAGTAAACGATTAATTCTTAAATGAAATTATAAACATTTATACAGGAATAAAGTGATTTTCAAAGAATGAAAACGTATTATAAAGAGACATAAATTATAGCAATGTGCTCCATGCTATTCTCTTTCTTCAAAATTTCTGTATTTACCAAGGCTGATTGTAATAAAGTCGTTGAACTCACCTTCTCAGCTTTCTCGATCTGCTCCTCGACCATGTTCATGTTGTGGGGGTGGATTTCCTTGCTGGAAAGATGACGCATTTCCTCCAGGGTCTTCATGGTAGGCTTGATGTCGTCACCGTAGGCGTAGCAGCGAGCGTACATCTCTACCTGTGAGCCGGGCACATTATTTAATGTTGTCAACATATGCGTAGCAGCGAGCGTACATCTCTACCTGTGAGCCGGGCACATTATTCAATGTGGTCAACATATGCGTAGCAGCGAGCGTACATCTCTACCTGTGAGCCGGGGCAATTATTTAATGTTGTCAACATATGCGTAGCAGCGGGCGTACATCTCTACCTGTGAGCCGGGGCAATTATTTAATGTTGTCAACATATGCGTTATAGCAACGAGCGTGCATCGCTTCCTTTGAGCCGGGGCACATTATTCACCATCTCTACATGTCGCCCTGGCATACTAGCACATTTCGTCGTCATTTATTTATGCTGAAAATTTTTAATACAATATTCTGAGGTATGGTATGTAGTGGTGGTAAGGTTTTATTAATTATTAGTAATGACGAATGCTGGAGCGTTAAGTCACTTCACAGTCATGAACAAAAACAAAGAATGTTATGGTATACCTTCATGGTTTTGAACCATAAACATTTTTTTTACGCAAATTCCCTATATGATATCCAGTTGTTCAACATACTTGTGTCCGTTACTACAATTTTAAAAGTAAATAAAAATAAATGGTTCCAAAATAGGTTTATAAGTTCACAGCTTGGTTGTTAACAATGATACTTTATTCTCGAATAACCATTTCACCAGTATACCATAAGATAACAGTGGTCACGAGCCTTCGGTTATCGCCTCTGTGATGAAAGACGATCACGAATTTAATGATATTTGCGAACACGTCTTGAAACAACTGAAGGATAATTACCTGGATCCAGCACTCGTTAGGCGTGCAGTAAATCATCTTGAACAACTTATACACGTTGTACAATGTACTGGTACCTGACAACAACAAAAGGCAGCCTACTTACGTGTACATTGCCTCACTGTAAACAACACCCGAAATGATCCAGAAGTGTGCGAACGACTGATGCTAAACATCTAATTAAATTGTTTCGGTTATTATTGATCCTCACTTATTTTAGTTGCGGTACGCTCACTATAGTGATCGAATATGACTCATTCCTTAGATATGAATGCGAATAACATACCAAAATTTTAGCTTTGTTTAGATAACTTTGATTCAATTAAAAGTGCATCTTTGAATGATTTTGTTCGTCTGAGTGTTAGAAGAAACTGATCACCACTTACGAATGCAAACAATCCAGGCTCTGAAATATTTAGCTACTGAAACAGTGTCAGTGACAACACGTTGGAGACCTTCATAATTTAGGTAAATTATCACCATTGATGAATTTTCCTAATGATGGTCTAGGAATTTTCCTAATAATGGCGGTTGATGGAGTTTTCCTAATATGATGCGTGGATTAGTAGGTTATCAAAGTCTAGTCAAATGTATATTTCCGATTATCATATCTAGCATCGACCCATTGATGTGAGAAACACCTTAAAAGGAACGATGTCCAAAATGCACAGCGATGGCTCAATTTGAAAAATTTATCAAAAAGCTCGATCTAGGAAATGCGTTTCAATGGCTCGATGTAGGAAATGGCAGTGTACAAAGGCTCGATGTAAGACATTCATTAAGAAACTCGACGTAAGAAATTCGTTACAGAAGCGCGATGTAAGAAATGCATTAAGAAGGCTCTATGAAAGAAATGCATTACGGAGGCTCGATGCAAGAAATGCATTACGGAGGCTCGATGTAAGAAATGCATTACGGAGGCTCGATGCAAGAAATGCATTACGGAGGCTCGATGCAAGAAATGCATTACGAAGGCTCGATGTAAGAAATGCATTACGAAGGCTCTTTACAAGAAATGCATTACGAAGGCTTGATGCAAGAAATGCATTACGAAGGCTCGATGCAAGAAATGCATTACGAAGGCTCGATGTAAGAAATTCTCAATAAAAGAGGCTCGATGTATGAAATGATTTTCAATGACTGGATGTAGGAAATGCATCAAAAAATTCTATGTGAGAGATGAATTAAAAAGCTTGATGTAGGAACCGCATTAGAAAGCTCGATGTAGGAAATGCACAGCAGATGCTTCATGCAAAGAATGCATTACGATAGCTAGATGTACGTAACGCATTACGAAGGCTCGATGTAAAAATGCCTAGAAAAATCTGGACGCAAGAAATTCACCACAAATGCCTGAACGTTTATGAGCAATGAACCTCTCGATAACTTGCCTCACCTTGGCTTGAGTCTCGATTGTAGGCGGCATGAGCTTGTCGTGACGCTCGATGAGAGCCTGGAGCTTCTTCTTCTCAGCATTTCTGAGCTCCTTGTCTCTCGACGACGGACCTCCCTCATCCGATGCTCTGATGGCGACCTTCTCGAGCATCAGGTCCAGCCACTCCTTCATGCCTTCCTTCTCCAGATCGCGGCATAGTGACTGCAAACAATGACAGAATAATATTATTAAATCAATTAGTTCATCTGTTCTTGTCCTCCAAGTACGGTATTGGTAATAATATCTAGGTACATTTCACTTGATGGTTATATTGATTGGACATATTGTTATCTTATTTTGGCTATGGGGACACCATAATCCAACACAATAAGTTCGATCGATTTACCAAAATTATTTCCTCCCTTCCAGAACATGTGGTTGTGAAAATATTGCGTCTGTTATTCAAGGTTTATAGTTTTCCGCTAAGCCGCAGGAAAAAAGTTGCAAGCAATTAACCCAAATTCAAGAAGTACTAAATAGAAAATAAAAATTGTTATAATAAGAAAAATCAGATACCAAAATTTTCGAACAAAATTAATATGGAATAAATTAATGATTTTACAATTTGAAAAATTATTCTGGATTAAATTTTCACATTGTTTACTTCCTTTGGAACGGTTTATTTGTGGGCGAATGATGCTTCACTTATTCGAACAAATTAAATAAAACCTTTTCAATTTTGATTTTAAAGTCTCATAAATGCCAGCAAAACAATATTGCAAGGAAAATAAACAAAAATTTCTATAGCTTATTGCGATCTATTTTGAAATACAGCAACTGAAAGTCCGGCAACCTCAAAAACATTTTCCCTACGGTCATTGAATCTAAAGGATCATAGGAAGAGAGTTTATTAGGTTAAAATATTTTAATGCGACATTGTAATAAATATAGTTAAAGAATTGTTCAATTTAATTCACTGCTACAAAAATGTCGAGTGAACTTTATAAACATATCCGCATCGCACGTGAAAATGTGCCTGTTTGCCCACGATAAGGATCGATTGGGGAGGATGACACCAGCAGCATTTAATAAATTAATTGTGTGACTTGATTATAAACAAGTAATCATTAAAGCTGGTCGCATTAATGAACAAACGCCTCATTATTTTCTCGGCTACAGAAAAATAAAACGCGAAGCCTTCACAGCGTTGGCACGGTTAAATTTGGCGCAATGCCGGCATGCCGCAAGACAGTCGCCAAAATCACGAAACATTTATTACGTTAGGGAAAATACGAAGGGGCTTACGATGTAGCGAAATATCAGGGGGAATAAATTCGAAATTTTGTTCGTGGTAGAAATTTTTATAACATTTCACGTACGTTTTCTAGCGCATATTTCAAAAACTCGTCGCTTGACATTACGCACTATTAAAATGCATTACTAAAAAAACCCATTCGTGAAGCAATAAAATAAATTTTTGAATAAAACAAGGTCTTAGGGTTCTACTTCAAATTTCAGAGAAATAAAAACAAATAAAAACAAGCCGTTTCAAAACATTTTGTTATTGCTCTAATTTAAATTAATGTCTTTTTGGTCGTTATAGAGATGCTTGAGCATATCACATGAAAATATTTCTTAAATTTTTTCTCTTCTGCCTTTTTACCCTTTTCTCTCTTATGTTGGATTTGTGAAGTTCTATTATTGCTGAATAAATTCATATATTTCACAATGCTCAATGCAGCTAAAAGCGAAATCTGGCGCTAGATTACGGGCGTATGAAAAATCGAACTTTACGTTACATTGTCGTGCAGCGTGAACTTTAATTCAGGAGCAATATTATTGATGTTCTTCAAAACTTAGCCGAGTGGGATCTACCGTAAGTATTATGGAAACCGATGCACACGGTAATCGCATTTGCAACTATCATTGGGATTGTTCTTATAGTTCATGTCTACGAAGATTTATTGAAAAATTGCGAAATCCTTTTAAACGCATCATAACAAGTCTGAATAAAACTATTGAAAAGTGCAAATTTTACATTTGTCCTAATACAGCTTACTCCTCATTTTCTATAATCATCAGCTAATTATCATTTCCGCCTTGATTAAAAAATTAGATGCACAAATAAATTATTACTTCTGTAGTTCATGTCAAACTTCATAGTAATGGTATTGATCCTCCGATAATTTCAAATTAAAATCAAACTTTAGAAAAAGAAATATAACTCGATGCGCTCGTGCCCGCTTCATTACGATCAATATGGGCCATGAAACGATTACGAACGATCATAAAGACAGAGAAACTTCAGTTATTCCGACCATAAAACCACTAGCCTTGACAGGAGCTGCCATAAACCAGGCCACGTTCTTCTATTTCTTGCGCCCATTAATAACGTGTAAATGGTATATCTAACATCTCTAAAACAATGTTACGATTCATTCCTAGATTTATATTGATGTTTTGATCTGGCATACACGTGAGTGCTTGTCTTATTGCCTGATTATCTCAGTGACAGTAATTTTTTTAATAAATTCTAATGACGATTTCAATTTTGCTGATGATGAAGGATGATATGTTTGTACTTGTTTGACGCTCTGCGCATACTGTAATTTTATAAAAAAAAATAAGAGCGGAAACGACTCTTTAGTGTTTTAATTTATTTAAAGATACGCCTACTTTCACGTATTTCCTGACACGTACATGCTCAGAGTTTACCACAGAATAAGATAAAAAATTTTCATATTAAATAATGTTGTATGCTTCTAGTTTAGAAACTAGAGTCAATGGTCTTTTCCAATATAAAACTTCTCGAACTATTCGAGAAGTGAGAATGCCGTTAAATGGTAAATGATGCATATTTCTTCATGCAGCAAAATTTGAACACTTCTTCGATTATACACACAAGATTTTTTTTTTAATCCAGTACTACAATTCCCCTAAATTAATCTTCAAGTAATGTCCGGATCTGAATTACAAATGTATACGTTGTTCATTTTCAAGAAATTCAATAAATGTGTGGCTAAATATTCTTGAGTTTGCGGCATCAAAAGCTATGTTTGGCGTCTAGAGTCGACCAACAGGTCATTTGTCTAACAAAGCAGGCACCACAGATCTTTTTTGCTCTATTTTTTGTCATGAGAAACAACGGCACGTGAAATTGCCGCTTATTTTAGTGTGCCCTTTGAATTCAGTATTGCTTTATTTACGTATTCACGAACATTTTATTAAAGTAGTCTTAAGTAAAGAGATTTAAGAGATGTAGACATAAATGTAAAACTTCTGTAAATTGTGTAGTTCTAACTCAAGAGACAATTCTACAGATAATTATTGTTTGTCACAATAATTACCCATATATTATTTAAAAAATAATAATAATATAACCATTGATATGGCCGTTTTCTGCAACAAGCACATTCACTTTGGGTGCTCAGGTTTCAATGTTTACTTCATCTAAACACTGGAAAAATTATCAGTTATGATATCGAATATTTAATGTCCCAAATAAATATTCTTCGCATTGAAAAAACTTAGTCCAAATTGACATCTGGTAGTATACGTCAGTATGATACCTTGACTATAATTTATAAAACTGAGAATGTCATCATTAGTTCAAATCGTTTTATAAATAACCATAATTTAGATAATAAGCCCAACGCATGAGCGTTTCCTGATTGTGGAAGCAGCTATACAGGAGGTTGCCACGCAAATCTCAGCCAATATTGGACAAATTCTAATGCGTTATCTTTCTGCAATAAATAAATTGTCTAAGCTTGGAATGCCATTAATATGTCACTGTCAGTCTACCTTTGCTGTTGATGAATAAGAACATTCACTGCTAGTCTCAAAAACTTAAAGTTACCACGCGACTATCTGGGTGCTGAGCTAATAACATACTTTACAAACATTATGATGGCTTAAAGGGGATATAAGATGGTCTGAAATTTATATTTTGAATTCATTGTATCAAATTTAAGAATTTGTTGGAGGCAGTTCATAATTATCCTAAATAAATCTAAACGAGTGTGCATTAGTATTCAAATCAAATCGGTATCATTACAGCAAAACTTCGGAATATCCGTTTCTAAAAATATCTAATCAGTGTAAAAAACTCTACGGTTTTTGTGCATAATCTTCAATTTATTATCGTCAATCAATATCAATAATACATATATTGAATGAGTATAAGGCATTCGAATGTTATTTTTAGTCATAAAATCAACCGATTTAGAGTAAAAATCAAATTAAATGTTGTGCTACAGAAATGCTATTAAAATCAATTAATAAGAAACCTTAAGTAGCATTTTTGAAACCATATCAATTATTTTCCAAATAAAATTCCGGCCAATAAATTTAAGGTATATTCCTGCATAAATTGGAGAAAACATAAAAATTTCCGTTTCATTCAAAGTTAATTTTTAATTTGGGCAATAGTTCAGGCTTTTATTCTGCGTTGACCAGGATTTCCATATAACCAATCTCTGTGGGATCTTTTTTACTATATTTCGTCCGCGGCATCAGTGAGTAATGAAAAAAATGTACGAAGCATTTTTCCTGCCAGTAAATATTCTCATACCTATACATTACATGATTCACTTATTACATCAGCACATAATTTTGCACTATTCATTACGATCAAATTGAGTAGCCTAATTATTGCTAATATGCTTTATTGTGTGATAGCCATTTCATTAAAATTAGTATTAAAATATATGATCACTTTTGCAGTGCATTTATCTCGATTTTTTTATCGACGTGTTTAGTAGATATGACAGTAATATATCAGTGGCTCCCACTGACAAAGCTGTATCTGTGGTGCATTGAATGCGCCGCTTTAATTACGGGTCTGCAAATAACAGGTGCAGGGAAGAAATTGGCATGGGTGCGAGCTCATGCTGCTGCCAAGGCCGGACCTAAGAGCTACAATAGCAAGAGAGAGAGAAAAGCTTTACTCTATAATTGCTTAAGAATACGCAAGCGACCGCCTCCATTGTACGTGTGCCAGCTCTCATATAGGCGCCGCATTACAGCGTTAATGCTGCCTCCTGCTTCTCGTATTGCGCCTATGACTAAGTTATATGCAATCAAAACTTCAGCCTACGAAAAATATTTAGAACTTTGTGCATAAGCATAAGGTTTGCGGAATAGAATTATAAGGTACAATCCTGGTGGTTGCTGAAAACTTCTATGCTAGCGTCAGCATTGTTAATGATATAATAAAGTTGTCATTTTGTCCCATAAAATTCATGTCGAATATTTAGAATTGTTTCTTCTGTGCCTGAAGAAAATCTGAAAAAGATCAATCTATTCAATTATTCGTGGATTATTATTTTCTATGGTTGGATCTAGCTTAGCTGATTTAATGTAGATTAATTTGCGACATTGTAATTTGAATAATGCATCACTCGCGTTCTAGCGATGATTTGAAAGCTCATTTCGAAGGTGAGCGCTTTACAAACAAATTAAATATTTTGTTATAATTTTACATAACGGAAAGAGAGAATTAATAATTCAAACTATTTTTTTGTATCTAGTTGCTGCTGGAATATTTTCGACTACTAGTTTTCAATATAGCATTCGCAGAATCTATTCCATCTTGATTGTCACACTCCTTCTGAATTTACATATTCATGACACTTTCATACAGTGTTTTATACTAAACTTCTCTGTATATCGAATATATTTAACTACTCGATAAATTATAATCTTTTTAATTGCCAGAAAAACCTGCAGTACATGAATTAAGTAATCCTATTACTCATTTAATTGTCCATTAAAAATTAATCCAATAAAAATTAACCTCTAATTACGCCATTCTGAAGATTTTAAATAAATTGTCTATTTTAAATGTGAACTTTGATACTGGAATATGTTGCTTGTTTCTAATGTATACTCCAAATACTTTGTAAATAAAATTTCAGATATTTTTTCAGGGCTGCAAGGAAGGCGAAGATATAAATCAATGCGGGAATTAAAAATTCACTGTTGACGGTCCAAGGTGTGAAATCCATTCAAATCTTCGATGTCGTATATTATGCTATTTTTTCAGTCACATTAATATTTTTTATCGAAAGGAAAAATTAATGACAGAATAAGCTACAATTCTTAGTCGACTTTATCAGGAGCCTTTATTTTTATCAGAAAAGAAGCACATTGAGTGAATTTCTACTTATTATGAGTACAAAAAAAATTATTCAAGTTTCTGAACAAATTTTCAATTTCCTTAAAATACTTATTGGAATTTTTTACTTTTCCCTTTTTTATGTGAAATTTTCATGTATTTTCTTGCTAACTTCTCATCTTTTTTGTGTTTGCGGATGTTGAATGATATTCGGATATTTTTCTAAGCACCGGAAATTGGCAAGAGGTCTTTCTCCTGGATTTAAACCACTTGTTTAACTCGCACACGATCATTTATTGATATCTGTGATATAATTCTGATGCGCACCTTACGGAAATTTTTTGGTAAAAGTCACTTCTGATAAATAAATTGTTAAATCGCTCCTCATTGGACAAGCACTCAATATTAACGTATGATTTTGAACATAGATATGAATATTATTAATCAATCTCCTTATAACATTATGAAAAGTTGTAAATATTCGTACAAGTAAGTTGCTTATATTTTTTATAAATGTGTTTGTGTAAATGTAATTGATCCCTAATCATTAGTTTAAAAATTCCTTCCAATGTTGAATTTCCTGATAAACTCAAGATAGTGCAGATTGGCTGCTTGACAGCTAGTGATCGTTCTTGTTTAGCGTGTCTCGTGTTTGAGCTGTCACTGCCTGAAGGTGTGTCCATGATCTGACAGGTGTCATGGTCCTGCCTCGAGATGACATTGCGACTGAGGGGAACGAACACCTGTTGATACTGAGTGACAGGCCACAGATATCTTACCGTAAGGGAGTCCTGGATGATCTTGAACTCCTTGTACGTGTACTGTACGTTTTGAGACAGCACTTTGCTCACGATGCCTTCCAAGTTATCCATCCATTCTTGGTATTTTGCAAGACGGAAGTCATAAACTTCCTTGACGAAGCCATAGTTCTCCTGCCAGAACGTCATGTTGGCGGCAGTGGTAGCTTTAAGTCAGCGTAAAAACTGACAAAATTTATGCACAACTCGACGAACGACTGGAGAACTTCAACCGCTAACCTAGAGAGAGCCTAGCACGCTTAGCACCAGTTCGAGGGTCTCTGGTACGCAGCAGACTGAATCGAGCAGCTCTACGAAGCCCGCCTTAGCTCCGTAAAATTAGAACTTGCCGCTGCATCTTAGGACAAAGAATGCAGACAAATGCTATTTTTTACTCCAAATCTCGAGTCACGGAGTCGTAGCTATCACCAATGAGCGCGGGGTGGACGAGGGTCGCTAGCGCCCTCATGGCTCACATTACGCGGCCGCCGACACTTGTACGCGAGCAACCGCGGCGACAGCTTCGCTCTTGATGAAGCTCCAGCTCTGTAGTTAATCTAACTTTTTGATCATTTTCACATGCTGGCTACAAAAATTTATTTCAACTTCCTTCGAAGATAAAAACAAATATACTACGATCGCAGCTTTTTTACTCATACAATGTATTATACTGCTTCTAAATCATTTTTTGTAATGTATTTCACTAGATAGATAGTTTCTCTTAACGTTTGTGCGAATTATGTGGAACTGGATCTTACGTTTTCCATGTTTTAAAGAATTATTCTAGGCTATTTCTATGAACAATACAATATTCTGAACTAGTAACAAATCCCTCACATAATTCACCACATCAAGCTTGTATTTTGGCTATAAAACGTCGATCTTTGCGAATGAAAAATAACAAGCATGAGGATACCACCGTTTTCCAGTTATGCATATTTTTCAAGAATTAGCAATTTTTGATAAACGGGTCTATCAAATACATTGATAATTTTTCGTTTTTACGATCATACTTTTGCGCCCGTGTATATATAACACCAAACCCCAGCGTGCAATTGCTATTGCAAATCAATACGATCAATAAGCTGGCAGTATTTCAGGAAAGACCAAGCGTTGGATTATTGTAGTTGGAGTCAAGTTTGGTGTAGAAGTTGTTGGACGGCGCGTAAGGCAGCAGCTTACTTGCATGCTGAGGCATCGACTTACCTAATTCCTCAAGTTTAGGCTCGACGTCAACTGTTGATCGAGTCAGGAATCTTGCTTAGAACTTAGGGACACCTTCTTAGAAGCTCCAAGACTTGACTTGGCTTGCTGCTCGCGCGCTTAACAAGATCTCGCTGTCATGCAAGTGTTCCTGAGTTCAGCTGTCAGAACAGTCGCATGTTGATGTTCTTCGGTACTCTGGTTACAGGTTATAGCTTCAATTTCGACCGAAATAAATTTGCAACTGAAATTTCAAAGCCATGGAGTTCGTGGATATTTACTAAGAAAAGTCAGCGCATTTGGTTGTATATTTTCTACTCAGCGCTGAAATGAAAGCGTGAATTAGATGAATGGCGTCTTCCAAAATTAATTATTAATTAATTATTAATTAATCACATTATTTAAATGACTCATTATTGCGTCTTCCAGAAAAAGCATAAACCACGCATAATAAATCTTGGCCATTGTTTGAAATTCTCTAACTGAAGATAATAACAATCAAGCCATAAGTGGAAGTTTCATGTTACGACTGAGACAATTTCTTACAATTGATACAATACAGTATTTACCACAATGATTAACTGAAAGATTCGTGGTCGGTTCATTATGATTTAATAAAGTTAACTTTCGCGTTAAATCAATTAATATTCAATTTTGGGACTAGAGAAGCGCTTCAAGCAACGTAGGGTCGGCCGCTGCTAACACTGCCATGAAATTGGGTCAAATTGATGACGGAAGGTACGAGGATGCAGTAGCAGATAGCCTGCCACCCTCCTCTGTTATTACGCCTGAGTATCAACGTCTCTAATAACGCACTTACTTCACTTGGCCAAATTACAACCGTTAGTGGCAAGCGCGTTTGATTGCTGCCTACAATTACAGGGTGCGCCGTTGGCAATAGGACGTTCAGGTACAAATTAGCTCTAACGAAACTACAATCGTTAAGTAAATGCTAATTATATATGCAAGAAGTATTCTCCTGATAAAAATTAAGGCTACCTTCAACCCCCGAATATAAGCATAAACATCATCTATATAAATACTCTTATTTAATGCTGCAGTATCAACAGGTTGAACTAGCCTAAAATTAAAAATCGGTTTGATAATTTCTGGAATTTACAATTTAAATTTAGCTCAGCATCATGAGCGTCTTTTCTGTTTTGGGTTCCCCGGAAATATTATTTGTCAATCCTCGTTTAACTTTTCCCCTAAAATGAACAGGAGTATTAAATAATAATTTTCAGTGGCTATCTTAAATGAACTAAGAACTTCATTTCAGTGTGAGATTAAGAATCGATATTGCCCTAATATATTATTATTGCGCTAAAAAATTATTATTGTGCTAAAAAATTATTGTTATGCTAAAAAATTATTATTGCGCTAAAAAATTATTATTGCGTTAAAGAACTACTGTATTATTACGCTAAAAAATTATTATTGCGCTAAAAATTATTAATGCGCTAAAATCTATTTTATCAGTAGAGCATGTTTTAAGTTTCAGTACACTTCTGTTCTGCCTAATGAATAAATCATAATTAAATTCTGTGCTGCCTTGAGATTAATTATCCTCGATATTCATAAATCCTGTCATCCCAAATCTCATTATTCCGAGTCTGACTGCCCAGAATCATGTTGCATTAACACAACAAGTGATGTTAGTGAGAGAATGTTCGATTCTACCTTCATATATTATTGCAAACTAACTCCCTTTTCCAAGTATGAATGCAATTTAATTTTTTAAAAGAAAATTAAGCTACTAAACCGAAATAAATTATCTTAACTGTTATTCGACCAACCCTATACAGTGTTGTATCAAATGAACTCTTCAGGAAAACCAAATAATTCCACAGCTACAAATTTCTGATCAATGTAAGATACTAATAAGGGATGTATACTGGATAGACACACGAATGATTCTCATATATGTGCTGCAGGCTTCGAAAAAGCATAGAAATTAAAAAAAAATGTAACAGGTAAATACGTGGCATTTTCTGCAGCGAATAAAATTAGAAAATCGTTTAGTCAGCTCCAGTATTTGAACGCCAGCAGAATTGAGCTAAGGTCTCTCAGAATCCCCTGCTAATGCTACTTAAGGACCAGGATTTTCATTGCCTAGTGGTTCTTTTTTAAACTCTGCATAGAAGCGACCAAGTCAGAACCACGCCGGGCGAGCGGACAGGCCGCAGAGCTGGAGCTCAAGTGAAGAGGTCTCAAGGGTCGTGTTTGGAAGCCAGAAAATCAGCTTTTATAATTTGATTCATGAGACTGGGCCCGAGGAAAACTTTCTTCTCTCTCGAGAAAAGATTTTCTAATGTAGACCTGATTCTCTGACCAGGAAAACACAATGGGGGATGCAGAGAACTGAGCACGGCGATTTTTAAATTTTGACGAAAATCTTCAAATTTATTCCATTTAGTGAAAAGCTCACATATTAAACTTATTTAAATGGGCGGAAGATTTAAGAGTGTTCTTCTTGACACTGAAAAAATACGAGCAATTACTGAGTGATTAGGATTAATCCAAATTATTTCATTTATTAGCATGTAATAAAAGCGATTTTACAGTATATACCAATTAATACTTGCTTGAAATATTATGAGTATTTTTATATTAAGTGAACATAATATAATTAATATTATAATATATTAATATATTGAACTTTAAGTGAATTTTCTGTGCATAGTGTAAGGCTATGCGGATTGAAGCGTGTGTTCTTTAACGTTGTACTCGCAATAATTATGTTATAAACTTTTTATGGTTATGATAACTAGATAACATCAAGTGTCATATCAATTAAACTGCTTTCATATGATGTTTGGTAAGCGCCATCAAGCTGCAATTATTGGAGAGCCATCTTGTGCTTGCTGACAGCCTTCATGTTGTGCTGCATTCATACGTATTGGCCTTCATCAACCATGAGCATTGGCGTATTTCTTCTTGCAATATCGTATTTCATGTTCATACATTATAGGTTCTAACGCTTAATAACACATATAATATTAAATAACTGCTAATTTCACTTCAAATATAATGAAAAATTATTATTATTTAAGTATTATTATTAATATCGTCTTCCATACTCTTACATTAAAGGTTCGAGCGCGTAATAACTCAAATAGTATTAAATAACATGTAATCTCACTCCAAGTTTAATGAAGAATTATTATTGCAGATAACGTTATTATCTCACATCCATTATACGACAACTAAAGCAGAAAATTAAAAGCTGCGTATACCACAGGATACCTGATGCATCCTTCCAATGCTGTTATTTGCATCAGGCTCAGGCAGAAAAGTTAATAATTTTTTGTCGCTGCAGTGAGTAATTAAGCATATAGAACAGCCGCTTCGTGAACGATTACAAAATAATTATGTGAGTATTAAATATTTTTATTTTTATATCAACTATTGCATATTATTCTGTATTATATTAAATATTTTACGCTTGTGAGAAAATCAATTCGTCAGTAATTTTGTTTCTTGGTTGTCAATTTTTTTCTTTTTTTATTTATATAATTTTACGTTTTGTTTCAGCCTTAATGGAGGTACGAACACCCGCTTTATTCTTAAATGTATTATGGTCTCAGGAGTTATTTGTAATCTTTTCAATTCATGCACTAACTTTTTACTTCTAACAGATTATCAAAGTTCGATGGACGTGTTTATCAACTAATGGCCACAGCTTCGTAAACTATTTTCCGTAAAAATTTCCAAAATTATATTTTGAAGTTAGACTGTTACGAGATTACATAGCATGTGGGAATTGCGGATGAACATGTTATTTTCCGACTTGTGTGACGAATCGGAGGAAAATAGTGAAGTCAATTATGTATTACTTTATGACGATTTCCTTATTGGCCCGGTATTGACTTTAACCAAAATAACAAAGAAGAACAGTTTGAGGCCGGTTTAGAACTCTAGGCTTAAAGGGGGCAGATATCAATAATGCAGATAACGACATCATTCGCATCCCTTTTGAAATTGATTCTGCTACCAGCTTACGAGAGACAAAACACGATCATGCGTCCAGTTATTAGTTTATAAAAATTTTGTTACAAAAATACATTCATTAATTTATTCAAAATTTCTTGCCTATGTTTGATCATAGCCCATGTTTCTCATTTAATAAGTTAGTTTAGTAAAATGTAGTTATAAAAATAAAAATACATGTATAAATTTATACAAAATTTCTTACATAATTATGTTCGGTTATAGCCCATTTTTCTCATCTAGTAATTGTTTTTAGCATCCCTTATGTTCTCGCGCGTACTCTATTCTTGCGAAGGCCATTGATATGAACAAGACATAAGACAAGTCGACATCCAGCGCCAGCTGTTATCCCTGCAACATGGAGGTGACAGCTGCACAAGTTGCATGACATCTCCTGGACGCAGCATGAACTTCTGTTGCAGGAAGGATCTGCCACGAGGCTAAAATAAAACTTAAATTAAGATACGATTAAACACGAAATCTGTGGAGATCATCTCCTTTTATCTTTCAATTATCTACTTTTATCTCTCAATTATCTTCTTTTATATCTCGATTATCTCCTTTTATCTCTCGGTTATATCCTGTTATCTCTCGATTATCTCATTTTATTTCTCGATGGTCTCCTTTTATCTCTCGGTTATCTCCTTTTATCTCTCGGTTATCTCCTTTTATCTCTCGATTATCTCTTTTTATCATATCGCACTGACTAAAACATATTTCAACATTTGTCGCAACCCTGTAATATTAATTGAAGACTGTATTCCTTTCTGAAGGTAAAGTGCACAAAATGGTATAATATTACTTAAAATTTTGAAATTTTTAATTTATGAACTATTTTGCTGCAGTTCAGGAACAAAGCCGTCGTTCGCGGCGAACTGAAAGACGTAATTTACGTTTATGCTTCAAAGTTCGATGTTGCAAGCCACTGGCCTGGAAGAGAGCCACTGAGACATAATTGATGAAGCAATGAGGAGGTGATGACCCTCTAACCGAAGTATTTCGGAGTCATGATTGCCTAAAAGCTCCAGCAAGGGCTCTCCTACGGGGCCTTCAGAGACCCTATTACTCCGCTGCATCCGCTACAAAACAGCGCCTGATCGCTCCTCGTGAGCAAGTTCAGTTCGCCAGCTCAAGTGCCTACCCGCGCCGTTCATGCTCACTTCAGGAAAGAATTTTCACATAAGACATTTTACAGGTCAAATTCAAATACCGTCCACGCTGATTCCAAAAGATAATTTAAAAAAAATATATAACTCAGTACTCACTGCAGTGAGTGACAGAGAGCGCATTTTCTCGTCGACGAAAACGTGAGGTCAAGGACGGACGGATAGACGGACAGATAGACGGACAGACAGACCGACGGACATGACGAACACAATAGCGCCTTTTTTCCCTAAATGAGAAAATGCGCTAAAAAGGGAATTTTACACTGAAGATAAGTCATCTATTTTTCGATCTTCCATCAGAAATTTTTATTTTCTGTTCCCTGCGTCTTGGAGGGTAGCTGTTGCTTCGCCCAGCATTTTCTTTTGTTTAACAAAACAGTGAAAGTTTATAATATCTCAGCAGTTGTACTTTACGCTTTGTAATAGAAAAGGGTTTACTTGTTCTTCAATTCTCTGAAACTTTTATTTACTTTAATTTTGAAACTTGAAGTAACGCTTTGATTTAATCTTTATTCAACAACTCTATGAATTTTTTTCTTCGGTATTCAATTCAAAATTGTATATTATTCCAAAATTAAGCATTACTCGTATGCATCAAATACATACTTACACACGAGCATTTTCAGAGCTCAATGCACTCAAATGCTCACGCGAATTTCTCAATGCTCACTCAAATTTCTCAATGCTCACTCAAATTTCTCAATGTTCACTCTAATTTCTCAATGCTCACTCAAATTTCTCAATGCTCACTCAAATTTCTCAATGCTCACTCAAATTTCTCAATGCCAACTCAAATTTCTCACTGCTCACTCAAACTTCTCAATACTCACTCAAATTTCTCAATGCTCACTCAAATTTCTCAATGCTAACTCAAATTTCTCACTGCTCACTCAAACTTCTCAATACTCACTCAAATTTCTCAATGCACACTCAAATTTCTCAATGCTCACTCATATGGCGCGCTGGGGCCCAAGCGTCACGGTTCACAGTTAGTGAAGAAATTAGTGTTACGGTCATGGAGAAAATTAAAGCACCAAATTTTGCTCACGATTGCATGCGATGAACCTCAATAACGACGCGGATACGAGCGAAGCGACCTGCGTTATTACGCATTCAAGAGCGACAATAAGCACGCATTCCAAAGTTGCCAATGATATCGTTGCGACGGAATTATGAAGTATATGTCAGTCGTTACAGAGATGAGCAGTCAACCTGATCATCATGTCATAACTTCGCAGTATTCGGTGGCTAGTTTTCCCCCTTAATGTCCTGCCAAGCGCCATGCAAATTGCGGGGGGATTTGGCAGTTTTCTGGAATGTTGTTATATTTTTCAACTGTCAGCGGATCAAATTTATTTCAGAGAGTAATGCGGGTAAACAAAAATTTGCGCCGAAAATCGCGTCATATTGCTGTTATCTGACGTGAAAAATCCCCACATTTACTTTAACCTTCAGTTCATAGAACGTGAAATAGTTTGAGGGTGTTCAAAACTACAAAAATTTTCCAAATTAAATTTTGTGATACAATTAGTTTTGTCGAATATCGTCACAGGCAGTTACGAGTCAATAACCGTCATTCATGTTGAGCATAAAATTAAGTCTTGAAGGAACCTACTAAAACCCAGAAAAAATATTAACGTGGAAATTGTGAGAATATTTTGAATTGATTTGCACATATTTTCGAAGAAAAAATTTGTCGAAAATATTTTTGAACAAAGTATGGAATGTCCTTCCAACATTAATTCAAAATAATCGTTTGAAAATTATCTATCGCTGCCAATGAAAAAACTTTCACTGGAATGTATCTTAAAATGAAAGGTCTTGTCCAACTCAAGTCGTAAACATCAAAAACTTCTACATGCGGTGATGTATTTCATGGAGCCCGTAAACTCCCACTAAACTTTTATGCCATTCCGTTAGCAAGTGGCCGGTGTAGTGCATTGCAAAGCCCTAAAACTTTCTCCCTGGCATCTCGGTGAAGATGTCGCTTTTCCAGGGTGACGTTGGTGAAGAGGTGAGTTATTCCGAGCAGCTTTAAGAGCAACTTAATCAACAGCAATAGATAGTTCTTGCCCGCCAAAGCTGTAAAAGTCAAGTGACGTTCTGAAAAAAACGCACTAGCACTTTCCTAGCGTTTGATTTTGTATGACTGATGGATGGAAAGATTATCATAGGAAAAATTTTACACACAGAAGATTTTTCATTGAAAAGATTTTACATTAGGAAGCTTTTACATCGAAAATCTCTGACTCATAAGATAAATACATTTTTTGTTTTCCTTTTATCAGTGAGACGGACAATTCCGCTTGTAAATTCTCGAATGTGCGAATGAGGTTCTGAATCATTGATGAGGTTTTACTTGTGAAAATCACTTCACTGTGTTCTTCATACCGTCAAAACTATTTTTTAGCATCAGATGAAACGAAAAAATTATCTGTTTGAACCAGATCATCAACTAGCGAATCATCTAGTAGAATTCCATATGAGAATAGTAATATTCGATCAGTGAAGGCGTCTATAAGAAATTAGTGGCACAGAGCCGCAGTTCTGAACCCCAATAACCTTGAAATAAATACACCATAGTAGAGCTCAAATGGATATTAGAATGCAATCCCGATCCAGGGCATGGCCGGGTCCGATGAACAGCTCTCACCATTTCCTCGGGCTCGGGTCGCACAGTCATCTGCCGAGCACAAATTCTCGATCGAAAATCTTTAATGCCGTCGGGTTTGCCTGGGACCTCAATCAGGGGATGCCAGCGAATGAATCGTCTTGAAAGGCCTTGCCAAAGTGAAAAGTATTGGTGATTTTTTGTCTCGTGCTCTATCGGAAAGCAGAAGAGATTCTCGCTAAGTACACTGGCACAAATGGAAAATGGACGGCTTGTCATTTTCTTCGGGAGATTGGGAAAAATCGGCGATTGTGAGTGTGTATAGATGGAGCATAGTGTGTGATTTACGTAAAGTTAAAAATTTATATCATTAAACTAAAGCACTTTTCTCGATCGTATCTATAGACTATTGAAAAAAAAGTTCAGAGTTCAGACTACCACCTTTTCCGCACCACCACCCTATTATCAGTAAAAAATACCCTTTTTCAACCCCATTTTTCTTCATTATAACTCATTTGCAGTGAGGTATTCCAATAAATTCCTCCAATAATTTACGCAAAAGAGCGATAGTATCTGTCCTGAACGCTGATCCTCGATGTCGCACTCGAGATGTCGTGGCAATAAAACGCGGCAAGGAAGATGCCGAGGCAATACAACACGGTAATGAAGATGTCGAGGCAATAAACACGGTAATTACGGAAGATGCCGAGGCAATAAAACGCGGCAAGGAAAGGTGCCGTGGGTATAAAACACTAACGAAAGATGAAGTGGCTAGAAAAAACATGGTAAGGAAGACGCCGAGGCAATAAAACACGGTAAGGAAGATGCCGAGGCAATAAAACGCGGTAAGGAAGATGCTGAGGGAATAAAACATGGCAAGGCAGATGCCGAAAAGATGCCGATGCAATAAAACACGGTAAGGAAAGATGCCGAGGCAATAAAACACGGTAAGAAAGATGCCAATGCAATAAAACACGTTAAGGAAGATGCTGAGGATGCCGAGGCAATAAAACACGGAAAGGAAGATGCCGAGACAATAAAACACGGTAAGGAAAGATGCCGAGGCAATAAAACACGGTAAGAAAGATGCCGATGCAATAAAACACTGTAAGGAAGATGCTGAGGATGCCGAGGCAATAAAACACGGAAAGGAAGATGCCGAGGCAATAAAACACGGTAAGGAAGATGCCGAGACCATAAAACACGGTAAGGAAGATGCTGAGGCAATAAAACACGGTAAGAAGTGCTTCAATGTATTAGCGGCAACACGCCAACTTTCATCGTCAGTTGCCTAGACTGACGCCAACAAGTCGGTGGATTCGTTGCCGCGAAAACAGATATCGACACTTCCTCCTTATCAGAACCTGTTTTAGGGAAAATCAAATGAAAATAACCACGAGAAAATGTCTACGACACTCGAAACAAGTTCATCAATGCCAGTCGATATTTCCTTCCCCTGACATTCTTAGGTTATATTTTTTATGGGAAAGCAAAGGATGAATTGTTGTTTAAACCATGACCAAATATTAATTTTTTAACCACAGTTTGCACATATAATCCCCATTATGGATTCAGCTGAAAGTATGAATGTTTTTAATCATTCATGGTTCGCAACAGCAACCGTTGAAGCTTAACCAGAAAATTAAATTCGATTCCGTTGCCTCGATCTTTCTGAGCAAAAACGAACTAAAAACGAAAAATTGAACTAAAATAATGCTATAACTACCACATGAAAAAATTGAGAAAATTCTGTCTTTGGACGAAAAATCCTTCACAAATAAATATTTGTCATATATCTTCTGTTCAACACTTTCCGAATCAATTGTAATGTACTGTAAGTATCATTCAAGAACTAGATTATTTTCTATCATCTGAACTTTGAATTATTAAAACCCACCGATATATGCATGATGAACAAGTTATACAGTTATAAAATTATGGTGACCCAATTATCTTATCGCAATTAAGATAAGGCTGTCGGGATGATGAGCAGCGGAGAACAATTATTAATTAAATTTTCTTCAGTGACAACGACTTCCCCATAATGATTCTTGCAAGGCCTCTCGATCTGTCATCCGTCAATCTCCGACTATCTGTAATTACCTGTCCGATATCTGGTATCGGCTCATCAGATCCTGGTACGGCTTTCGTTCAAGGCCGGGCTTCTAAATCCATTTCTCACCAATATGAAGGTCAAGATATCAATGAATTACGACCGTGTCTTCTATCAATGGTCTGATTGCCTCAAGTGTCCCTGAATTCAGGGTAACTTTCAGGCGTTTTTATTTATTCAGCCTAAAAAATGGATTTATCCTACTTATTTATTTTTATTCTTAACTTAATTCCGCGCATTAGATGTTCATGAACATGAAAATCTTCCAAGTAAACAGATCCCTATATATCGCATTTAATTCGTTATCAAATAAAATACTATCGAATCGTTGAATAAAATAATTTAAAACATAATATTTTCATAAAATCTGGTGATTTTTCCCTAGTTCGGTGCACAAATTTGTGAAGAAGAAAGATCGATTTTGTCAACAACATACATCAAAATAAAACGTCATCAATCATTTCGTTCTCTCGCATTGATGTAATTCTCAAGTCTCTGTTTTCGTATCAATTGCGCAAAAATTTTGTCCGTTTCAGTCATTGCCTTGCTCATTTCCGACAAACTACTATGCATGTAAAACCGTTATGATTCCAGCGTTGATTTTTTCCAAATTTAAACTCAGATGACTTCCAGGAGTTTGACTTTGTTTTCATTGATGGTTCTGAACTTCTGGAATATTCCCTCAAGCATGGACACGTCTGGCTTCACTGCGCTGGAGATGTTACAGATGGTCTCTGTGAGGTTGTTCGTCAGAGTCGACAGTTCGCTCCATGTGTCCACCAGCTCTTGGACCTGAGGCAGAGGCACCCTCTCAAATTTTATGTTTTGTGAGGTTAAATATGATTTTCAAAAACAATACATTGAAAAATTATTTCCAACATGCCGTAGCTTAATCAAACATGGTATATGTAAACAAGTAATTTCGTCATCGTACGAAAATGTCATTTCAGAGCATTCCCTAGGCCAAACGTTTGATGTCATCTAAGTCGTAAATGTTTGATGTCATCTGAACAAAGACACACAGGCACAGTATGTGATCTCTTAATTAAATATAAAAAATGAAAATATTAAGGATATTATATGCGTTGAACTGAAGGTCTATGTGAATAAACAATAAACCCCACTTTATTTACGTGTAAAAGTTCCTTCAAGATATATTAGTAATTTTTATTGGCTAAGAGTTTGATGGTGATATGCCCTTTGAAGTTCATTTACCTTCTTAACTCGTTCATCAGCAACTTTCTTGACACCATCCCATCTTCCCGTGAGCGTCTCCACCTCGTTGTCCGATTTGGTCTGTTTCTCCATCTTGCTTTTGCTCTCGACGGCGGAATCCAGCTTGCCTTTGTTCTCGCAGCAGCCCGCCTCGAACGTCTATAAAACCAACAAATCATTCAATGCCTTCTTTCCTGCAGCACTAACAAATTTCTCTGCTAAGCCAGGACGTCCAATGCAAATGGAACTGTGAAGGCGATTCAATCTGAACCTCTAGAAGGCCTTTAATTCCGCGATACGCAGGGGACGACAGTAAAGGCTTTGAATTCAAATGGATGTCCGAGCTCAGCAGAACAAAGCTACTGAGAATAAAATCTACTTTCTTTGTAAAATAAATTTAAACTTAAATTTAGGAAGGAGTTAAAAAATTTAGGAATTTTGCTTTAAGTAAAAAAATTTTAATCTAAGCAAAATAAATAACAACTTAAATCGTTTGATTACTGAACATCGCAATTTTAGCAGATCTAGCATTATTATTTAAGTAGATTTGAAAACTGCAGCTGCATAAAAAATGTTTTCTTAGAAATAAAAAAATAAACATTATAAAGTTGGCAGAAATGAATCATTTTATATAAATTCTGAAAATTACAGCAGTGGGCAATAAATTCTATGGGATACTTGAGTGACATACTATGTTCCTGTGCTTCATAGAAAATTTTCTAGAATGTTGCGTGGGTCACGGGAAAAATCTATCAGTACGGGATTTACTGGGAGGAAAACTACAAATCAATTTTACTGTGAAATCTCAATATTTATTTATAATATATTCAAATATTTTAATAGGCTTGAATATTAAGCAATTACAGTCAGTTAGTTACAGAGTTGACTTAATTTTTAAATGTCACTCGTGAATTTTCTAAGTAAGATTACCCAAAGCAAATACGATTCTAAATGAAACTTGAAAAATATTGAGAATATATTTTAATGTCATGCACCCACTTTTAATTATATATATGACTGCTCATGTTTACACATCAAATATACATTAAATCAAGTATTTTCTTTAGGTGGATTATAATTTTGCTTGAAATTATAATTAATTTGAAACCAAGACTCTAAACTTTGGTGAACACGTTCCGTCGCCTTAATAAACATGAATATCATAAAATTTCATATTTAATATCTGATTAAAAAGGGATATTTAATTGGATTACTCTACTTAAAATTACTTTACTCTGCTTAAAATCATTCAATTTGACTTTCGTTGACAAACCTTGACTTCCTCGAGCAGCTTGAGAGCGTCTTCGAGAGTCTGGGGCTTGGCAAGCGGCGTCTTGGCGACGGTCTCGGCCGTGTCCATCCAAGGCTTGAAGTTCTTCACACCTTGGAAGTACTCAGCGTAGTGCTTCTGGTCCTGTTGCCGAACACAATCAACATGATGAATTTTATGATATAATTGGGACTCAAAAGGATTTTTTCCGATCGTTTTTATATTTATCAGTTATAATGGCTTAGGGAACATTTTTATAGGAGCTTCGCTATGTAATAGATTCGAAGAATTGATAAGTTCTATTTCAAATTCAATAGTCAGCAAACCACCAATATTGTGAGAAGATTTATTTTTTGAATGTCAAAAAGCAGTTTAACTGGAAAACGACCTCTTATGTTGTCCTACAAGTCTGTTTTTTTTAAGTTCTGCGTGATGTTGAAAAACTTTTGCGTTTTTGAAGTTATGCGCCATGTAATAATTTGCATTTTCGCTTCCTGTATTAGCGTCGAGGCTCAAATGACTCGGATGCCATGTTCATTAAATCGAACGTAGTATAAAATAACATTGGCAATAGAAACTCCACGTAGATCATTCCTGGAATTTTTAGTTCCCCACTACTTTTCCCAGTAAATCTTTGTTCTTCTTTCAGTTAGCGTAAAATTCGGAGTACGCGAATAAAGTTATAGTTTTCAATTAAGTTTGAAACATTCCAATATATTTAATTTCTTTGAAGTAAAACGGGGTAATGAGTAAAACAGTAGGTCATATATTATGAAAAATAAAGGGAGAATCCCGCAGTGAAATTCACAACGAATGTCTTTGTTTGTGATTCTCACCTGAGTGATCGAGCCTGCCTCTATTTCCACCTTCTCGTGCATGGTGGTGAGCGTTTCTTTGATGAGCTCAAACTCTTCCATGTGACGCTTCGCGGTCTCACTCTGCTGAACTTCCGAGTCCTCTGTTAGAATTGCAAACAAACTTGAAGAAGCGAACAATAATTGATTATTATTGTATTATTATCAATAATACAATGATTGATTGACTTCCGTTGCTATACTATAATATCGAAGGTTATACGTAATCAGGAATACTTCCAAAATGTTTTTCACTCGGAGATGTCCCCTCTTTGTTTTTTATTTTCCTTGCATGTTGAAAGAAGTAATTTGAGAACAACGCAAAAAAATATTCTATTATTTCTTTTTTCCTGGCGAAACAACGCAAAAAATTCATATGGATTTGTTTTTTTTTTCTGGCAACGATTACCTTCAACGATTTTTCGCGCTCTTAAGATTGAACCTACGCTAAACTATTGCAATAATTGACGGGTCCCAGATATTGAAATTTGAAATTTATCTTAGTGTAAATTTCAAAAATAAGATGCACGCGCGTCCGAACAAAAGTAAATGATTTTTTGATGAATAACACATTACAGATTTCAAATTAACTTCACTTTTTTTATCGAAGTTGGCTACGCAAAGTTTCAAAAGTGCCACCACATCTCACCTTCACCTGTGATGTCACGAGCAGAGCAGCGGCAACGCAGCACAACATCACGTTAGGCGACAACATTTATGGGTGGCAAAAAATAAAGCATTAAGTAAAATGGCAAAAATGCGTGTGCAATCCATAAAATAATAATAAAATAAGGAGAGCAAAATAACTCAAATCGAATGGTGTAGAAAATTCTCGAATGCCATTTACAGAGCAAAATTAATTCATAGGATACTTCAATGAAATTTTGACTGGGAATTTAGTTAATTAAAAGTAGTAGTGAATATAGGGAGGTAGGAAAATATTGCGCAGAGTGGTGGCATTCATGCAATAGAGGATGTTTATATACAAGTGAATGGGTTCTGGTGAATGATCTTGTTGTCAAATAGAATGCGGATATAGAAACTTCAAAGCTCTTTCCGGAATATTTTAGAGTACAAATTAAAATACAAATAGCTGTGAAATACTATTTCACTTGCTTCGTTGTTACTAGCCAGACTTTGGAAACTTCAGAAGATGCCCTAATAATTACAGTATATGCTGGAGACCGAAAAACACTCAGTTTCAAGACGGAACATAAAAGAATTAAATCTCTTGTGAACCAAGCTATGATATGAATAATTTTTCCCGAAAATTTAAATTATTCCGCTGATAAATTTGGGAAAATAATTTATTTGATTTTCAAAGTTAATCTCAGATTAAAAGAGTATTAAAAACTACCTGAAACAAAAATTTATAGAAATAAATCTAAGAAACGTGCATGTGCTTTTGAAATATCGAGCTAGAAAATTCAAAAAGAGGTACAAAAATAAATTTTTAAACCTAATTGGTCTGGTGAATGAATATAAATCAGTTTAAGTGGAAATATGCTTTGCAAGAAGTGTCTCTCTTTTAACACAATTATATTATATTTTTATGCTCACCTTCAAGAGCTGCAGGCCAACATCGCAGCAATGAAGAAACAATGAAGGGCAATCCAGACAAAAAGCGGGAAGGAAATCACAAAAATGTTATTCAAAAATATAGGGATCAAAAATGGCCAATCAACGAAGTATAAATATCACATTAAAAAAATCTGGCAGGCGTGATGGATGAGGAAGCAATATGTAAAAAATAGATAAAAATTGTACAAAATTTATTTTATTGTAAAAATATCATTTCTAGGGCTTATTATAAACGACGAACTCCAATTCAGCAGGATAATTAATTTGTCCGAGATGAGAAAAATCCACAAATAGCTCACAATGAAGTCCAATTAAGCAAGCAACTTTATCAGCACCGACAATTATAACGGGAAGCGAACACAAACTTCATTCAAGACAAATAATATTTTATTAAATTATACGTACATGCAAGAAGACGGACATCTGAAATGGAGCCGGCTATACATCTGGCGCTTTAGAGTAAAAATTTTCTCTTTGAACCATTTGCTTTGGTTCAAACAAAAAGGTTCATTAAAACTCGCTGGGTAAACCATTAAAAGTTTTACAGACTTACAGCTCACGCTGTTTAATATCAATATTTAAACCCCTTCTTGGGAGACGGAATAGCGAGCAGTTGTTCATTATTTGCGGTAGTTTTTAATGGGTTTGAAGACTGCCAGGCATCAAGCAAATGTTAAAGGCAGACTTACACTCTTTACGTCTTACGTGATTCATGGGCAACTGAAATATGACCAAGCACTTGGCTCCCTCACCGTACTGGCAGCTCAAACTCACCTTTCGCTGGAGGAAAAAACAAAAAATATATAAATTCGAAAATTGATATTCATATTGTGAACTCATAAGCACGTGTTGGCGATAAGAATTGCTCTTTGGATAGTTGCAAGAAGTATTTCTATCATCTTTTGTCTCATTAATATCTATTTTATATTTATATTCAATTTTTACGTTTGAAATTCATCTAATTGGCGAATTTGAACTAACATACAATACTACGTAATACCAGATTCATAAGCAGTACATAATTCTTGATACAACAAAGCTTAGGGAAGAAATTTAAAGCGGTCAGAGTGAATTATGTCTTCTGGTCAAATTTGTCCTACAATGAAATAAATTGAAGAAAAATGCCCTCAAATTGAAACGGAATATGTGGGTTGATATTTATGTGCAATGAGACTAGGCTAAATATTATGGCCAAATTGTTATAAAATGTACACAACTTTACCCAACTCAACATTAAAAGAATCAATGCTGTGACACCACTAAATTATTTATAAAAAAAATCCAAAAGTAAGTGAATTAGGAACTTACATTTAATTTGGGCAAAATTTACATTGGAATCAGAAAACTTTCTATGATTTAGATTTGAACATAAAATAATTAAAATCAAGCTTGACTTGCCATAAATAAAAATCGAAATTTCATGTAATAAAAAATCGAAATTAATAATCTTAGTTTTATAGCTGTAAAAATTACATAACTATAGACATATATAAATGTTCATAAACAACTATAAATTGTGACAATAGGGAAAATGTAATTAATTCGAAAAAATGTAACTCTGTACTCACTGCAGTGAGTGACAGAGAGCGTTTTCGTCGACGAAAACGTGAAGTCACGGACGGACAGACGGGCATGGCGAGCACAATAAAGCATTTTTTCCATAAATGAGAAAATGCGCTAAAATGTATATATAAATGATAATATCTCACCATCGAGAAGGTCGTGAGCCTCAGCCTCCAGAGGCTCCAGGAGAGGTAGCCTCTCGTTCACCTGAGCGGAAAATTTAAAATCCTGCTTAACCGCGCGCCATAAATCTTCCTCAGATAAAAATTCGCAAGAAAAAGATTATTCCAGCAAAAATACGTATTGGATACGTTTTTGATGACTCCATAAGTGTTCAATGTGAACGTGTGAGGTGAATCAGAAAAAGTGCGTGATGTAATGAAATCATTTTCGTCTGCTATGAAATCATTTTAAATTTCTGGTACTGATATCGTTATGATATATTAGTTATTGTGTGTAACATTTTGTTCGACATTGAAGGAAGTTTTTATTACAATTGCGTACTTTCATTCAGAAATTTAATTTTTTTGTATTGTTCTTCGAATGAAAATTTTTCGTCCTTTTTAAAGTGATTTTATTCTACAATCTGCAAATAAAAGTTTATTCAGACAATTAAAATTTTTCGGCACATGTCACGAGTTAAGTGAAATAATTCCTCATTGTGCAAATAAAATGAATACTTGGCTTGGCGCTTTAACAGCGAGGACCAGCTTGCTTTTGGACGTCATGAAAAATATTATGTTTTGCAACATATGCCACGCTTGATGAAAAGCCCTCCCCCTAGTTATTAACCAACGAGAAATGTTGCTATCCGTAGCTCTCCATTTTCTATGCCTTATCTCAAGGCTTGTTACTATCCATTGCGCTTCAATATACATGCCTTTTATCTAAAGCCTAGTTAAAATCTATTGCTCTCCATTTTCTTTGCCTTTATCTCAAGGCTTGTTACGATCCTATATACGCTTCAATATCCTTGACTTTTATCTAAGGCATAGTTAATATCCATTGCTCTTCATTTTCCATGCCCTTATCTCAAGGCTTGCTGCTATCCATTGCGCTTCAATATCCATGCCTTTTATCTAAAGCCTAGTTAAAATCCATACTCTTCATTTCCATGCACCTTAGTTCAACGCTTGTTAATGGTTCCAAGAATCATTATGCTCAGGGATGTGCCATCTTCTTCTCCATAAGATCCACTTTCTGAAATTTTACGTCAAGCTCTCATGCATAACTGATGACCTCATAGATGCTGGAAAATTCCGTTCCTGTGATATCTTTGAAATTCGCGTTGTCCCCCAGGAAATAAATCCCCCGGGAAAATTATCATATGGTACCCCCGGGTGTATGATGGTTTTGGAAATAATATAGCGTATTTTCTTGACTTATTTTGCGCTAGAGAGAGTGAAACAATTTAAATCGGCGGTCCATTAAAGGAAATTTAAAATTATATTTAATTCTGTTCACACTATCTATGAAAGGACTTGATATTAATTTTACATACATAATTATGATATAAAATTTAGCTCAATCATTACTATGCATCGAAAAAAATTGCTGCATTCGATCCATCGCTTGCAAGCTTCTAATATAACTTTATTTCCAACCATCACCGCCGCATAACTAAATATAAAAACTATTATATTTACCTGGGCTTGCAGATCAAAGATTTCCTTGACACGATCTTCGGGCGTGAGCTCCGTCGAAGTGGTGATGAACTCGAGCTTCTCAGAGGCCGGCACCATCCAAGCGTGCAGCTCTGCCATCTTCTCGACGAGCTTGTTGAGGCGATCGTTGAAGTCAGACAGCTCGTGCAGCAGCGCCTCGATCTACACTCGAAAATAGTGATGGGTCATGTAGTTTTAATAGATGCTTGTGCATGCAGTGATACCACTATCACTAGATGCTTGTGCAGTGATACGTTTCTTTTTCTTTTGGGCCAAACTGAGTCAAGATGACCCACGTAGGACAAAAGTGCATCGCTATTTGCCCATAGTTTCATGAATTTCTTTGAGTGCAATATAAGGAAATCTGCATCCGCGTTATGTTTCACGAACTGAATCCCAGACTATGAGTTCATAAAATGATTGAAATCCAGTTTTATAGTCACTCGTATGAGGTCACAATTCTATTTAATTAATAATTTTATTGCGTTTCCTGGTTAATTATCGATCGATATGATTCTAGACATTTAATGAGTAGAAAGGATTCTCCAATTTCATGTTGTCTACGTTTTTTAAATGAGATTGACCAAGTCAACGAGAGACATGAAACTATGCAAGCTTTAAAATCAAATTTCTCCACTGCAATCCTTTCATTATAGGTGCCACTATACGATTTTAGTAAAACCACAAAACTTCAATTCTTATATGCCAAAATTTATATGACTGCCACATGCCTCGTTAAAATCTGAAATTAAATCAGCACCTTTTGAACAATAACGGAGCGCTCGTCGATCTCGACGACTTCCTTCTCCATGAACTCGCGCTTGTCTTCACCGGCCAAAGCCACAATGTTGGCAAAGGAGCCTTTGATTGAATTATAATGTTCTTTGACTGTGGCTGCGAGGGTCTCAGCCTTCTTCTTCTTGCGGTCCAGCCATTCGGCGCCCTTCTTCGGGTCAAAGACTTTCTTGTAGGACTTGTATTGTTCTTCCAAACTTTCGAGAGGCTGCAGGATCGACACACGCTGATTCTCGTACGTATCCCAGTCCTTGTGGACATCTGAATGAGGTGATCGTGGCAAAGGTAATGTTAAATCAGTAATACGAACATGCATAGAATTCATGAAAACTAATTTTAATCAAATTAATTTCTTGTTGAAATTAAAAACAATATTTTGAGAGGTTATCCAGCGATAAACATATTGGAATGTTCAATAATAATCCAGTCAATGTACAACGAGTTCACGTTTCATCAGAAGTGAAATTGTGCAACCAAAGTATTATCATTCTACATACACATTCTTAACTTGGCTGAACGATGTACAGGAAATGCGTTCACCTGATCGTAAAATAACATAAAATACTAACCTTAACCTTAGTAGTGACCGTCATCTCACCGAAAACTTTTTTATGTGTATTGGAATACATTATAATATTTCATTCATTCAAAAAGGCAATTTAAGTTTAATCTTTGCTTCTGCATTTTTTCTTTATCATCTTCCTGCAAAAATTGTCCTCGAAATATCGGAACACATCCCAATTAATGCGTAAGCAAAAAGGAATCTCCTTTCTCATATCTTGTAGCATAAATAATTACGTAAATATTTGTTAACATGCCCACAAATCTGTAGTGAATAAACAAGACTGCGATGAATAAATGTATAATACCAAACTGTCATGCAGCAGCCCGTGTGATATAAATGCTTATCCGTGTCTACAATTAATTAAATCAATCAGGCGCCTTCGGGACCACTCACTGTTGAGCATCTCCAGCCTGATCTTGGCCTTCTCGTTAGTTTCCTTCCATTCAGTTTCCAATCTGTCTATCTCCTTCTCCAGGAATGATGGAGCGTTAGGATTCGATCTCAGCTTTGCTCCACGCTTTATGAGCTCGTTGTAGATCGAAGCTTGGTTCTCGATGGTGCGCAGAACCTGAGTGAAGAAGAGTGTTAAGGATAAGTAAATGCTTTAGAAATTGGGCACGCGTTTGGTATAATTTAATTCGATCAATACCCACATCGCTGTCTTGCAATGCCTAACTATTACTCCGCTTAGAGTAAATTTTCAGGTCCAGGTAATATACCGACACGAAAAGCATAGCGGATACGTGCTCGAACAACCTCTATATATTTGTGGTACCAAACTTCGAACATGAAAACTTATGAAAACAAAACTTCGAACATGAAAATAAGATTACATATAATAGTTTAATTTTTTATATTAAATAGACCGATTTTTTGTCGCGTTTCAGTCAATATCAAGAATACTCGCCTTCTCTTGCTTGTCGATCTGATCTTCAACCATCTCCATGGTGTGCGGGTGTATTTCTTTGCAGGAGAGATGCTTCTGCTCGTTGAGGACCTTCATGACGGGATGAATGTCATCTCCAAAGGCGTAGCACTCCGAATAATGAGCCACCTTACCTGTAGCAATACAGCCAAGCTCGACACCATCGATGCAAGCTGTCACTACGGTGATCAACTATAGGAGACATTGCATGGCAATCCTATACATTATAGGATAAGCGCCATATGGTGTATCTCAATGAGAAAATGGGATCATATACAATGATTGTCACAAAAGATGCATAGAACAATTACTAGAATTACTAACACTAGAAAACTATACTCATAATATGCCAATAGTGGATGTTCTAAAATTAGAGAGTATATTCTCCCGTGGAAATTTTTGATTTAAAATTAAAAAAAAACATGGATGTCTGGTTGAGTTCAAATTTGATACAGATACAATAAAAAATGAAAGTCTAAGTTTTATTTCTATAAGAACTAGAATAACTCCTAAGGCAGCAGCGACGAAAATTTGACGATGTAATCAATGTTTATCACAAATCGTTCGTCGCTACCTCACCTTAATTTAGTTATATTCTAATTAAACAACCTACAGTAAACGGGATGATTCAAGATGTTTTCTTTACTCGGTAATGAGTGATGAACAGGCAAAAATTTCAATATTCACAACTTGATAATTTTTGCCAGCTCAAACATTTTAATTTTGGGATAGCAAAGGGGAAGAAGTTTTCACTTCAAACGACCGTATGAATAAGTAAAAGATTTATATTCACTCAACCGATAAAAAAATATCTTGAGTCTTGTCCTCTATGAACCTATTCTAGAAATCTAAAAATGAGATGGTATGGTATGCGGTAAATAAAGTATAAATAAGTATGTGACCTAAACAAATGAACTTGTAATTAAAATTTATTCTACAATAATAATTTATAATCGTCATAGACAGTCTCGTGGTGTCCCCTGGAGACCACAAAGTCGTTGATTATTTACACAGAGTCTCAGTCTCGTTTGTGCAGCTAAATTTTGTTCAACCAGCTGATGAGCCAATCGTGTATATTGCACGGTTTTAATCATTAATTTTTTTAAAAATTTGATAGATAAACTACCGAGATTAAAGGATGATTCTCTGTTTTTTATATCATAGATGCGATTGAAGAGAAAAAAGGTAAACAAATGAAACAAAATAGACGAAGAAACAATAGGTGTGGGTGGCTATTGAAGGTTGAACTACGAACAACATATGACGACTACACTAGTGAAAAAAATTGAATGAATCAGTTAAAAAAATACAAATCAATTCAACAGAATAAAACAAGAGAAGAAAAATTCAAAAACACAAAAAATTCAACAAACAGTTTGATTTCAACATTGAGAACACAAAACAGGAAGAAAAAACAGAATAACAGAAACAGAAGAGGGATAGCATGGAAGAGAAGGCTTGTAGTATTCTGGTAGGTTGGAGTGCGTTGAATGTAGTTTGATTCGAATAACCCAAGTGATTAAATTGAAGTTCAATAATCTATTTATTTACTTTTTGTTGGAGAAATATATAATTTATGATACGAGCTCTGAATTAATGAACAATTTTTGTTGGAATACAAATTTATAATCTCATATGTGGCGTGTAATTGATTGATTTTTTGCTTATATGTCAATTGGAAATGGAAACGCTGGGCCAAAAATCTGTATTCACTCCGTGAATGAAAATAATAATTACCAAATTTTAAAACTCGAAAAAAAATTTAAAATCATTTATGCGTGGAAATATAAAAAAAAAACTTCATGACTCAAGCTCAGTGAACAAACTTCAGTGCACACAACCTGAAGAGACTTTTTCTTCCCGCCACCGAATGCCCCGAGTTTTGCATTGGCTTACTGAGACCGGCCACTTGCATCTTAATAAAGAGCTATTTAAGAGTGCTTTCAAGTCATCAGATAGCAAACTTTCTGAATAGAAAGTTCGCTGGTGCATAAGCTCACCTTTAACTTTTAAAACAATGCTCTTATCTGTGAAGTTTCTTTTCACCAGATTCGAATTACAGAATAAGAAAGAACTCTCACTTGACTTGCTTTGTGACTAATAAGTCGATAAAAATATTTAAATTTTATTTTCTCGAAGACTGTAGGACCAAATTCGTGACTTCTATTATTTGGAGCCCTGTAGAATTTGTCGTTGATTCATAATTTATTACATGCCCAGGTAAGATTTAAATAATTTAACTTTTCAAGATGCAAGCTTGCTTGTCGAAAAATTCTCATTTTGTTCTCGTAAGCCATTGCCGAGGATACTTATCCAAAGACATAAGCACCTGGATAAATGGCCTGGGTGTCAAGTTTCAACTCAAAATTAAGATCTAATAAATAATTGCCACTAATCTGAACAAAAATACTGAACGTTGAAAGTAATTCTTGAGTCAAAACTCCCGCAATTTTTAGTGAATTAGAATATTATGTTTTATTTTAATTATTTTACACAGATCGCAATGGCCAAGATTTCTCCTGAAAATCTCAGGTACCTATAAATACGCTGAATACTTGTTGAAAATTTAATATTCAATTCTCACTAACTGACATCAAGTATTGCCATTATAACCAACAATTTAACTTCCGAACCTTCAAATTTCATAATCTACCCTTAGGAAAAAGTCTTGCAACAAACACTGAGAAATCGGAAGCCACTTTAAAACAAACGATGAAAACATTCAAGCATTATGTCGTATCCTTACGGAGTAAAAAATTTTAAACCCCGTTTCAGGGTTTTTTAACCTTACACCCAGGCCTTTACTCCATAATGATTAAGGCTTTGAAATAATGAAGAGCATCCGAGCGTGGGATAGTATAAATAACGGACGCACTCTGAGCCTCCATGGTGGGCGCCATGAGGCTGTTATGACGCTCAATCATCGCCTCGAGCTTCTTCTTTTCCTGAGCCTTCATCGCCTTGTCGCGCCCCGACAAGCCTTCCTCTCCCTCGGCCGAGTGCGCCGACAGCTTCTCGAGCATCATGTCGAGCCAGGACTTGGTGTTCTCCTTCTCCAGGTCACGGCACAGGGACTGGTGAGGGATAGATGAACATATTTTGACTGTGTTCAAGTTAATAATACTGGGACTGGCGAAGGATAGATGACATATATTTTGACTGTGTTCAAGTTAATAATACTGGGACTGGTGAAGGATAGATGACATATATTTTGAGTTAATAATAATGACAAATATTTTGACTGTGTTCAAGTTAATAATACTGGGACTGGTGAAGGATAGATGACAAATATTTTGACTGTGTTCAAGTTAATAATACTGGGACTGGTGAAGGATAGATGACAAATATTTTGACTGTGTTCAAGTTAATAATCTTGAAAAATTCTTACGATCTTATATAAAATTTAATGCGTAAAAATTTAATTAAATGGGTATATTCAAAAATAAATTAGAGTCAATCATATTTGTTTTCACCAGAATCGCAAACTAAATAACATGAAAACGTATTTACTGTAGCATATTTCGATCTAGAAATGTTATGAAAAAATCTTTGTGATGACCTCGCATTACAAGGCCAAAGCACATCATCCATCAACATGAGCGTTTTTCAGGTTAGTATTAAGGAAAAATGCTTACAAATTTAAATTAGGGAAGAACAAGAGTAAATTTTCATCAGAATGGCAAACCAAATAACATGACGTTGATTAACAGAAATGTATTCCGAACCAAACACTGGGGGCAAAATCACACTGAAGACCTAAGATTTATTCGCCAAACATCATCAATGGCAAACATTTTTTCGTAAATTCGGAGCCAATTTCGCGTTTCTTGACATTTGTAAATTAAATCTTTCAGTGTTAGCTCAGCACATTGGAATTGAATTTATTAATATTGGCTAGAACGCTTTGTTCAATGTCCGGCAGACGAGCGCGATAATTAATATGCAATTTGAATGTTCCGAAAGTAAAAATTAACCTAAAAATTGGTAATTGTTCCCGAGTGCTTAGCTTGAGCATCTGCATTCGTTCTTAACTCGTTTGCGTTGTTTTGTCGTGATTGGAGATTCAATTTTTCGGCAAAAAAATTCCGGCATATTGCCATGTGATCTTCCCGAGAAACATTCAATTAATTTTATTCATAACAAAATATTAGTTTGAAATGAACATAATCTTGCTCAAGTCTTTCATATTCATATTCACTTCAGGTTTTTTTTCCTCGTGTACTACTAAGTTCGCCGCTGGAAGTTCGTCCATTATACGATCATTACAAACAATAATTCATCTTAAAATAATTAGTTACACAACATCCAAGAAATGATTTACTTAGAAATTATTGAGTCGTTTCTGGTCTCCCCAAGCAAAAAATGCTTGTATAGCAGCCATAATAAAAAATCTAAATTAATTCTTGGTACCGATACTTTTATACTTTTTCTTCAAATGAAAGCATCGCAGCACGGATGTTTGAACAAAGCTTTGCTGAATAACCACAATTAGCGTTAATTAGAAGCATTTTCCGCTTGAAGAAGTTCTCTTTCAGTAATGAATTAAAATTGATCACCAAGAACACGAGGCAAGTTTCAACGTTAATCATTTTTCCTCGCAGTTCAGAAATTCAAACCATTACTCTAAAACTTTTTCTCACGTAAGACATTTTACTACATAAAATTTGAGAATTTTGCCGGAAACCACACGATTCTCACATCGATTTTTACCTCAAACATTGGCACATTTATGCATTAGTCGTTAGAAAAAGCATTTGCACACATCCTAGCTAGCCTCTTCATTGTCGAGCCTCTCAAATGCTAATGCCTGAATGTCTATGAGCGAGCCGTAGAGTAGCAGCGCAATTTTAGCGAGTGCTTCGGAACATCTGTGGTCCGAGAAATAGACAGTCCGTTGAAACGGACGGCCTCGAGCCTGCATCCGATATTGCAGTAGCGCTCAAATTCACGATAATAAATTCCAACATGAGGTCCTTTAAACAGAATTGGTCACGAGTTTCAAATTTCAGATTTAGGGTTGTCGCTTAAGTGGATCGAATGGCCGTTCTCTTGCATCGTTCCTTGCTCATGTTTCCTGTAATAAATTGAAGTTCGTTGTCATGCTGCCGGTAATTAAATGACAATAAATTATCTCCGTCGAACAAGTCTGTGATCGATGTTAAGTAAGATCGGATACAAAATCGTCTAAGTCGGATAAAATGCAATATAGAATCTTTATTAAAAGTGAATCAATTCATATAAGGAATTGCAACGGACCTCCTTCACAATGCCTGTCAAATTTGCAAATTTCGCAGCAATTTCTTTGTTATTCTCATCATACTTCTTGTCAAACTTTCAGAACTCTGTCTTAAGTAAGTTTTTAGGTAGGAGACACTAATGATCCTGATTTGATTTTGTCGATAAAGTTAAACTGATCTGATCAAAAATATTATTTCGTGTAAGTGAGGCTTTCTTGGCAAAGACGCACCTAACTAATTGTTGAAAATCACTCCTAATTTGGTTAATTTAATCACTATTTTAACTTCATTAATTGGTTAACTGAAACACCCTTTAAAATTCAATAATTGATTAATTGAATCACTCCTTTCATTCCATTAATTGGTTGATTGAATCACTCTTTTAGTTTCATTAATCGGTTAGTTGAAACACTTTTTAAGTTTCATTAATTGGGTAATTGAATCACTCATTTAGTTTCATTAATTGGTTAATTGCATTACTCACTCCTAAATTAAACCTTTCTATCAGTTTGACGGAGGCCGCACAGGTCGAATGAGCCCTGGATTCAGAAGTGCTTTACACGCAGCGACGTCTTAACGATGTGCAATCAACTTAAACACTTCAACTTATTTCCAACGCTTTTAAAATACTGCTGCGGTCAAGCCCTTTGTGACTAATTAACGACTACGGTTATAATATACGTGATTGTATTCCTTTAAATTATAACTTCATCACACTGCATCACATCGGATTTGCTTCCGTAAATTGAATGTCATATCTCATAGTGATTAAAATTTTTGAGTTTAGCTCAACCCTCCACTCAATAAGATTACAATTGTTTTCTTTTTTGCAGAATATTTTGCGCACAGTATTATCTCGTATCAGTGCAGTCATAAATTATTCCGTGCACAGCCATCATATTCGCATTAATGCATAGTTTGTCTAGAAATTCGTTCCACAGAACACACGATTTTCTTTACCTTTAGCCTTGCGTTTATCAGACGCGTTTATAAACAACTAATCGAGAACAAAACTGCTCGACCGCACTTTCAGTAAAAAAATATATGATATCTTTACTAATGAGAACTTCAATAGGAGCGCGCGCTTCACCACTTTGCCCTTCACTACTTGGAAATAATTTGAAGAATGTATTGACTGAGTGAAGGAATAAAAAGCTTCGAGCTTCAGGTCAATTAAAGCGCTAAATGACTCGATTTTTCTCATTAATTGCCCACGTGCAATGTAAGTGGATCGATGTTTTATACAAATTAGCACGCAGTTCTCTGAATGCAGTATAATTAGAGTGAGCTGAGTGACTTTAATTTTTAGACATGATGGTGGTTTGATTTTAAATTTGTGAATTTGCAATAGAAATGTATTTCTAATAATACTTACCCCGTTTTCATTCCGGCTTCCTGTTTGTTTCTGTGATTATTTAAATGATTTCTATGTAATATTTTTTCTGTATCTAGAACAGCTGTCACTCGGCAATCACAATTCAATTAAATATCTTTTTAGATACATTGCTAAACAAAAAATAACTATAGTTTTGAAGTAAATAAATTTATTAACAATTTAACTAATAAGCAGTTGCAACACCCGTAAAACTCCATTCCTCGCAGAAGAAATCCAGCAAAATGGAATAACGGAATTGTTCCTGTGACATGTCGATAATAAATAAATTTCAATTCAATTCCATTTAGACGTACATATTCCGACTTTAATCCTTCTTATTACAAAACCACACCATTTCTAGCGTCCCCAAGCAGTCGATTCGAGGCACTCCTAGAATTTACGACCACTTAAGATTATGGATAAGAGGATTTCGAGTTCAGGCAAATCCAAATTCTCTTTGGAAATTCAGAGCATCGGCTCCCTACTTTGTCGTAAGGTAAGTGTTCTCGAAAACAATGAAATTCAAAAGGAAATTTTTGGCACGTGCCTAGTTCTTATATTGAAAATACAAGTTAACACAGCATTCGCATGTCTAATGTATAATTGCGAAACTATAATAATGTGTTTGTCGTGTATTTTATGCCTCTTAATTGGTTTTGTAGCATATTTTTCGCAACTATGATGTTCATTATTTGGCTTATAAATGTTGTTCATTATTTAAAGAGCGAACATTATCGGGAGTTTCCTTATGATCCTCACATATTTGAAGAATTTTCTTCCTCTTAAGCATAGAACCTGCATCATCTTCTACACTCTTATCTAAAAACCGCAGATCTAAAAATTCAAAAATATAAAAACGCGCCGTGAAAAGAAAGAGAACTTATTTATGGCAAGCTTGACATTTTACTTGTTAAGCCAATTAAAGTCAGGGCAATTTTATGTTTTGAACAGCTAGAAGGTTTAAAATTTCTAGACCAGCTTATTGCAGAGGCGGCTGACGTTCATAAAAAATCTTTTGCAACCAACAAGTACAATAAAAAATCATTTTGAAATGCTCTTTATTGCAAGTGAATTCTGGTGATCATAAAATGCTGCTTTCTCCATTGGCTCATTTACACATACCTTTTGACACCTAACACAGTCCTTTCTTTATTAAATAATTTAAACTTCAAGCCAATAATACAAAGAATTTCCTTATTTTCGTGCAGCCTCACAAAGCTACCCTCTGTGTCGGAAATTACCCCAAGCTACTGTGAAGACGGTGGCTACACTCAGAAAAAATAACGGGTCATTGCCTCCAAACAACATACTTTTATAACCCACAGCACTAGCAGGGAGCAAACGTAGCACTGATACAACCTTTTGGCGGGCCAAACTGGGTCAGGATGACCCTCAGGAACGAAAAATGCGTCGTTATTTGGACAAAGTCTGACTCACTTCTCTGAGTGTGGGCACGTATGTACAGCTTTTCCCAGCCGCGGGCTTCTTAGCATTAGAATTGGAAGGACTTTTTATGGCACCTCGCAGTAATCGAAGCTCTAGATCGGAGCCACACAACGCCAGGCTTTCCAGAGCTCCTTACAGTGCAAAACTTTAAGAAGAGGAGTCCTCCCCTCTGAAAATTACCTTCTAAGCTATATTACCGACCTTTTTGAAACTTCGTATGCATGTGTAAATCACTAAACAAACGCACTTTTCTCTCCAGAGCTCCTTAATTACAGTGCAAAATTTTAAGAAGAGGAGTCCTCCCTCTGAAAATAACCTCCTAAGCTATATTACCGATCTTTCTGAAACTGCGAATGCATGTGTAAATCAGTAAAGGAACGCACTTTTCATGTACGATTTTTTTAGTAATTGAGAGAAAACGCGAAATTCACAGAAAAGTGCAAACAGGGGAAGTCCTTTGAAAATCTCCTATTTCAATTTACTTGCCACAATATCGAGAAACATATCATTCCATTTATAAAAAATATATATCTATCGACTCTAGAAGCCTTTTTTTGTTGTATTGCTTTTCACATGACTTTTTTCAATTTTTCTCAAAATTTTCTCCTCTACCCTTCAGTTTTTTCAATAAATAATCCAAACCATGTACAAATTAGGGGGCCTTTAGAGTTGCTAGATATGGTTTTTACGAATTGAACATGTCTATCATTGAAAATTTTACTTTTTCAGGGGATCAAAAAATTTAGAAATTTATTAAAAATTTATTGAAAAAAAAAACAAGAAGAAAATGCCACAAATATTGTTTGATCCTGCAGCCCGAGCTTTCCCATTGCCTATTATTCTTATTAAGGATACCATGACGCGTCTTTAGACTCACTCTTGTCCAGTTTAATGCGAATAATTAGCTAGAAACGTGATTTTTCTGAGATATTTATTTACATAACAAGATAGTTTTATAGAAGTTCAAAACGACCTTACGCAAAGAGCATTGCATGTATATCCATGGTATTTGCTTCGTTGAACGATCCCAGTTTGCAGTTACCAATGAGTCCAAATACATTGCAATTAAGGCCAATTATAATCTTTAAATACCACTTTTTAATAAAAATTTGTAAGTATTGTTTAAAATGGTCATTTTATGAAAGTTCAAACGGCCTAATGAAAAAACTAAAGCCCTCTTTAAGATAAAGTTGGCTGCTTAAGATGCTCCTTTTACCTAGCTACAAAATAAGCCCAAAAACAGTTAAATTAATGCTAATAATGATCTATAAATACATATTTAATTAAAGAAATCTCTATAAAAATGGTTATAAAATGTTCATATAATAAAAGTTAAAAACAGCTTCACGAAAAAAAAAACAATGACAACTGGAGCCTTGTTTTTTTTTTGCTTTTTGCCTGTAACAGTCAAAATAAAAAATAGTTTTGTACAATTCTGTTTACAAAATTTGACGAGCAACTGAACAAAAGTAATTTCTTAGATTTTGAAGGGAGACCCCCCCTCCTTAACAGTGTTTGCCTTTGATCCACTCTGACCCATTTTGGCTTGGCCATGTGCATTGCACGATTTTATTATGAAATTTTACATTGTTAATCATTGAACCATTCTGACGCATATCGATATGGCACAATATCAACCATAACATCTTTTACAGTGTTTGTCGTAAAAGATTTTATGGTAGATTAGAAAGTTCAATAGTGTTTATCTCGAAGCTGCACTGCTACGTTCAGGCAAGTCACTTTCCTATTTGTAAATAATTTTCTCTGCTAAATATGTTGTGAAAGGGCGTAAATAAACGTGACGATGCTGCAGATTGTTCGAATCAGTCTACATGTACAGGAAAATATATAGAGACGGTTTGAACGGCCGGTTTAAATTTATCATTTCCAAAAGATAGGAAGGTTTGGAGCACTTAAGTTTAATATGCCTGATTGAGCGATCAAATAGTTCATTTCGACAGCTTTTATCATGAGCACAAAACTTACACATATTCTTAAGACGCTTCACGCTTCATCTAGGAGGTGAGCGCAAAAATGAGATCTAGCACCCTGATCGAGGCCCTCTTTCATTGTCATTCAGCCCAGGCGATTAATTATTACATGGTATAGCAAATTTTCTGTAGTTTTTCAAATGGTAACTTTTGTGTAATAAATTGTTAATTCGTGTGCTATCGACGCTAAAAACGAGGTCCGCATTTATGTAACAAAAATTTGCTGATGTAAATTTCGAAATGTTAGCTCCGAGCGAGATGCAGCTCGAAAATTTCAATTTCCAATCAAGAAATTCTTGCATAGTTTTTCTGCATACGGGGATTACTTTTCCAGATTTTTGTTTCAAACATCGCATAACTGATGGCAATAAAGGGGCTTCATTTTTTCTTTCACAAAAAACTCAATTAAAAACTAAGACGAACTCTACCACTTTTTCAAGGGATTTTGGTAGCATGAGAGTTGCCGTGAAATCAGACACGATTTCTCCATGAAGTATCAAGAATAAATTTTTCAATAGATAAAATCCTTCATAATGCACACACAGCGCATGCTATAATTTCAGCATAGCTCAAAGGATACAATGTTTTTGCGTGAAAATACCCTTAGTTCGTTTTTCGCACACTTAGTGGATAAGAACAGAGCCACATATTTAAGTGAGGGGTTAAAAAATGAATGCTAACAATTTCTCAGAGCTGCCAAAAAGAAAAAACAAGAATGATGTCAGTGACAAGCCGGTGACATTTCTCTCGGCGAAAATAGATTTCCATCATTCTTCTGCCAAGCTACTAACACATCCGGCCAATTTTCTGTTTTTTAACTGCATCACTTCTGCATTGGTTGGAGCATTGGGCTTCATGTGCTACCTATGTTATATAAATTATTGTGTTTTTATACGTAAAAAGGCTTAGCTTAAAAATTATGCAATATTATCCTTTGATTTGAGAAGAAAATATTCTCAGAATTCAGTCAATTGAATAATCTCGTTCATACCTTAATGCCAGGAAAAATTTCTGAATTCAAAGTTCATGGTAGCCAGTATTTTGCTTCTCACTTGCACCTTGCACAACCAAGTAACATGTAATGCTTTAACATCATCGATTTTGCGTGGAGTGAAAATTAAATAATATAGGTCGTCATGAGAGCTTCTGCTTTAGCACGTAGGAGTTAACTTTTTTGTTAATTAAGCAAAGTTTCTGAAACATTCAGCATAATTCGGGTTTAATCCTTATCGTGACAAAATACACAAGTTTGAAGACAAATTTTCGCAGTTTTAGGCGTGCAACAGGATTTTCTACTGCATCATGGCTCAGATTTAAACAATATGAATATCAAACTAGCCATTGTTAATTTGTTGCAAAGCAAAAAAATTTAAAATTTATTTTGGTGAGAAAATTACTATTTTCTCTTTCTCTCGAAATCGTAAATAAAATTTCTAAAAATGTGTAGTAATGTCGATATTTTTCAATCAAGTTATTCCTTATTTTTCTTTATTTACTGTTCAATCGTCATTGAAATGGTTACCATATTTAATTTAATGCGGTTTTCCATTATATTCATTCTCATAACTGAATATTACACAGCGTTTAAGCCCAAGAAAAACAAGGACGTTTTTACCGATATACATTTTTTCAAATTAATTTAACGTCAAATTTATTAATTAATCATCAAAAAGATCGCGGTGCTTCTCATCATCGATCACGCGAGGCTGCTGCCCAATGTTTGAAAATCCATATCGGCAATGATAAAAAATTATGCTTATCTGCAGGATGTAAGATGGAATTTCAATATCATGAAATAAACTGCAAAGAAAATTTAAATCTATTTCTTTGCTCGGCTAATATGTTCTCTCCTTTTGAGATGCGTAAAAATTACGAGCTTCTAATTGGGTCTCCAATGAAAAGAGAAAAACTTATTACTTTCTCATCAAATTACCATTTCCCTCATCATTTCTCACCCACAAAATGCAGAGAAGGAAATGGGTGAGAAATGATGAGGAAATGCAGGGAGAAGAAAAAAATGAAGCGCCAAAGGGACATCATTCGTCCAGATGGCATCACATGAAAGGAAATGTGAATATATTTTCAGCAAAATAGAAGCAAAGATATATTCAAAGTAAATATATATTTGAGCAATATTGCTTATGGTATTGTGACGAAAGAAAATTATATATATTTTGTTACTTTAAAATTCATATTATTTACCACTTGCCGAGTAATAATTTTGAGATAGAACTCACTAATGAATATTTAATTTATTATAATTTATAAAGATGATAGATGTCCTGCCATCATCAACTGCCAAGAAATAACAGTCAGAATTTAATTCATTCATCCGTGAGTCATAGCGGCTGTCATGTGTAAGTAATAAAAGGATGCACAGCATTTAATGTCTTATTGGTTCTGCTGATTTCTTTTCATCTTGAATGTAGAAATTAATCAGGAAATCGCGGGACTGTTGTTCATGACTGTTGTTGACTGCATGACTGTTGTTCAGCTCAACATTCACCTCAATATTTGCTGCAACGTCCCTTTCGGTTGCAATTAAGTTTTTGTCAACGAATTCTATTTGTCATTTAACTTTGCGTAATTTTGCTTCATAAATTATCAAAAGATCTAGTGCTTTGGTTTAAGACAATGTCTCACCTCGTCAAACTCAAATCAAATTAATAGATTCACGCTAACTTAATTAATTCTCGCAATTTTAAGTTTATTTTGCAAAGCTTTTATAAATTAAATTCACAATATTTCTGTCCATTTCTCTTAAGTAGCCTCAGCACTTAGGTTGGCGAAGTTCAATAAAAACGATCCGTTTTATAAACGCAATTGAAGCACATCTTCTTAGTTATTATGTGCTAATTAAAACCAGCAAACCGTGTAATATTATTTTTTACGAGGGTCGAGTTAAGTGCAGCAACTGCTTAGTGGCAACTCGTGTGGCAAAGATACAATCAATCAGGCTTATTAATCCAGAATTTATTTATTATGTGATCGAAAATTTTATCGCTTTTATGAGCACTTGGAGTATTACGATCGACAGTAAATCATAACTCATGATCTTATCATTATCGAAGCAGACATTAAATTGATTCTGAAATACAAATAAAGTTTTTAGTCTGTAGGAAACTTAACTGTGCGCAGTGAGGGCGGTTGCTGGCGTCAGCGAGTGTGTGCATGCGCTGCTGCTGCCGCAATGACATTAGCAGTCTTGGCACCCGATCCCTGCTGCATGTTATTGATTATTGTTGCTGCACGTTATTGTTGCTGCATGTTATTGTTGTTGCATATTATTGTTGCTGCATGTTATTGTTGCTGCATGTTATTGTTGCTACATGTTATTGCTGCTGCATGTCATTGCTGCTACATGTTATTGTTGCTGCATGTTATTGTTGCTGCATGTTATTGCTGTGCCACGGGTGACTGTATCACGGGTGACTCTGTCTCGGATGACTGTGTCACGGGTGACTATGTCACGGGTGACTGTGTCACGGGTGACTATGTCACGGGTGACTGTGTCACGGGTGACTGTATCACGGGTGACTCTGTCTCGGATGACTGTGTCACGGGTGACTATGTCACGGGTGACTGTGTCACGGGTGACTTTGTCTTGGGTGACTGTGTCACCGGTGACTGTGTCAGGGGTGACTGTGTCACAGGTGACTGTGTCACGGGTGACTATGTCACGGGTGACTGTGTCACGGGTGACTATGTCTTGGGTGACTGTGTCACCGGTGACTGTGTCAGGGGTGACTGTGTCACGGGTGACTGTGTCACGGGTGACTGTGTCACCAAAACCACAGAAGGCGCCGTTATTTCTGAGACTGTCATGGCTGGTGCTGCAGTTTTGGCACCGGATCTGGGCAGCATGTTATTGCTGCTGCTGCTGATGCTGCTGATGTCAGTACTGCCATTGCTTTTCTGATACTGTGGCTGCTAATGCTAATATTTGTGCTGCTGCTGTCTGTGCTGCTGCTGCTCTTTCTGCTACTGCTGCTTCTGTTTTTCTGCTGCTGCTGTCAGTGCTGGTGTTGCTGCTGTTGCTGTCAGTGCTGGTGTTGCTGCTGTTGCTGTTAGTGCCGCTGCAGCAGCTGCGCCTGCTGGTGCTTGTGCTGCTATCTGTTTTGCACTCTTTTTGCTGCGTCTGCAAGATCTGATGGTGACGATGTCACTATCATTGTAAGTCAAATTCATAATCATGTACTAATGTTGATGCTACTGAGGCTGCTATTTTTGCTATTGATTTTGCTAAAAATACTGGAGCTGCTGTTTTGGTTTTCGATGGTAATTTTATAGCAGTAAAACGAAACACTCTTATTGTACTTCTGACGCCTATGACGTTGATGTTTTTTATTGTTATTATTGGTGTACCCACTAAATTTCTGAAGAAGTTATGAAATGCATGTACAAATTTAATTGATCTTGATCAGACATCCTTCGTCTGTGATTTTATTTCATTCATTTTTTTCACATGGCATAGTCGCTGTATCAGTGCTATGTAGGTAGAATACTTATTATTATAATCATGCAAGTAGAATACTTATTATCAAGTAAAACTAAATGACGTCGAGAATATGAATTTATTGCAATTTTAGGAATGCAGAAGCTTAAAAACTAATTTAAACAGCGTGGTATATGTAATAAAAAATCAATAGTTGCATGAGAGATGTTTTTCTTCACTACGGCATTCACACAAATTCATCGCTGCTGATTAGTTATCAAAAAAGCATGCAATGATGACGGCAGCGCCAGATGCAGTCCATTAAGTTCATCAAGGCTTATTTTTTGGCAATGAAACGAAAAAAATCTAGCTTGTTGTTCTCAGGGCTTCCCGAATTTTCGGGGCTTTTTTTTGTTTTTTTTTTTTGCTTTTGTGTCGTGGAGGAGGATTGAGTTAAGTCTGTGAAAGGCTCTAAACAATGAAATCTTCGTGCTGGGTACTTTTAACTTCGTAGTGTATGGCAGAGATTTCAGAACTGTTTCTCTCGCTTCCTATTTTCCCAAAATATGCGTATATTTCAACCAGATAAATCTACATTAGAGAGAAGCAAGCAAATGATAGAAAATTTCTTATTCAGTTTTTCTAAGGAAATGTGTTTATTTTCCTAAACTCCCATGAAGTTTATGAAATAGCAGGCAATTCACTTTAAAATGTGCAGGATATTCACGACAAATTTCAGGACATTCACATTAAAATGTCATTCCTTTCATGGTACCACAGGTATATTCAAGCTGCTGCAACATCAACTAATGAATTTCAAAATATTTTATTGGATATTTAAATTCTTATTGGATATTCAAATTCGTCAATGTTCTCTTCACAACAGGGGGAGGAAGGCTAGCTCCCACTGGGCATCAATGGGTACCAGTAATAAACATATGGTAGTTCGTACCTTCATTGTATACTACTGAGAAAATAACATAATAGCGTTATCAGTGATATATTTCATCCAGCCTCTATGACGCAGGCAAATTAGACGCACCATCCTATTCTCACATTTTGAAGAGCATTGAAAAGAATTGATTGTTCACGTTCTATTTTACACAATGCATGACAAGTCTCCATTATATAAAAGTCGTGCAGGAGAGCTTGTCATTAGTTGCTGCTGCCCTGGCTTCCAAGTATATTCATGAATAACTTCCAGAATGTTTTGAGATTTGAATACAGTGCTGTCGAGAGATGCTTGAAAGTATTTTCAATATGTGGTGTTTTCCCAATATGACGACGAGCAAAGTGAGAAGATGAATAAAGAATTGAATAAACTAATGTTACAGTGTTCATTTTTGACACTATGAATAAACGTTCTGAATCGTAACTGAATAGAAAGTAGGAAATAAAATGACAAAAACTGTCTGTTAAATTAAAATCTGATTTTTAAAATACATTTCCCACAATTAATTTGAACTGAACCTTCAATATTTCAGCTTGAATTTATCAGGCATCAAGACCAAAAAGTCAAGGCATATTTCCTGCCCTATTGTTCATGTCTTGATACGCACTTCACTGACTCATATTCCTCTTGGGATTACAGCAGCGCATTCGTATTAGCTTCGCGCTCCAGGGCACTAACTCGCAATGTATTTCTAAGGGAAATAATTCAAGCATTTGCCCGTAATAACGCTACGGCGGCGCCATGATCAGCGCGGCCTGTTCAGCATTGGAACGAGTTCTTAATTTGATTAAAATTTCGTTCACGTTCCGCCATGCTGAGCACACGCAATTTACGAGATTAATTTCAGGAGAGAATTTTCCTTTTCGCGCAATTATTGTGGCTTTTAGTCTCCATTAATTTTATTCGTTGTGCGAATTACAATGGGAAAACATTCATTGCTGGTTTTATTACATTAATGATTCTAATGCTATTAATAAAATACAAACTATCAATTCATCTAAAGCCATCCCAAATTCGCGATTAATCCATTAAATTGACTGGCGAATATTTGATTCTTGTTGACAGGCTACTTGGTGAATATTATTAAATAGCGGCAAATTTTAAATGACGTGCATATGTTGCCTTTACGAAACACTTCAAGGAATCCTTCCATATTACACTGTATTGCACTACGTTACTTAAATATTAAATTAGTAACCCCTTGTCATATTATTAATAATATCACTAGCTTTGTATGTCGACATTCTAGCGCAAAATTTGCAGTAACAAAATCCGAGGCACTTTTTTGCATTGTGATAACTTATTGAATTGCTCAAAGGAAAACTTCGAAGTTTACATTTTGAAATAATCCAGAGGTTCGCGAAAATAAACAGCAAAAGAAAACAATTATTCCAGAGCTCGAAATTATGCAGGGCTGGCATAGTTTCGCAGGCTTCAGATTCCTGCTTTCGTATTTACAGAGAACACAAACACCGAGCTTGATGCTTCAGATATACGCTGGAACTCCCAAGCTCATGACTCGGTAATCTCGGAGCTTGTACTTGGAAAGCTTCCAATTTCGTAAATAGGATTTATAAAATATGTTTCATTTATTTAAAGTTTGTTTTTCGTTTAGTCCTTGAAAATTTTGAGTGTTTCATCGACAACCATTGAACTATAAACCCCTGACCATTTCCCACGATTAGCTTGAAAACCGTCGCGGACAAAATTTAAATTATTTTTCAGTGATAAACTATTATTAGATAAATCTCAAATTTTGAAGCATTAATGCTGCGCAATCTTCCATAATCTTCAATCTTCCAAATCATAGCCGGCTTTACATCAGTGTAATTCTGCCGTCAATATGAGAGCAGCGTATTACAATGATGTAAATGTATGCTTTGAACTGTTCTGGCGACTCATTAAAACTCAATTATTCATCTTTCCAATTTGCTATATAATTAGGGCTGCTTTGAGCAGAGCTAACAGTGAGTTAACAACAGTATTTAATAAATGGATACAAGCAGAAAAATAAGTGAAAAATTGTCCACATAGTGATGCACCCTATGCGAAAATCATCTTGAATATGTAAGAATTAGAACGTATTAGTGCTACGCGCATTAGGCTCGTCACATTCGGACAGTTTGACCCACTTGTTTTTTAGTGTAACGTACACGACACGCCCATGGGTAATATTGATAATCTACAGTACAAGTGCAGTACAGTGCAGTACAAGTGCAGTACAGTGCAGTACAGTGCAGTACAGTGTAGTGCAGTGCAGTACAGTGCAGTGCAGTACAGTGCAGTACAGTGCTGTGCAGTGCAGTACAGTACAGTGCAGTGCAGTACAGTGCAGTGCAGTACATGTAATAACAGCAAGAATTGGGGCACCTAGTGGATCTACAGTGTGATAACAGCAAGAATTGGGGCACCTAATGGGTCTACAGTGTAATAACAGCAGGAATTAGGGCATCTAGTGGGTCTAAAGTGTAATAACAGCAAGAATTGGAGCACCTAGTGGGTCTTAAGTGTAATAACAGCAAGAATGGGACACCTAATGGGTCTACAGTGTAATAACAGCATAAATTGGGGCACCTATTGGGTCTACAGTGTAATAACAGCAGAATTGCAGCACCTAGCAGGTATACAGTATAATAACAACATGAATTGGGGCACTTAGTGGGTCAACAGTGTAATAACAGCAAGAATTGCAGCACCTAGTTGGTCAACAATGCAATGACAGAAGAAATTGGAGCACCTAGTGAATTAACAGTGTAATAACAGCAAAAATGTGAGCACTAAGTGGGCCATCAGAGAAAGAATATCGGGAAAAGTAATTGCAGTTTTTTAGTTACATTTCGAAAATCATCAACAAAACAGTCGTAACTTCATCCTGATTTAAACAATTTCTGAAACAAACCAGGAAATTTATGCACGACAAATTTATAATTAGGTGCAAATTGCTCTATTTTTGCAGAAAATTTTCATTTGTTCTGGTAAGCTAAAAAAGCGTTCAGAGCCAAAAAAAAACAACAAATTTATACGGGTTACAAATTATCGGGATTCCGCTTCTTGAAAAAAAAAACTTTTCTTTGCTATTAAATGCTCTAATTTTGATTTGTGTGTTACACATTTTATGACATAACTCTAAGTTAACACAATGTTGAGTTTCAAATGCGTAGATTTTATTAAATCTTTTATTTAAGCTTCAAAAAAGCATCAAATGTAAAAATAAGAAATTACACGAGTGATTCATAAAATTGTCTCTATAAGCGTAGTACATCTTTAATTATTTCCAAAAATACTAAATAATATTTTTTTTTATTAAATAGACGATAACCTCATTAATTTGTCCAGCATTAAATTAAACCTAAATCGTAAGATTATTTGATTTTCACAGCGATCGAAATCACATTAGTTCCCCCATGCGTTTCTACTAGTTTTCTAGTCAAACTAGATTTTAATTAAAGTTTCTAGTAGTCTTTCTTTTCTAGTTTTCTAGCTACACACTCGCTACAGGTCTTTGATATCAAGCCAATACCCACAGTGAAGGTGTCCTTGATGATCTTGAACTCCTTGGCAGTGTACTGCGTATTCGCCATCACTTTGCCAATGATCGCCTCGATATTGTCCATCCATTCCAGGTACTTGGAGCACCGAAAATCATACACCTCCTTCACAAAACCGTAATTTTCCTGCCAAAAACTCATGATGGTCGAGAGTTATTCACTACCGCAGCGCTACACCAAATGCATGCGCAGGTCAACGGATGTAAGCGGTAGTGAAGGTGAGACGTCTTGCAGCCTCACTAAAGATATCTCCGCCCAAAATTACATGAAGAAAAGTCCCCTCTACCCTTGTGTTATGCCGGCCCCGGCATGACAGTTCTTAAGCACGCTCCGCCCATGGCTTTCTATGAAAATAAAACTCTAAAGGTGCTTATAAATAGACAGGTAAACGTCAAATACCCCGTGGAGGCTAGGCAGGAGTTGCTCGGCCTGGTCTCCTATCACAAAAGTGACACACGCAAGTCAAAAACTTGGCACCTATTTCATTAGATTTATTATGCATCTGAATTACGCACAGATGACGTAATCTTTGGAGCTCAGCTTTAAGCCGTCGCGTTAGAAAGCAATTCGGTGGCCGCGTTTGATATAAAGCTAAGCCGGTAAGAGAAGCCTGCTTGTATGACCAAGAGCGCGATAAAGCTACCTTCTCTGCGCGGGCCAGCCTGTTTTAAATCCTCTGAATACACGATAAAATGAATGGCTCTGCATGCACATAGTCTGCTGACTTCGACGACTAGCCAACAGGCTTTTTGCAACAGGCCTCGGCAGTTTGAACGACTTCTGCGCAATATGCAACCGCTCATTAAACACCGAATCTAAAAAAATATAGCATTGTCTATGATCATGAAACAGAAAATCTCTACGTTAGCGAAAAAAATATCTCCCGTATCATTCACGTAGACTGCTGAGTAAATGACGTTATTTAATAATCACGAAAGAGTGTTTTGACATCGAAATATGACGCACAATAAACAGCTTTTACGGTGGCAAACAGTAGTAACTCGCGAGGGAACAGACCTCGTTGCGAGTTTAGTATTTTCCTTGCTAATTTATAGTGCCAAAGCGAGTCGCGTTCAGGCTTTTAGGCTGCGTGCATCAATTCTCACGAGGGGAAACCGAATAAAATCCGAATGAAGAAACAGTTGAGGGAATTGCTCTTGCTCATATATTCTTTTGTTTCCAAAAAGAACAAATCTCTGCTATGGCCATTTTGAAATGTTAACCATTTCTAATTTAGTGAACGAGCACTTAAACCGCTATTTTCCAGGAGAGAATTTGAGTGAAATTTTCCCCGTCTGAGATAAGAAGTTAAACGGCCATCCGCCTTCGTTTAAAAGATTCACGAGTAAAATTCTATTTTCAAATTACAATCCGGCGCTTGGATCACTAGTTTCCCTAATGAACTAGAAAGTTTTTTAGGGAAGGATAAAATTGGAGGTCGTCAGAGAGATAGAAAAGCACATCCCTAGCAAACAAGCGAGTGGATATGCAAATGCTTGGAAATTAGTCTGGTCTTTGTTTTCATTTGGCGTCATTTGCCCCTGGAACGGTGCAGGATTCCGAGCCCGGTAATGATCTTGCGGAACGAACCTACAAATGCACAATGCGAAGTAATACTGAACGTGTTAATGTGAATATTTTGCAGCCTTGTTTGAGGAGAATTGAAACTTTCTTTAATTATTTCGAAAGTAGCCTTGGGAACGTATGACCTATATACACGCATCACATTACTAACTCAATTGTTTTACTGTATAATTTAAAAAAATGTTTATATAACGATCTGTATATTCATTGTTAATTCCGGCCACGAATCTTCATGACCAATAAGACTATAGACTTGCCGCCTCCTCTGAAAACAGATTTTCATTATTATATTTAATTTCACGGCGGCAATGAATATACGAAAATAAATAACTTATTTAAAAAATGACATACATACAAAATAATTATAAAATTAGAGCCTTCAAAATTTGATTCACCCATAAGATTTACTCCGATTTATCTTCTATAAAATGCCTGAAATCAAGTAAAGATTATTGATTGTGCAATTATTTACAGCAACAACACAACAAGAATTATGCAACATAACAAGAAATATGCAAAACAACAAGAAATATGCAACACAACAAACAATATGCAACACAACAAGAAATATGCAACACAACAAGAAATATGCAACACAACAATAAATGTGCAACACAACAATAAATTTCCAACACAACAAGAAATATGCAACACAACAAAAAAAGCAAAACAACAAGAAATGTGCAACACAACAAGATATATGCCACACAAGATAAATAAGAGTAATGAAGCCGATGCCATCATTTACACCTAATGGTTGAGCCACAAAATATATGCAAAAAAATACAAATACATTAAAGGCTAAACTTCGTCAGTACAGCTTATTATTTTCTGGGTTTTATCCATACAAGTTCACGTGACAGGAAATGAACTGAATTGAATGCTGTAAATTTTTATTTTGAACTAAAAACTTTCTAGACTTTTCAAGAATTTGTTAGTAATATATCGTGAAATGTAATATCGTGTTTGCATGTCGGTGCATTCTATGAAACATGAGTAAAATTTTTTACTTTCTATCATAGATTTAACATTGCTCACAATGAATTTCCCTCATTAGATAACAAAATACTGAGCAAACTATTCACAATGCGAAAGACTCCACGAACGGCAGGAATATCAGTTAACACAAACAAATGATATACGCAAAAATATTCAATTAATTTCTGCAGCTCGCGTGTGCAATGGAGGGATAAAAATTTATGATGGAAGGTGATCTTACTCAAGAAAAAAAAATACCGAAAAAATAACCAGTACAGCAGATAATTAGAAACTAGATAAGGAAGCAAGGAAATGGGACTAAACCCATTGAGTGTAGGTAATGAAATACCTACATATAATGGACATATTTATATCTTCTATTCAATAAACGCTTTCATATACAACAATATTTTACTGCACAGAGATCTCTCAATCACTAACATTCTATAGAAACCGTTATTTTCTCTTTTTACTGACAAGTCAATTTGAAGAAGCGTATACTTTTAAATTAAAATCAGGTTCAATTATCTGGAGACCATCAAGCGTTACAAACAACTAGAGAACGAATAAAAATTCGCATGCCAAGATTTATTTCCCATCGAAGTTATGGAATATTATATTGTGATACATAGTTGTGAAAAGCTCATTTACCCTGTAGAGGAAATAGATTCAATTTATATCAATAATATATAATTTAAAGAAGCTTCGTGTCGAAAGACCTCCATGAAAAAAAAAATATATTTTAGAGAGCTCTGTAACATTTTAACGAAATTCAATTTTGTTGTACTGAGTCGCATAACATTTATTATTTTCGTTTAAAATCCGTTGTATCTTTATTTGTGTGTTCATTCTCTCAGTTAGGCATTTCAAAGCGTTATTTTTTCATTTTCATACGGCCTAAGAAAGCAGACTTCCATTCTCGGTTACCAAGTGTTAAATCTCAAATCTGGATTAACATTAACCTGGTCTCAATTGTTCCTGGCCTTAAACATAATTAAACGCCACAATTTCCCTGGCCCTTAAACATAATAATAATTAATAATTAATAATGTCTTATATAACTTGTGTATATATTATCACTGTTTGTATTGATGAATTATTTTCTATTGAGTTGCTCAATATTAAATTCCTTAGTTCCCTCAAGATTGTAGTGGATTTTGGAAGACGATTACATGCTTTTGTGGTGGGGAACAGCTGGATCATTAATAATAGTGAAAATGTACAATAAATTATAAATTAAACAAATGGTCATCCCTTACAATATACAACCTCCTCTCATTTCATTCCTATATTTCTAATTTTCACGGGGAATCAATAAAATAACTACAAAAATAAACAAATAATCGCATAAGATTTAATTAATCCGCCTAGCAACTCGCTTCAAATGTTCAACTCAAATAACCGGATGTTTTCGGCCGGGGCTATGGAGCTCTGTTATATAGCAGAGACTGTAGCTCGGAGCACGAAGGTAATCCCTCACACCGGGTGCGCCGGAGCCATGGATCACGACGCCATTACCCGTAAACACGACCCATATCATCACTCCTCAAACTCAGACTAACACCATTACCTGTAAACACTGCACTTACCCTCGCTCCCCAAACTCTGAGTTACCCTCAATCTCCAAACTCTGAGTTACCCTCACTCCCCAAAATCTAACTTACCTTCACTCCCCAAACTCTGAGTTATCTGCACTCCCCAAACTCTGACTTACTCTCACTTCCCAAACTTTGAGTTACCCTCACTCCCCAAAATCTGACTTACCTTCACTCCCCAAACTCTGACTTACCCCCGCTGCCCAAACTCTGAGTTCTGACTTACCCTCACTCCCCAAACTCTGAGTTACCCTCACTCCCCAAACTCTGACTTAACCTCACTCCCCAAAATCTGACTTACCCTCACTCCCCAAACTCTGAGTTACCCTCACTCCCCAAACTCTGACTTAACCTTTCGTTATTGACGGGGCTTCACGTTGCCTAACCACTAGGTACGAATAGCATTGACGACGGTAAATGAATCAGAGACGAAAGGGTATTAAACTACTACCATGGAGAATTCGGGAGGCGCACAGAAACAGAAATCGCTTAAAGAAGGAGGAAATTCCTTTGATGTGAGGATGCATAGCAATAGCCTGAAATGTCCAGACTTGCTTCTTCTTCAAAGTGATTAATTAATTGAACTAGTAGCGGTTATCTTGAGGCGCATGCGAGTCAAGTCAATTTTGAATTAATTCCTCGAGTTAATGATAGACGTGAGAAAAATTCTCCTATATTTATTTGATCATTCGACGGAAATAAATTAGAGTCTGATTCCACATCCGTTCAATAGTCTTACGTCAAAACCATCTAGCTGCTTCATGCGGTAATAAATACCCAGAGTTTTGTATAACCACAATAAGATCTTTGACGATCTCTTTAAGGCGATATTTGAAGATCAAAATATTATTGCAAATTGAGTATTCATCCAAACAAATTTTTTATGCAACTCATATTTTCAGCTTAATTGACACACTTTTTCGATTAATTTCTGCGGAATGCGGAGCGAAAAAGTGAAATACGAGGGGAGCGCAGCTGTGCACCACCAAATTTGTGCACCAATAAGCCGTGAATCAAACGCCTTGGATCTCTCATGACATCCAGCAATCAGCCGTGAACCACTCGGCATTGTCTTCCTCCGGTCTTGCATAGAACCTGCCGTGCACCACCAGGTCGCGGATCGAATCTGAATTTCGGGCATCGTTAAATTACGTAATTTACGTTCACCGCATCTGAGGTTAGGTTTCAGATAGCATAGTTCTGTTCCAATATTTATCGTCCTTCTACAAGTGGCCGTTCGGCCGAGGGCTGGTTCGACCCACGGCCTAGAGACGGACGGCTTGAAGTGTTGAAGGCTACGTTCCGGAAGGCAGGAATCATGATGGTCCATTACATCCAGGGCAGTTGCGGTCTTCGGCAGGCGACCCAAATACGAGTAGCTTTCATTAATCATGTTTTTTATACATCGCTTTAAAGTTAATAGAAGTAATTACCTTTTCAAAGCCTTTTCTATAAGCAGGTTCAATCATGATGCTAACCAACCGATTGCCACACTGCCATTTGGCGCGACACGCAGCCTACGTCAGTTTAGCTCCAAACGTCTCAGGCGATAAGAACTTTTGCCTCGTCTGACTTGAGGAGATCCCTGTAACTTGTCTTCATCAGCCTGTTCAGGACAAATTGCTTCAGTGGGATATACAAGATCTCTTCTCTTAACGCTAATTATATATAGTTTATACTGCTAGAATGATCTTTACGTGTGAAATTAAATTACTGATGAATGTATAGCATTCACAGTAATTTTGTATAAATGAAAAAATTAACTAATTTAATTTTAGCACTGAATCACAAATATTAGCCTTCTTGAATACAGACTAAATAAATAATTTTCAATGATTTAGTACATGCTAAATTATCTGAGCTTAGTCAGATGAATTTCCAGGAATTATCTGGCCAAGGAAGTTATTCCCGTTGTTGGATATCTTTTAACAAATTGCAAACTTGATCTCATATTTAGGAAATAACTATAAATTCCTCTAATTTGAATTCTAATTTCAACTTCAATTTTTACTTTTATATATTCTAAATAACATTAAATTATTCTATTATTAGATAGTCCTGGTAATTAAGTAGGCGCTGTTTCTACCGTGTAAAAAAATCAAAATTTCCATTACCATTAAAAGGATTTCTTATTCCGAAAAACATATATATATTTTTAGCGCATTTTCTCATTTATGGAAAAAATACACGATTGTGCTCGCCATGTCCGTCCGTCCGTCTGTCTGTCTGTCTGTCCGTCTGTCCGTTCGTCTGTCCGTGACCTCAAGTTTTCGTCAACGAGAAAATGCGCTCTCTGTCACTCACTGCAGTGAGTACTGAGTTATATTTTTTCAATTTTCGGCATTCTTGTCTTCGTTCAAGACCAGGAATAATGCTCAGTTGTGCTGGCGCTCACTTGCTGATGCCGCATATTCATGCTGTCCCTCGCAATTTGAATATTCATGCGCGACGCAAAGAGATTTCTGTGTTGTCCTTTGAAATTCGGAAGCTCGATAGTAGAGTTATTTCAGTGGTACTCGAAGATTGCTTTTTTAATCGACCACTAGGAAACTTGTTGAGGGGTGGCTTTTCTGTTTGTGATTTTAGTGAGCAAGTAATACTGAGAATCATTTGACTGTTAGAAACCAATTTCTATGGCATTGTTTGATTCCAATTGAATTTATCCTTTCAAATAAAACCACGATACATGTGGAGTTATCGTCAATAGTTTTATGACCTTTCCCTAAATGAAAACAACTTTTCACTGCGTTCGTTTTTATGTGAATTTATATATATTCTGGAAAATTCTGCAACGAACGGTACAAATTTAGAATATCGTACTGAAGATGAAACTCCCCATGCAAGTGGAAACATTATTTCTTGACGTTAATACAAATCAACTTTATTCTCCAGTGATGATGAAAGATTTCTTCCGGAGCTTTGCAGTGAAAAGTTGATGAATTTTTATCGAGCCGCGTTTCAGGACATTTCTGATTAATCTATTCAATTAAAGTTGAAATTGGAACCCACGTAAAAATTTGACAAAAATCTATTTCTTATACATTCCTTTTTTGTCCTTTTCTTTGAAGATGAAACAAAAATTGATCAAAATTTACAAAACCATAGAATATTCGTTTTTGTTTCAATATTGCTCTCGTCACATTAGTCTCCTAGAACCATTTCGTTTATGAACTATCACGTATGGTGTTGCCTTAAACAGTAAAAAATTCTTAACATATTTTTAAAATCCTCTACAACGATTTGCCTTCGGAATACCACACTTTTCTTTCTACAAAATGTATCATATAATCAAATTGGAATCTCAGGAACGAAGTAAACCAAGCGGCCCAACCGAAGTGAGCTCAAATCAAATGACTGAACACCGGGTTTGGCAAGCAGTAGCTTTAGCCAAAATTCGACTTGCATTGTCGTTGAGAGATCGCCTCCATTCCAGCGCTACGAGGAATCCTATTGATGGGGAACCAAAAAACTCCCTAATGCAATTGTGTTCTGGTACAGAGCTTCTCTTGCGCATTTTCAAAAGCCTAACCATGTATATTTTCTTCGGACCAAATTCCTGACCCCGACCATCTTGTCGAGACAGCCAAAAATGTTCCCAGAAATTTCGCTGAGAATGCATAAGACCACTCAGAAGATGACAGGCAGATATTTTTCCTGTCGTGGTCGCAGGAAGAGAACTTCTCATTTGCCTGAGGATCGCATTTCTCCCAGACTAGCTCTTGTAAATCCAGCCTCTTCAGTAATGTTGACTCTCAACGCGGCCGACGAAGCGAGATGCTTTGACCATATAATGCATGCATCATTAGATGATATCTTCGACATGGATGACTTGATTTGAAGACGGATGATTAATTCTGAGCGGCAAAAAGTCGCCAATTATCAAAAACAAACAGAAGATAAATAGACCGGCATATATCTTACATTTTTTACTCGCAAAATGCACTGAAAAATTAAATAGAAAAATCACGTGAGTGGAATAAAAATTTTTCAATAATATTTTACAACATAAAAGAATGATAGATTATTTTTCACAAATTATCAATGAAATTTATTTTATTAAAAAAGGCCTAAATCTGCTAGTTTTCGATGCAGAAATATGAGTATGTGATTGTTAGAATTACATTGTGTTGTGCAATTTGGAAGATAAAATAATCTTATCAATTCAACAATAATATTAATTCTGACACGATTTCATGTTTACACGTTTCCCTCATTTATTTTATGATTATTTCTTTCTTTGAACATGAGAGCCAACGAACAAACATCTTGCTCGTACTTTTTCGAACTAACTTTCGCAAATAAGTTTTGTGTTTTAGGAAAAACGCAGCATGAGAAAAACCTACCTTCCGCTCATCGAGTTGGACGAGCGAGCGTATTTTGCTGAGGATAAGTGCTACTCTAATTAACGTTGAACAGTTCACGTCGATTAGCAAGCCAAAATATCACCAGTGACCTCAGCCAATACTGGGGCGCTGATGAATCTTACGGACAAGCTCGTGGACTATTGAAATAACTTTTTCTCATCTTTGATGTTTGTGCCGTGGCCATTCCGGTCGAATTGCGTTTGGATTACTTTCTTAGAATTTGATTAATAAAAAAATTTCGTGGGCAGTGACCAACTGATTAACTCCGTGTACTTAGTGTCAGGGTGTGTAATGACAATCAGATTAACTTCGTGTTCTTAGTGTCAGAGTGTGGCCACCCAGGGTGTGCAGTGGTCAGAAAATCAATGACCAGTTTATTGTGCCCTGTGCATTCAGTGCCCTGATAATCGATCACACGATTATTGTGCCCTGCGCATTCAGTGCCCTGATAATCAATGACCAGGTGATTGTGCCCTGCGAATTTAGTGCCCTGATGATCAATGACCAGGTGATTGAGCCCTGTGCATTCAGTGCCCCGATAATCAATGACCAGATGATTGTGCCCTGTGCATTGTGTGCCCTGATAATCAATGACCAGATGATTGTGCCCTGTGCATTCTGTGCCCTTAAAATCAATGACCAGTTTATTTCCTGCGCATTCAGTGCCCTAATAATTAATCGATCACCAGATTATCGTGGCCTGCGCATTTAGTGCCCTGATAAGCAGTGGCCAGCTGATTGACACGGTTTATCGGCGGCTCTCGGATGCTGTGGGAGGGAAGAGTGCCAAGTATTACACTCTGGCCCGTGGCCAGGAGGTCGGCATCTGACGGTGCTCAAAACAAGCCAGTGGCCGCTGAGCTCAGGTGTCGCAGCACTGGGCAACTGCATTGGCCCGGCACTGAGCGAGGCTACAGTTATAATAGACACGATGGACCAAATGAGGCTAGCACAGTAAATGAGCACGCTAATATAGTCGTGGTACGATAATGGAAACTTTGAATATAGATTATAGTTCTCCAGTTGAGATATTTATATTGATAATTTTGGTATAATTAATGAAAATATCTAACTAGAAATAGAGGAAGAGTTAGCAGCATCTAATGAGAGTTAAAATAGATTGTTTGTATAACGTCCTAGGTCTTGTTGCAGATCGAAGTCGGCCCAATGCAGAACGACAGCGACGCTTGGTGTGGAGTAAATGAGGTCGTGTGTGTGTTTATATAACGAGGATGTGATGCATAACAATGTGTGGTATTGTTGTCTTGCCCTCTTTCTATTATTTTGACAACAATTACATTTCGAATTCTCATTGAACTGTCCGTTAAAAACTCTTGCATATGCTTGTATTTGGGAGAGGTGATTTTTTCTCGCAATTGATTTGACTGTAACTCGACCGATGTTTGCTGGGTGGGAATTTCGTTCTCATAATTTAGTTTCCCGTTTAAAGATACTTATACTTATTGCATATGTGATTATTATGTTTTGACAATTATTGCACTGATATTTATTGGGAGTTGACTTCATTCTCGCGATTTGGTCAACTGTCAATGCACTAAAAATTATTGTTAGTGTATTTTGTTCTCACAATTTTGTTTCCTGTTATTGTACTCATGTTTTATGGGTGGTGATTTTCTCTTATAATAGATTTAACCATTATTACACTAAAATGTATCGGTAGTTGGTTTTGTTCTCGTAATTTATTTATCTCTCATTACACCGCTTTTATTGGGAGGTGATGTAGTCCTCGTAATTTAGAACACTCTAATTACACAGGTTTTCAATTTAAGATGATTATTCCTCATAATTTAGTTAACATTTGTAGCAGTGATAAATTATTTTGTGACACTAAGTTGACCATATTTTTTTAATACGTTTCTTGGTACCTCGTAACAGATATACATATTTCAATGGTACACTTTGTTAAGGCTGCTTTTTAGAACAGAACAGTAATAAGGCAAAGATTATCTTTTATCGTATATTTATTTTTCTCAGGGTGATAAATTAGTTTAATTTAATATGTAGCCTTTTCCAATATTCTTTTTCTCGATATTTTAGTATTTATAACGTTTCACTTACAGCAAGATTCCTATAATATAATGCCTCTACGTAAGAGTCATCATTTGTCAGTATAAAGGCTTATATGAAAGAGCGTAATGTTACAGCAAGTTATTTTGCCAACCGTCTGCAGTAAATTGAACTTCATTTCAACGCCCATATTTCCATTAATTTTTCATCACATTCGATTCGTAAAATTTGCGTCAACTTCCATCTGGCAGAGATTGCAATTACCTCGAGCTTATCAAGTGACTGTCATCATGGACTGGTGGTGCATTTTTATCGCGTTCAAATCGTTGTTGCGTATTGGGCCAGCAATATGACCGCACCTTTTCATAATTTATTCGTTAGCAAATAAGGATGAAACAGACAGAAGATAGTAGAATTCTTAGGAAATTCAGATTAGCGATGTATATCATGAATACGGAGAAGTACTCGCAAAATAGATTACAAGTCCTTCACTTGATAATTTATATTTAAATGGTTACTGCGCAATAGTTTTTTATGTGACCTGATATAGATTTTTGTGAGAGCGGTAATTTGGCCGCACAAGTTCAAGAAAAACATTCTAATTATTATAATTTCTTATATTTTCTTAACTTATCTGGCAAAGTTATTGCGCGTCAGTAAATTAGAGCAGACCTGCTTGTGGAAATAAAAACATCTCAAATGATGGCCTATTGTCAATTCTCCTCCTACATTATCGAGTTTTGCGCCTGTTAAATTCCTGGTTCTCAGATGCACTTTTCTTGTTTATTTTGTTTGCCTGAAGCATGCATGTCTCCGACATTTTATTTTAGTTCAGTTTAACGCATCTTAGAGTTTCTGTTTAAGTGTTGGCTCTAAAGTGGACAGAAGGAAATGGTTGGTACGTGAATTTTAATTCTGAAGATCCGTGTGGCCTAACTTGTATTCTTGACTTTTATCGTGTTCCATGTTCGAAATAAATGAGTTTACTTCTCGGTCATTCCTTATGTGCAATACAAATTTTATGTAAGCAATTTTTATCTTTGTATATTGTGTTGTTTACAGAAACCGATTTTATAAAAAAACTGAACGAAAATCGTGTATTCAAATCCTTCGCAAAACGGATATTCGTAACAGCGCCTCTATGATTAAACTTATAGAAAGAATTGTTATAAATATCATCGTAATGAGATATTTTATATCAATTTCTAATATAAAAAATTCATAGATATATCAAATTCCAATATAGAAAATAAATAAAAAGATATGGTATCCTCTATTACATCTCTCCAATGGTATCCTCAATACCGTTATTTTTTGAACAACGCTTTTTAAATGAGACGGCACAAGCCAAAAAATCTAATCCCCGGTGTTTGGTGAAAGTTTTCTGACGAGTACTTATATTTTGGTATCGAACAACGCGGCGTTTATGTTAAAAAAACGTTTGCGAAGCCTCACTACGAGAGATCATTTCCTGTAGAGCGAATGCGAGAAAAATAATACAACCGAATGGATCGTTGATTGATTATCTGTTCATTCCGAATTTTATAAATTATATTTGAAATGTCTAGAAGCATTGAAGCATTTGCTTTTTTATTGGTAAACAAGTATTGGATTTCAGATTATACGTCACGAAATAAGTTTTCCTTAGTACATTTTTTAAAACTAATTTAAATTTTCATGACTCCGACTCACGTTAGCTTAAACTTTTTCACGCACGAACGGAAAATCTAAGAACCTACTTCTCTTAATGAAGGATATTTACAATTCATTCTCTGAAACTCTAAAAACCTTATCCACTTATTTAAAACCAAATTAAAATCCCATATCTTCAAAACCTTGAAACGTGTTCGCACCTGACGCCCGTTCTTAATTCTCCTTTGCAAGACATGAAGCCTTATCCTCCATCCATTATTAAACATGGAAGGAAGACAGAGACAAGCAATCAAACGGCATGATCTCAGAGCCAGGCTGTCACAGAGAAATTATCTCGATGGTTTTAAGTGTCAGTCCTCACAGAGAGGAAGTCCGAGCTCGTTTATCTCTGACTTTTTAGCGGACGAAGAAACCTCGTCGTCATGGCCTCTATGACTCATGCTGCCTTGGCCGCCGTCTCTGTGACCAACATTACAGAGAACGGTGATGAAGATGGTGACTGCTATGTGATGTATCTTTGATGCCGTCTCTGTGACCGACATTACAGAGAACGGTGATGAAGATGGTGACTGCTATGTGATGTATCTTTGATGCCGTCTCTGAGACCAACATTACAGAGAACGGTGATGAAGATAGTGACTGCTATGTGAAGTATCTTTGATGCCGTCTCTGTGACCAACATTACAGTTGATGTATCTTTGATGCCGTCTCTGAGACCAACATTACAGAGAACGGTGATGAAGATGGTGACTGCTATGTGATGTATCTTTGATGCCGTCTCTGTGACCGACATTACAGAGAACGGTGATGAAGATGGTGACTGCTATGTGATGTATCTTTGATGCCGTCTCTGTGACCAACATTACAGAGAATTGTGATGAAGATGGTGACTGCTATGTGAAGTATCTTTGATACCGTCTCTGTGACCGACATTACAGAGAATGGTGATGAAGATGGTGACTGCTATGTGATGTATCTTTAATGCCGTCTCTGTGACCAACATCACAGAGAATGGTGATGAAGATGGCGACTGCTATGTGATGTGTCTTTATTCTTTAATGCCGTCTCTGTGACCAACATTACAGAGAATGGTGATGAATATGGTGACTGCGGTGTGATGTATCTTTGATGCCGTCTCTGTGACCAACATTAGAGAGAATGGCGATGAAGATGGTGACTGCTAGTGCTATGTGATGTATCTTTATTCTTTAATGCCGTCTCTGTGACCAACATTACAGAGAATGGTGATGAATATGGTGACTGCGGTGTGATGTATCTTTAATGCCGTCTCTGCGACCAACATTAGAGAGAATGGTGATGAAGATGGTGACCGCTATGTGATGAATCTGTAATGCCGTCTCTGTGACCAACGTTAGAGAGAATGGTGATGAAGATGGTGACTGCTATGTGATGTATCTTTAATGCCGTCTCTGCGACAAGCATCACTGGATGATTCTGCTAGAGTAATGAAACGTAATGTAAGCACCTGAAATGTAATGTACTTCATACTGCCTTGGCCACCGTCTCTGTGACTACCATCACTAAGTGGTGCTGTGGACGGTGACTGAAATATGATGTACCTTTGATGCTGTCTGTGTGACCAACACCAGAGTGATGCTGATGCAGATGATGATTGAGATGTGACGACACATGTGAGCTTGGCAGGAGGTATTTCAGAAGGAATGCGACATAGCTAAAAGAAAACTGAAACTTCAATTCATGGAAATGATCTTTAAAGTAAGCGAGAATAAAGAATAACGTCATTTATATACTTGTGCGGAAAAAATTCTGAATGAAAATTGATTACTTAATTCAAAGAGGCCATTTGAATTATTTTAGATGATATAATTAACTTCCAGAAAAACTTACTCGTTTCTTGGGTCTTGCTCTTTTAACTTGATATTATTAATCTCTTGTGCGATTATTTTTCAAGTTAGGTTATTTTTTGTTAGATCATGTTTTACCGTATTAGTCGAATAATTAGGGCTTTTTCGATACTTGTAATCCTTTTATTTGTGCAGGTGCTCAGCTCTTACAGAATTTGTATCAATCATCATTCTTATAAACATAATTATTGTTCTGAGAAAAAAAATGAAAAATTTAATGTGAATTTCAAAACTAACAGACGGTAATGCAAGGTGGATTAGCAGAAAGGTACAGATGAACCCGTTTGTTAATCGTAGTGAAATTAAAAGCGACCTGAAGGAAGCTGGGATTGATGTAGAAAATTTCACTATCAGCAGAGCTCTAAATCGTACTGGTCTCTTGTCAAGATCCCCGCGAAAGGTTCCTCTGTTGAAGTACTGACACGTGATAATCCCAAGAATTGGGATATAGGACAAAATCCTGGTATATATAGGACGCAACAAAAATCGAACTTTTCAAAGGAAATTCGATCAAATCTTGACATAAGACCAGAACGATTTAGAGCTCTGCTGATTGTGTAATTTTCTACATCAATCTCAGCGTCCTCCTGGTCGCTTTTAGTTTCACCACGAATAACTTACGGGTTCTTCCGTACCTTTCTGCTAATCCACCTCGCATTTTCGTCTATTAGTTTCCTTGGACAACCAGGTCCTGGATGGTTAGCTTGCTCGGATTATATAATCAGGATGATAGCTACCTGATTATATTTTCAACTATACTTAACGATATATTAAGCCCCTTGGATTTTATTCGATACCCCTTCCCTTTTGGGGCAATCTATGATCTTTTGACGCAAATCTGTCGCCAAAATCTGTCGCCAATTCTCAAGTTTTAGCCACTTTTATTAAATTTTGAAGATAAGCCGAATAATATCTTCGACGGAACACAAAATCTTGTAAACAATGGCAAACTGTTCTTATTTGCTAATTACATAACAATATGAGATTTATAGAACGTCCCAAAGTAAAAGGCGAATTTTGAGTACCTTAAAAAAGTTATTTTTGTTCATTATTGAACATGTACCCAATACTTTTGCGTGTGTAAGGAATTTACACAATCGAAGTTCTTTAATATTTTATTTTGAATGAAGCCATTCAATAAAAAAAACAACGTGAACGGCGATAATCAATCCGCAAGGATATGATCATTCAAGGCATAAACTTCGAACATTTAAACTTTATTAATTTTCAATCTTAAATAAAATCAGAGCATCTGCCACTCCTCTGGTCGTTTCGTAACATTCAATTGGCATATAAAAAATGTCAGTTTGACCATGCAGTAGAAGGTTTACTTTGTTACAGCTGCAGGCAGGCAGGTAGTACTAGATTCAGCGTTCCTGTTGGCTCAGGATTGGTCGAGAAGATGTAATGACGTTGGCATGACGTAACCACGAAAGATACAAAAATGAAGTCCCGCTGTGGCGCCAGAAAGTCGATACTGCACAAAGAAATAAAAAACCTAGTCAAGACCTAACCGTAAGGAAATAAAATCTCACAACACAAATGTAAAGCCACAAAATATATTCACTTTGATGCAGCAACTGACCTGAGGTTTTTAATGCTCAGTGTTTATACTTTCGATGGAAGATATAAATTTGGAAATTTAGAAGAGGTACGAAGTTGGACTTAGGAATACAGAAAGAATAGTACGAGGTTCAACTGCGTTTGAAATTAGATCAAAGACTTAAACTAGCATAGCACAATCCGCAGCAGTAAAATCTTACCAGCCTAATCGGATTGCAACACCCCGCTATCTGAATATATCTTTGAATAGAACTTTGATAAAACTTTATTTGAATATAATTTTGATACAAATTTGAATAAAAATAATCTATAAATTTGAGTATAGCTCTAATATAATTAGTTCAAAATATTTGAATATTTTAATCGGATCAGCCGAGCTTTGATTAGAAATATTGACAAAACTGGATTGTGCTGTTTAATCTTAAAACATGAAGCCTTAAACTAACGTCCAATCTCCCACAGAAGCAAATTAGGCATATATATAGTTGATGCAACAAAAGAAAAATTGACACGACATTCAAGCAAACCAAGGGATAGAGAATCAGATTTGTAGGAAGGATTTTAGAAATACTTAATAACCGATGAGCATGTCGCTGTTGCAGGTACTGATTCGTAACAAACACTGGTCAACTTATACTGGAACAACACGGAACAAAGTATACGGATTGGTAGCTCATTACGTAGGACTGATGGAATCTACATGCACTGCTCTGCGCTGCATAAAATATGTGAATCTCTCGAGATTGTTCTCCCAGTGCCCGACATTGACTAGTCCGCACAGTCGGACAAAGGACGACCGCACTGCGAGTCAGAAACAAATTACTTTTTATTTATATGCCCTGTATTATCATTGATTAATTAACTGAAATTTCATTATTTTTCGGTAAGAAATTTAGAATTTCTCACACGAAGGTTAATTTTTTATTTTGTTGAATAAAATCTAAACCCTGCTTACTTTTCAATATCCTTTCTTTATAATGTATCTAGAACCATTAGCAATATGCTGACCAAATATTAGGTAAAATCTTGCACTTTAACGTGAGATATAAAGAAAACTGTATAATGTATCCAATACTTTTGCGTGTCACTGTATGTGGGCTGGTGTCGATAAGAATAAATATTTTTTAAGTTCTGTCATGAAGCTACATCGACCAAGGATCGCCCGTTAAAGATTTCCAATGAAGCTGAACGAAAACTCTGTCGTAATCAACCAGAGCTCAGTGAACTATTGACGTTCTTATTTCAAGGAAAATTGTGATTTAAAATAATCTCTTGATGACAGCCCTGCCTCACCAGGCCATATCGGGAGTCGATCATTGACTAAGACTGGGAGTTCCGAGCGCCTTTATTTTTGGATCATAAATTATCTTTCGATTTCAGCCCGCAAGTAAATTTGCTTACCGTTTTATTTTATTTGCCATAAAATTTAAAGCCAGTGATTGTAAGGAAAATTTTAGAGAGAACGTCCTACTAAAAGAGGTACTTTAAGTAATTTTTTATTACGAATCAATATCGATTTATCGCCTTACGTATTTAAACATTGTCAAACTCAATCATACTATAATTTTAGTCAACAAAATGTTTATTTCAACTGAATATTACTAATGGCTTGACCCTTCCTCCGTTCGAAATTCTTCACTTAACTCAAACCGTAGAATTCAAAATTCTGAGTATTTCCGATGCCTTAAGCGAAGCAAGCCTCACGCAGCCCTCGGTCAGCATTAATCAACGTCGCTGAATCTTGACGCAATATGCCTCATCTGGACCTGCATCGCCTTCGTTTGCAGTCCTTCATCAATCTTTTCTTACGGTGACGTTGGGCTGACACTCTGCACTCGTACACTCGGAGAAAAGAGCGATACTTTGTACAAATACCGACTCAGATTTTGCTCTTTTATGGATCATAGACCTAGTTTGGCCCCATAAATGGGCGCGTATCAAGGCTACACTTAATCATTGCTTGTGCTATGGATAAGAAAGTGTGGATATTATGGCCCGTTAAATGTTCTTGGTGTTAATAGTAATCTTTGGTCATCTTCAGTACTGAGCAGACGCTCACTGACCACCACCGCCGAACTCCGCAATGATTAAAGCCGATGTTCTGGTGAACTCATCGATAAATCGCCACCGTGACGTGGTAAAAATCTTCGTGTTGCACCGTTAAAGAAAATCCTAATGTTGTATATTGAAGGAAAATCCTCTGGACAAGCACACGGACGATGTAGAGACTTGTTCAGCATCAGAACTGACCACGTTTTGCCTCCTGGTCATCAGTTTTGTGGCGATATTGAGACATTTTAATGGTAAAAAAAAATCATAATTTAGTATTACGAGTTATCCCCATGAAATTGAACCTTTATGCATATTAAAAAAATAATAATATACAAAACAAAATAATACAAAACATATATATAAAATAATATTATATATATGCAAAACAATTAATAGCATAAAAATACAAAACAATAGTTAGGAGAATTCTTGATATTCTCCATCAGCCTTTGAATTTATGAAATTCTCCATCATACTCTATCAGCCGTTGTTAAACGACAACCTTAATTAAAATAATAATTAAACAGCTCAAAAATCATTGAACAGGGAACCCAAGCTAGATTATTTGTATGTTGAAACTTTTTATACAGTCATATATGACTGTTAAATTCCATATCTGTGATTATTTGTATCAATCAATCCAATTATTGATGGGGCCACATAAATGCCGGTCAAACTCTGGGATATAATTGTTCTAACTGCCATAACCGATACGGGAACTATTGCTTCAAACTACCCTAGAATTTCCATGGCTTGTTACGTGGTTGAATTTCACTTCACTTCCGTTCTGACTTAACCCCAATCCAGTTTCTGGGTTGAAGTTTGAAAGTTTAACTTCCAGCTAACAGATTTGCCTCTGACTCCCATCAGCAGGCTCGTTCCAGACGCATTGTGTAAACCTGTTACAGTCGGAAACTACCGAAACCAATTCAAAAGCTCAAAGACACACAAGTTAGTGCCGCCCATTTTCTTGTGTCTTCTTTGGTCCTGCAGGATGTTTTTGCAGTTGACAACCTCGCTCCATCATCCTCATTAAAGAAGTTAAACAATAGAGGCCTCCATCAAAACACCCGTCTATTTGGACAAGCGTCAAAAAAGCCCAATTGCTTTTGATGGCTTTCGACAGCAGTCAGAATTTAGAATTAGGTTAGGCCAAGTAGAAAGTCTGGGCCAGACTTTCATAGCTTTGAAAGGAGCCGCTCTCGCTTCGTTTGAGGTTGAGTTGGGGCTTGATATGGCACAAAAATGCAATTGAAGTTTGGCCACGGAATCTACGTTGAAAATCGATACCCAATACAGCTACGGTTCTCATTCTTAAAAGTTCGGCGCATGCGACGGCTTTCAAAAAATTCGGGCATCATACCCCGCACAACTTGTTTGGACTGAAAGAAGTTGTGGAGATTTTATTTGTAATACAATAACAACATGTTTCAGTGCAAGTTTATAATATTTCTTTGTATAAAGCTTTTGAAATTTTGTTTGCGCTAACTATAACGTTGCTAGGAGCTTCAGAGTATTTCCTTTTGAGCGCATTTTCTCATTTATGGAAAAAAAGGCGCTATTGTGCTCGTCATGTCCATCTGTCTGTCCGTCCGTCTGTCCGTTACTTCACATTTTCGTCGACGAGAAAACGTGCTCTCTGTCACTCACTGCAGCGAGTACTGAGTTATATTTCTTAATATTCTAAAAATCGAGCATTTGAAGTTAACGGTTAACATGCCGTCGCAAGTGTAATGATTTCATTACAATTTCTTTAACATAATTTTGTGAAAACGAAATCGACCCTCCATTTGCAGATAAACCACACACTTTAAATCGAGACTAATAAAACGTATTGTAATTTTAAATCATTCTTATTTTACGAAACTAAATCTCAGGAGTTCTTAGGGCTTGCGCAAATCCCCTGAATATTTGTATCAATACAAATGTATAAATTTGAATTGATATATAATGAATATTTTTATATAAATAAATTTATTTATATCAATTTTTTATATCTATTTTGATATAAATAAATCTAAAATTTTGAGTTGGATATAAATGTTTTTATTTTACATTTATATCAGACAACTGCATGTTGTAAAAATAACAAAAATAAAATTAAAAACACAGTTGAGTGTAGTTTTGATCTTGGCCGAAGTAACCGCTTTTCAAAAAAGTGATATTCTAGTGTCCTGTTTACTTATCTTGACACATTTTATCCGTTTAATACGTGTAGTAAATGCCACTAGCCATATCTTCCCAGTTCCCCCACCTTGTCAAGATTACGTATCTTGCTCTTGCATTAAATACCGCCTGTTTTACCCTCTCATGCAGTTCCACTAACCCAATCAAGGGCACGAACTGGTCGCTCGATCAATCAATTTCAAAAATAAGGGTAAAAATGGAAGCAAGCTTCCAAGTTCCGCTAATTAGGGACGGTGCCAAGCATCCTTAATGAATTTCAGGAGCGATTACGTAGGTATTTATGTTCATATGCATCCGAAGCAACGAGCGCCGTGTTGTTCGGTCGCTTCGATGTTTTTTCACTATGAAGTCCCAAATAAATCCAATCAAAATTTTGTTAAAAAGTTTCATGATAGCCACATTATCTTCGTTTGAGTTTAACCGAGTTGATTTCCAGTTCATCGTCTTCTCTCTCTGCAGTTTTATCCTCGTTTTTAGTTATCGCATTATTTTCATAGCATTTCATTCCGATGCAAAATATTTTCTCTGCGACAGTGAAGGTATGCCAGAGAAACCTGAATGAGAAGTTGATAGCTCCTGAACAATGCCCGCTTATAATATAAGCGCATCCTAAAAAAAACTTACTAGATGCACGATATAAGTTATACATAGAAATTATTTGGGAAAACTACGGAAAATCAAAATATGTTGGAAAACTCTGTTTTTTAGTTTCAATTCACGTTACTGTCTGCTGAATGCCTTTACAGACAGAATCAAGATTTAGATTGTTTCTGCCTTTTTCTCAAGGCCGACAAAATTTAATTTTTCTTTTAATTTATGAGGCTGTGAGAGGCCTGCGAGTGACTCCAAATTGCAGCAGCGCACTAAGTCAGCACTCGTGACTCTTGCGCCGCTGCAACGCGTCCGACCGAGGGACTTGAGCTCAAAAATTACTCCCTCAACTGAGAAGTAAACAAGCGAGAAATGAGACCGAATTTACGCGCCTCGCATGCAAAACCGAGAGAAAGTGCGTCTGCGTTTCGACTTCCTGCAAGAGAAATTCAGAATATTTTCCAAATGTTTATGGGTTTATAAAAGGTCGTGAGAAACCGCGTTATCCGGCCTGTTGGGCAGATGTTCATTTTTCGTTCATTTATTACAAATAATTTCAACGTGGATGGTAAATTGTAGTCCTAGAACGCGAGAAGAATTTTTCTTCGAAACATATACGGCGTTAGAACAGAAACTTTGCTCTATTATGAAACTATGAAACGAGAATTCTTTGAAGTCAAGCTAAGGCATCTCACCGGCAAAATATTTCTTGAGCTCGAGCAGGTTTCAGCTCTCAAGAAAGCGCAATAACTTTTAAGAAATTTTCAAAACAAGAAAAAGTGAGAGGCAGCCGTCGCGCAAGCGCAGCTAACTGAGTTAAGGGAGTTCATGTTTTTGAGGCAGCAACTTTCTGCAGACCGGCAACCTCAGGACGGAGCAGGCCGACCACTGAGAGGTTTGCAATCGTTTTATCCTTAACCTAGCAGAAATGTTTAATGCCACAGTCTACATCAGCGAACCGAAAGGTTCATTGCAATCGTTTTATCCTTAACCTAGCAGAAATGTTTAATGCCACAGTCTACATCAGCGGACCGAAATGTTCATTGCAATCGTTTTATTCTTAACCTAGCATAGGTTAAGGCATCCTAGCATCCTTAACTAAATGCATAATGCCACAGTCTACATCAGCGGAATTAAACCGATTCTTTTAGCGTTGTTGAGTTAAAGCATCGTTGTGTAACGAATCCTGAAAATCAGCCCCGTTTTACCGCCTATATATCTACCTATATTTTTCAATTTTTCACGATTTTCGGTTGAATACATAAGATGAATGATCATTAATATGAATCCTAAATTCTGTTCAGTTAAATCTATTAGTTTGATAGACAAATTAAAAATGCTATTCAAGGTTTCTATTTTTATTACAGCAGCATAATTTATAGGGGCTAATGTTGTGTGGGCGGTCAAGGTGGCCTTTCCAGTGGTGGCTACTGGCCAGGTTTCCAGTATTAATTTCGTTGCCATTTACCAGGCAGCAGCTTCATGAATTTGTTAGCAAGTGTGTTGGAACTTTAATTCGTGTTCCCAGGACGACAGAAGAACCGCCGGACAGCGTCCCCGTGCTCAATATAATTGTAAATTAGCGTTGAGACGGCCCAGAAAAATGCTAAGTAATGAAGAGGAGTCGTGCGAAACCTAGAGTCACAAGATCGCATAGACTAAACTAAAAAGAAGCAAATTAAATAATTGACTTGTTCGAATTAATCGAGTTTGATCAAGTGAGGGACACAAAATATAAGCTAGCTAGCTAACGACGAACCAAATTGAACGTAAACGTAACATAGAACAATTACAGAACAATTGAACATGATTCCATAACATTATACGGGAATATTATGAACTAACGTGAAAATGAAATTAACAATAAAACTAATTTACATAACTAAATCGTTAGCTACAGAATAAACTCAGGAAATTAATTCAATCGCATTAAAAATAGCATCAAATTAATTTTCGCTTCAGGTCACATAATAATGGCTTTTCAACTGCGAACTAGAAAGCGACAAGTGCACATAATATTGCTTCAATTCACATTTCCCCCTATCCATTCATTCAACATCCCGAGAAATCACTGCAAAACATCAATACAAATCAATTCGAACTAAATGGAGTTCTCAATTCATAGAGTGTGAGCAATTTATAGGAACAATCTTTAGAAATAAAAAGGTGATCTGTTCAAGAGTGGAATGTTGAACGGTAAAATCCACTAATAGTTGAGATTTTTATATCGTATAAAAGATGTTGGAATCAATGCTTGCAGTTACGCTAGTTTGTTGAGGTAAAGCGTGCCAATATAAATCATATGTTTGGCATAAATAAATTAATAGTGCAGCTCAGAAAAGTCGGACGCTGTTAAAGGTAATTAATTGGCCAAGTTATTTATGGGAGTATAGTTAATTTTGTTCACATTGTAGAGCCTAATTTTAATAATGTGATGAATGATTCACTGTATTGAGTTAATTTTGGCCAAATTATCAAAAATGATTAAGCGTTTAATCGTACAAAATATTAGTAATGAATCTGTTTTCGTGAAAAATTTTATAAAATGTCTACCAATTAATTTAGATACGAAAGCTTTAATAAAAACTGATATTGATTAGTCAAAACTGAGGTGGATCATTACGGACGATCGAGCACACTTTGACCTTCATTTAAATATGGGAAAATTCACCAATTTTCATGGGCTTCCTTTGACTTTGATCTTCATACGCCACTTGACCGCAAGTCGATTGCATTTTACGACCGAAATAAACCCTATGAAAGCCCGACGTTATAATTAAAGAGGTAAAAACTATTGGTAAAAAAGTGGACTTTCTAACAAGTGTTTACAAGCAGGCGCTAGCGCTTTGAATCCTGCATTTCCTAAAGGGATCCCAAAATAATAACTTTGCAGTGTCAAATTCTAACGGAACCAATAAGTTCTGAACCAATTCAATAGTAAAGAGATTCGGGATGTGGATACTAAATAATTATGTAAGAATTAATATAAAACAAGGCTAGTAATAATTCGTAATAATAATAAAATTATAATTAGGACGAGAATCCTCTCAGGCATCCATTGCACTAACGCAACTTCCATGCATGCAACAAAAGTTTTTCTGCTGTGAGATGGCAATTCATAACTGAATCCTGAGTTAAATCCTGATGCATGCAAAGTATAATTAAAGTAAAATTCCTAATTAGTGACAAAATTCTTGATATTATAGAATACATTATTTACGGAAACATACCTCCGATTAAAAGCGACTACTTTTGAATCGAATTTTGAAGCTCTTGTATTAATATTAAATCGTATCTCACGTTATAGCCCATCGTGTATCGTTATATTCTTTCATGCCCATGTTCTACTGAAGAATACCGCTGACAGCTAGTGGTCACTGTATCCATCTAGAGACAAAGGGTTAAATTAAAAGGTTTTGCTGAATGGAACCAGTATGTTAAATCAATAAAAGTATGACTATCTAAACTGAAAAAAAAATAAACTAAAAAAGCAATCTAAACTGAAAAAATGTAAACTAGAAAGCAATCTAAACTAAAAAAACTATGTAAACTGAAAAAAACTATGTACACCAAAAAAACATGTAAACTGAAAAAACTATGTACACTGAAAATCTATGTACAGTGAAAAAATACAAACGATGCAAACTGCATGAAATTAAATGGATTATTTAGCGCAGAGTGCAATGATATCAGTAACTTGAAAGACCTACATCGCATGACGTACGATAATGTAAAAAATGTATAATAATCATGTTGGAGTTAGAGTACTCACCCCATCTGAATATTTTCCCTCTCAGTTATAATTTCCAATTCTGAAAAATTAATATTGAAACTCTATAAGTGAAACGAAAGACAAAAATATTTGATCGTTCGTCGTGATCAATTGAGATCGCGTATTTCGTCACTCGCCTTCTTCATTATAAATAAATCTTAATGGATGTAACTTCTTCGTAGAGGTCGTCAGGATAATGACACGAATCTTACGTCTCAATGGACGCTGAAAAATTAGCATATAAATTGGCTTAGATTCAGTCAAATTAAGTTCGAGGATTGGAACGAATTCGCCTTATTAGGATGACGGACGGCTATTAGAATTCGACGCGATCATAAACCTTCGTTTTGTAAAAACTCCTCATTATCCTTAGATTAGCTGCAGGGCTAATGAAGGGAGATCAAGAGTACAGGAAATCAATTGCCGAGCTTATGTCAGGAGATCAAGAGCGCAGATATATCACTGCAGTGCCATTGCCAGGAGATCAAGAGCGCAAATGAATAAATGCTGAGCTAATGCTATGAGATCAAGAACGCCGATCAATCGTTACTGTTGACAGATTACGTTGAGCTTCCGGATAGAATGTCCAAGGAGATACTTCTTTATTTTTTGATGCCAATCAATTTGTATTGCTAAAAGCCATCCTGTATTGCAGCAAAATTATGCTTTAATTTCAGCACTCAATGCTTATCGCATAGAGTAAGCTGGGTCTTCCAGTGCAACATAAGGGTATACCCACACAGTGAAAGCAGGTTTGCCCGCGCGGGCAACCTGCTCCAACCTGCCACAAGATTGAACATAGGATAATAATGTAAGTGTTCACAGTGAAAACCTGTACGAATAGGCTTCTGTATTCTATGGTTTCAGGCGCCAGCCTGAGCAGGTAACCAGCACGCTGGCAACCTGCTTTCACTGTGTGCGTACCCTAACACTCTATTTACGAGCGGGAACTACCGACTTGGATCCATTCTATCATAACTTGTAAAGGTTTGCAACTCCGTCAGCTAATCACAGACGAATTTTTAAACTTATCCCCCCAATCGCATGGGAAAATCCGGCCGCAACGTGTACCTAAGCTTCGTGTTCTGATAGTAAGGCCCAGAAAGTCGGCCACCGATGACGCGCCTATAATGTTGTAAAGGATAAAAACAGTTTGTTATTTTAATGTAATGCGAGGCGATAATAATTGTTCCAAAATAGTTTATTATTTTAAATTTGCTGTCATTCTAGTTTAGAGGCCACCGGAAGAAATGTGCTAAATGCTAAGGCTCTTTGATTAATTATTGTTGTTATTGTTGCGTGGAAAGCCAATGTGAAGTGGTTGAGGTATGTGCAGCGTTAGGATGTGAATATGTAAAAATATATGTGAATAGATTCGATGTGGTGGAAAGATTGTGTATATTTTAGGTTATATATTTATGAATGCGTTAATGTTTAGCTTACTATTATTTTTCTCTTTCATTTGTTTCTTTTAAGAAAGCCTCAAAGCTACAGTTAACCTCAGGCCAATGGTTCCTCGAATCTACAGTTAGACTCAAGTCAAGAGTTAGTCTCGAAAGCCCTGCACCCAAGATGAAAGCGACGAAGTGTTGATGTGCTAATGTTATTCTTTGTTGGTTATTTATTGTGTTCATTTTGAGTGGTGAAATAAAGTGTTTTAATAAGTGTTCATCAATATTCAGAACCTATACGATCATGTAGGCTAGTTGGGTGTTCCGAGAGCCCCAACAACGTGACAAGTTCGTAGAAGGTTGAAGATGAATATGAACCAAATGAGCGATGGCTCTAAGGTGCCCTGAGATATTTTTAGACATTGAATGCTATCCTGGAGTTTAATTCATAAAAACATGCTTTTTTATGGCAGTGTTTTTTCGTGGTACATGGTAAACCGAAAACAAATTATCGTCTGAAAGATGCCAGTACAATTGTTGTCACTGGCGATATTTCAACCACTTTTAATTATTGAGAATTACTCCAGGCGGCACATTTTAGCTCTTTGAGCTTCGTAGGAAATAGCAATGTCTGGTTTCCTATTAATATATGCTATAATATTTGAAATTCATTCCAATACTGATCATAATTGTGTGAGAAAATAAATGTCTGAGTTCTATCTCTCGAGCATCAACGTAGTTCAAGAAAAGCTACAAAATCATCATTTAAATAATGAAAAAATAAAAGTTTAAAATAAATAATGCAATTGAATTTTTAATATATATTTTCAATCCACCTTTATAACTTGCCACGATGTATGGAACTCGGTGCTCGGAAGCGTGGCTCTCAGACTCGCATCCTGTAGGAATGTATGGGTGGAATCCTGGTGCAGCCACGCGTTCTATGGTCGGCGATCTTTCATATTAAATTATTTCAATATATAGATAGATAGATATAAAATAATTTAATATAGACATAATGAGACACACATCAATCTAATAAAGATATAGTTAGACAAACATTAATTTAAAAAAATAGATACTTATACGCACAATAATTTAATAAAGACATAATAAGACACACATTAATTTGATAAAGATATAATTAGACATACATTAATTAAATAAATAGATAATAAAACACACATTAATTTAATAAAACATCACAAGCTACAATGATTTAATAGGAATACAATAAGACACATATCAATATAATAAAGATATAATTAGACAAACATCAATTGAATAAATAGATAATTAGACAAACATTAATTTAATAAAGACACTCTCAGTCGTCGCTCCATAAGCTCACACAGTCACGAGACGAGAATCTCCTAATCGCTGTCAGGGCGCTAGACACTCAGAAAAATGAAGAGTTAGTCCTGGCCAAATATCGATGTACTTTTTCTTAAGAAAAATTAGTGTTTTATATATACGTGCTGAAAGTCAGTCACTACTTGGATAATATTACCGATCTATTTTTGTGAGTGCAGGGAGAGAGCAATTGCGTGTGCTGGCGCCAAGCAATCAGTCATGGGAGAGCCGTCCGAGGCATCAGCAAAGCCACGCTAGCAGTAATGGAAGAGTAGCAATAACGGCACTGCAAGAGTAGCAATAACGGCACTGCAAGAGCGGCAATAACGGCACTGCAAGAGCGGCAATAACGGCACTGCAAGAGCGGCAGTAACGACGCTGGAAGAGCGGCAATAACGGCACTGGAAGAGCGGCAATAACGGCGCTGGAAGAGCAGCAATAACGGCACTGGAAGAGCAGCAATAACGGCACTGGAAGAGCAGCAATAACGGCACTGGAAGAGCGGCAATAACGGCACTGGAAGAGTTAACGGCACTAGAAGAGCGGCAGTAACGGCACTGCAAAAGCGGCAGTAACGGCACCGGATGAGCAACAACAGTGCTGTACGACCGTCAACACAACGGCATCAAGAGCAGTAATAACAGTTCTGGCAGGGTGACAGTAATCTAGCTGGAAGAGCGACGATAACATTCCAGGAAGAGCTGAAGTAACATTCCAGCTCGATATTATTCAAAACCGTCATAAACATTACTGAAAGAGCGACAAAATCTCTGCTTGTACAGAGCCATTTCTTGAAATGTTCCAATAAAAGTACTAAAAAATTACGCTTAGTGTCGCTGCAGAAGCAACATCGGAAATGGCTTGGAACGTAGCAACAGCAACAACAACAGCAGGGGACCTCAACAGCAACAGTTCACAACAGCAGCACCGGTTTAATAACAGTGGCTCAGCGAAAACAGAAGACTTAGTGGTACAGAACTTCAATATCTCGGCTATAGTGGCAATTGCGGTTGCGTTGACCACGAGGGTTTGATACAAATAGAACCGTCAAACCTGAACCCACGCCGCCACTGAGCCTCCTTCAATCATGTACACACACAACATTCATGTATGTATGTGTGTGTGTAATTCATTCATGCGATACACAATCCAGGGTCTGCGAGAGACTGAAAGGCGGAGCGACGTGTCGATGAACTTTCCCGGACGGATCTGTCAGCTCTCGAAGCATAGTTAGAATAGGGAATCAATAAATACATACTTAAGTATAATGCATGAATATATCACGGCAAACCTAAAATCTTTATCTGCCCAACTCTTCGACTTTAATAAATTCCAATGTTTTTTTAATAGATTGTCACTAAAATGCAGAATCTAAGAACCCATATTGCTTGCAATATAAACTCATTATTTACTTAGCGAAGCTCTGATTTCCATAACTGGATTGTCGAATGCTAACTTCATTTCTAGGTATCGATATTTACCAGGCAAATTTTAATCCTATACAATAATCATAAGTTTCAACATTTTTTCATTTGTACTCTAAATAAAACACCTTTTTAAGAAGTATAGATTTGTATTTAAAAATATTTTGAGCCCGAAAATGCAAAAAAGTACTAACTGACTTCTGGATTCTGATTCTGGATGAATTCTGATCATTCTTGATGATTTATTAGTATAATAAAATCCGCTCATAATCAACAGGATGTCAAAGCTTCAAAAATCACATCCATGAATATTGGTAGAAGAACATCACCGCAAAATAAACTGGACGTCTATGGTACAAACATTACATCCTGGAATATTAGTGCAGGAACATCACCGCATAATAATCTAGTCATCAATGCTACAAGAGCAAGTAAGGTACGCGGCTTAATGAGATAACAAAAGCAGAGTTGCTCTTTAATTAGAGTGATGTTCCGGGTACAAGTTGATCACTATTGCACTCATTAACTGGATGTGTGCAAATTAATTTTCATGGGTTTGATTGCGCCAGGTGCAGTACAGCTCGCTAATGAGGTTAATGTACACAGGTCAGGATTGCAATGAGTATGAATTTAATATGTGTTCCGGCGGTGCTCTGACATATGACAGTTTATGAAGCATTCTAAATATTTTATATACATTAATATATCGCACCAAATGGTATGAAATTAGTTATTGAAAGCAATTTCACGTGAATACTATCACGGAACTTAAGCTTTGTTGCGTTTTCTTACAAATAAATTAGCAATTTTCATAACAATTGATATTGAAACGATACAATAATCCCAGTTTGTCGTAAATTAATTCTGAACGCATTCACAAGAGACGGTCTGTGTCCCATAGCTGGGAGTCTCTCCAGAGCTCTGTCTCTATTACGCCCAGTTAGTCTACAAGCGGCAGCGCCATGTCAATTTGCTGCCGATTTAATTGAAAACGGTACAAGTCCATATCTAACTATACCTGAAAACGCTCTTTATTCACTAGTGTAAATGAAATTATGTGATTCAGCACAAGTATTAGGTGGTTCATATTAGCCGAACTTGTTCGTGGATCACTTTAATTTGAAATAGCCATGCCTTTAAGATTGTTTTGCCGCACAAAGCTATGCATTCAATAATTATGTGCAGTACAAAGACATGCATTCAACGCTGTTTTACCGTACAAAGACTTGCATTCAACGCTGTTTCGCCATACAAAGACATGCATTCAACGCTGTTTTACCGTACAAAGACATGCTTTGAAGAACATTGGTCATACAAAGATAAAAATTACATTCAAAACTGCTTTACCGTACAAAGCCATGCACTCAAAGCCATGCACTCCAAAATGTTTGGCCGTATAAATTACATGCATTCAACACTGTTTTTTAACAAAGACATGCATTCAAGACCATTTGTCGTACAAAGACAACAATTACATTCAAAAATGCTTTACCGTACAAAGCCATGCGCTCTAAAATGTTTTGCCGTACAACGTCGTGCATTCAAAGCTGTTTTTCTGTACAAAGACATGCATTCAAGATTATTTTGTAGTACAAATTCATGCATTTAAGAATGTTTCGCCGCACAACGCTTGCAAAGAATGCAAAATATTTTGCTGGTTTCAATCCCTCGTGAATCTTACATGCTGCACTAGTCCAAACGATGCTCACCTCAAAAGCACACCATGACATGAAAGAAAAATATAATTTTATATTTTTTAAATCAATATAGCAGTTTTACATTCAAATTGCCTAAGAACATTTATAAAAGTATGATTGGTAAATGAAATTATGCACAATAATTTCGAATCTAGGTCAGCATCCAACGCAGCAAATGATTTGTATTATGCTGCTTCTGTAATATGAAAAAAAGGAACTGTGATTTTTCTAACCTGGAAGCCGAAGCGACCTCGGCAACTACAACATCTAATGAAGAGCAACTGCGTCCGGCCATTGCCACGATCGATGTTTAAACGATAAATTATATAACTTCATTTTTGCATGGATTGTAGCAAAGGATAACCTATTACAAATATTGAGGGACGAATTCCATTTTTAACTCTATCTCTAACATTCGAGCAGATTGGCTGCATCGAATTAAAAACATTTATTTTATTACAGTACGTATTCAATTGATTTTATTCCAAATTTACGCTAGTTATTCTGGCAGAAAAATCGACTGACACCCAACGTATTCAGTTACCGAAATTCATCAAGAAAATCCAATGTTGACAACAATAAAAACAAATTGCAGCAATATTAGAAATTGTAAATTTTCATAATATATATAATGGTAACCATACGCACGTTGAGTTTTATGTATTACGTTTGCCATGTTTCCTTGATGCGTGTTTTTTATGCCGCGTAACTTCAAGATTGCTAGAAATCAGAAAACTTTTCTGTGATATTTCTGGAGATCTCTAGAAAATGCTAGGAATCACAAAACTTTTCTGTGATGTTTCTGAAGATCTCTAGAAAATGCTAGAAATCAGAAAACTTTTCTGTGATATTTCTGAAGCTCTCTAGAAAATGCTAGAAATCAGAAAATTATAACATGTTAAGCTTGAATGCCAATGAAATGTCTGATTATTGAAGTTTTGGTTGTAATAACTGCAATGTAATGTACGTAATTCGACGCATCTGTAGACAAACGTGCAACCTTTACCTAAAAATTCGCGCTGATTCCATCATTGCTATCAACTCTCTACCTACTAACCGATCAACCTCATCCTTCTTCCATTCATTTCGAGCCTCAATTTATTAATTTACAAAACAAAAAACTAACGATATATGGTTTTCAAGCCAGAAAAAAACAGTGCCTTATTTGCAGTTTATTTTATTTAAGCTCAAGCAACACCTCATATATTAGGTTTCAATAAAAACTTTTTTTAATAACCTACGTAATTAATGAGCAAATTTATTAAAGGCTTCGAATAACTATTTGATCGTTTAAATCCATTTATACACTCAGGTAATGTCGGCATCTTTTATAGGACTCTCAAGGCACCGCTGACGTCATAAACGATGTATAGAAACTGATGATTTATGGCTCCTCTAATGTCATAAACGCTTCTGCACTATAGGAACTGATGAAGAATGACGCCTCTAACGCCATGAAACCTTCTGCACTATAGGAACTGATGATGGTTGACGCCGCTGACGTCATAAAAGCTATTGTACTACAGGAACTGATGATGGATGACGCCTCTAACGCCATGAAAGCTTCTGCACTATAGGAACTGATGATGGTTGACGCCGCTGACGTCATAGAAGCTCCTGCACTATAGGAACTGATGATGGATGACGCCGCTGACGTCATAGAAGCTTCTGCACTATGGGAACTGATGATGGATGACGCCGCTGACGTCATAAAAGCTTCTGCACTATAGGAACTGATGATGGATGACGCCGCTGACGTCATAGAAGCTCCTGCACTATAGGAACTGATGATGGTTGACGCCGCCGACGTCATGAAGGCTTTATCACTATAGTGAAACTGCCAATTTGTGGCGTCACTATAGCCTCCGAAATTTTATCATTACAAAAGTTTGAATAGCGTCGCTGAGATTATAAATATTACTTTATTATAAATGTTAATGGATGGCACCTCTGGAGACAAGCAACTTCCCAACCCAATTATAAACTTACAAAATGAATATTGGCTTGCGTGCTTCTCCATCAACAGGGCATAAATTTCCTTAAAATCTCCTTAATTAGAAGTAGGAACCTAAAGGTAGAAGTTTTAATTTAGGATTCTATCATAAAATAAGCTGGGCCTTGGAGACCGGCGGAAATAGAAATTAAACTCAACAAAGACTTTGATTTTTGAAAATCCAAGCGAAATCCCATGTTTCGTTCGCACGTGAAGTGAAACGAAAACCAGTCTTCAAAAACAATGTTTTTCCATCGTTAATTGCAAGGAAAAGGAGCGACTGCATCAGGCTTAAATGATTAAAGTTCGCTGAACAGCTGGAAATTATTCGATAATGTTTGAAATGAATTCTCAAATCTCGATCTTCGTTTACTTCAATTTCGGTTACAATAGAAGTAAAATTACCGAATCTTTCGTAGTTTCGTAGAACAACACACAATTTTGTGATCAAATCTGCCGTCGACAAATTTTATCTCTTTCAAACTAATTAAAGATAAGAAATGAGATTTTTATTATACATTGTTGGAAGGAGTCTCGTCGGATATACAATAATTTCATTGGATGGATCACACGATGATCAGAGCCTAGTAATTACTGTCACCAATTCAAATTCCGTGTGTTTTTCATGATCTAAAACACGGTCCATGTGTTTTTAATTAACAAAAAATCTACGGTTGTCGGGGAAAATTTAAAGTATTTACTCGAATCTCTTACATTTTCCGCTCAAAATTGTGAGTTCTTTGAAGCGCTTTTCTAGTTCATGAGCTCAACTGAAGCCTTTCCTCTGTGTGCAAACTTGAGAAGCTGTAAATGTCCATAAAAAATTTCCGACCTTTGTTGATTTGAATAAAAATTTCATAACTGAATACGAAAAAAAGACGAGTTACATTTATTGAACCGGTTTCGTTTCATTAATAGAAAATATTGATTAGTGACAATTAAATATTTTTTCGGCAATTTGCAAATTTACTGGTATTTGAATAAAAAAAACTCTTTTGCTGATCTTGTCGTGCTCTTTTCCCGTTCACGAATTCTCAATTATCAATTAGATTTTATATAATCATTTATTACCGATACTTGAAATGTGCGTATCGCTTTACTATGCAATTTTTCATGGGAACTAAAAATATTTTGTCCTCTCGCCATGAACATATTTCACCTCAGGAGAGAATATAAAGTCTCAAAAAAGTCCTCATCAAAATACGAAATCTTTTTATTGCGGATTTTTTGTTATGACTTCATTCACCCAGCATAATAGATATTTTGCTTAATTCAAAAGTATGGGACGCCAAAAATTATCTGCAGCCGCTTACGTTTCTATCGATCTTGAAGTGCAGGGCAAATGCTTTTTTGAACTCAATTAAGAAATCTCCGGGCCTCTTTAAGTCTCTCACATCTATATTATCCAGGAAAACTTATTTCATTTGTTCCACTTGGCCAGGTCCGAGAGCGACTCGAATTTAGCACTCAAAGAAGCAGATTGAGTTTTGCTATCAGAGCTGGTTTCTAATCTCGTCTTTGCAGTTCTTAAGACGCAAACTGTTAATAGAAATGCCAGATTGATTTTTCTATTTCATTTAATTATTATTTTCATTTCCTGCAAACATGGTTATTATTTGTCGTATTTCATGCATTTGTATCTAATTTGCCTTGTGTTTTTTATCTCGTTTCAGGTATTGAATGACCCCATAAACTTAATTTATTGCATGCCAATGAGCTTATATTGAGTTAGCAGAATGTTCTGAAACTCGCGCCGCCATCGCCAGTTGTTGAGTTGGCTGTTTAGTCTGCACTTGATTAAATTATTAATAATATCTAATTTACATATTTTAGATTCATTGTTCATTCTCTGTAAAGTGTGGCGAAACTCATAAGCGGCATCGAGCGCAACATCTTTCAAAAAATATGTATGGTTCTTGATTATATCCAGGAAATTGGATTCGTAGATATCGTTCGGAAATTGAATTCTCTGTTTAACGATTACATATCAGCGGCATCACACATGGAGGGATGATAAAAAATTCTTACTATGATTTTTTTTATCGCGTACAGGGATATAATTTTAGAAATTTTACAGTGTAACTTTCATTTTCATCGTCAGTCTAAACCATAACGAATTTTAAATGTTCGTAATTCGCAGCTAGTCCTACCAACAATAAAAAGTTACCGGGTGACTTGAAAGTTAACGTGCGCCTTGAATTTCCTGAATTTTCAACTTGAAATTCGTATTGTCTCAAAGCATTTTATTTTATTTATTTAAATTTCAAGGATTATCAAGGATTTCAAGGAATTTCAATGATAATTTCAAGGATTTTCAATTTTTTATATAAATTATGTTACAGCTATTATAGAAGTTCAATTAACTGGAGATTAAGGGCTAGAAAAATTAGATGGACTACAGTAATGAGGTATAAATGACTAGTTTAATTATTTAAGCTTTTCAACAATTTAGGATCATGTGCTATATATAGACCATATTTTTGAACAGTTTACATGGTGCACTATGACAACTAAGACACCAACTTATAAAAAAAATAGTTAAGTAACAATGGGCTCCTCTCAATTTACGAGTTTATGGCCCATCTAATTTTCAAGAAATTTGAATTTATCCAACCTACAATGGATCAACTATTGCTATTTTGCCATCAATTATTGACATGGAGTTACAGTCGAATCGTATTTTAGAGAAAGTCTATATTTAATTTTTTCATTGAACTTTTTGATTTGTTATAAGAGATACAGAAGCATCTCAGTCCCTGAGCAATCGATCTTTGTGAGAATAGGAGGTAGATTCGCGAATATTTGAACGTTCCCAAGGGCCATCACGCATTTTATATTCGTAGAATTTTGGGAGGAAATTTTTAGTGCGCTTTCAGAATAACTTATAAAAACCCTTACGTGCTAATAACTTTACACGGACTTGCAGCAAAACTCCGACACTCCCTCGAAGCCAAGTCACTCAAAGGCCCATTCAGACCGAGCTGAAGCCGAAGACATTCAGTCGCGCTCGATTGGTTGTCGGACAGAAATGGAAGATTGTAAGACCTTGACTAAATCTCATCTACAGCACCGCAGAAGGTTTCCAAAGTAAAAACCCGGTGCTAGAAACAGGAGAAATGGAAACACTGATTCATCGGCCGTTGGTGTTCCTTGGAATAACGACGCCAACTGAATAGACAGTTCGAAAGACATGATCGTGAATAATACAGGATTATTCTACATAGTATGGAATCAATTTCATAGATTTGCATTTATTTAAGTATGGATTCAAATGAATAATTTATCCACCAATGGAAAGAAAAAAATTCAAATTATTGCCTAATAATTTATACATGTTCAATATGTCTCCCTTGTGCCAGATCTTGATTTCCCCCTTGGAAGTGAAGATCACCACTTCGATCACCACCGCTAAACTTCTGGCCACCGAGATCACCTGATCTCACCCCATGTGACTATTTCTTACGGGGTTACGTCAAGGAAGCCGTTTACGTGCCGCCTCTACCAGCAACTCTGTTTACGTCCCGCCTCTACCAGCAACTCTGTTTACGTCCCGCCTCTACCAGCAACTCTGTTTACGTCCCGCCTCTACCAGCAACTCTGGTTGATATGAAGAACCGTATCACTGCTACGGTGCACTCAGTAACAGAAGATATGTATGCTTTCTCGTGTGTGGGACGAGTTTGGCTACCGTTTAGATGTTTGCCGTGCAGCGCAAGGGGGGCATATTCAACATTAATAATTGTGCGGAAAAAAGCTTAAATCTTTCTCTTTCCATTGGTGTGTAAACTATTCAATGTGAATTGATACCTAAATAAATACTCATATATAAATACTCATAAATATATGTTAAATTGGGTTCATCATTTAGAATAACCATGTTCATTATGCATCATAATTTTGAATACCAAAAACGTGACAGAAGATACACGCATTCATTAAGTCATTCAAAACCCATTTGCAACATGTAAAGAGATTTTTGTAACTTTCACTCTGACTTTACGGACTGTAGCAGTCTCATTCATGCTAAAACTTAAATCTTAACTCATTTAAATTCGAGTTATACAATTTAATTACTAGCGAGTGTCGCCTAAGGAAGATTAGCACTGAATTCAAACGTGTACTCAAAGCTCATACTTATCAATAATTTTCGAATTTCATCTGCTCGGCGGTGCAGAAAAGCCGTCGTGTGGCAACAGAAGTCAACTGGATTTGTGTTTGCCCGAATCAGCTTTTCAAGTCCCAAGGGCAGCTAGACTTGGGTTCCGAGTTACGGTGTTTGTTTACCCATAAACTGGGAAAGTTCGGATAGGCGACTTCAGTTGAAATGGTATTACATTGCATTCATTGTAATGAATGGCCATAGATTCTGAAAGTTGGCTCACACGATTTAATGCTTGACGGAAGAAGATGAATGTACAATTTTTTTCTTCAATTTCAATAGATTTTGGTAGAGGAATGAGGAACAAAGAATTAAAATAATGAAATATTAACTATAAAAAATATGCCGATGTACCTTTATTTCTTATTTTAAATGGTTTCCAATAAAAATATACTTCTATTACTTTTGTAGGTTTTTGCAGTTTTTTTACATCAGCATAGTGAGTTCAATATAACCCAATAAACTTCATGTTCAATTCAATAGTTGTGTAAGTCTCTTTTTAAGCACAGAAATCCATCAGCGAATTCTTTCTCCCATATCACCTCCTCTAAGGCTAAATTAACGTCTCATGATACGTCATTCTTGTTATCAATTAGCAACTCACGTAGCATTGCCACCATGTTCCGATTCATTTATAAAATAACTATTGATCAGATTTGACTGCGCATGTATTTTTTATACTGCTTGAATATTTTTACTGTGTTTTGAGTTATTTTAATGTGACCAACCGTAAATGAGCACTGAGGAATAATATTATATACAGCATCGTCTCCATTATTACGACCAATTGGAGAATTATTATGCGATGTTTGTGAACATATTATTTCTTTATGTGTTTATTGGTAGCGACATTTACTTCAGGAGTTGCAAGCTCAGAGTGAGTTGAGTCTAGTCGTAAATCCACTTTCAGACACGAGCCTTCATCTTTATGTCAGTTTTTATCTTCTTTCAGATGTCACGAAAACTCGTAACAGAAACACGAAACATAAACATTTGGAAATTTTTGCAAAGGCTCACGAAAATGTCCAGTTCGATCACCAGGCTGGAAAATGCAGTGGTGTAGCTTTTTTGTTTCGGCTGATCGTTACCTTGTCTTAATATTTACTTTGCAAGTTACTTCTTACATATTATTCCATAAATCAATTCCTAATTTTTTAGGCCAAAAAATTAGTTCATTAATTAGATTGAATAAGCGAGAACTCTAGATTGATAAGCTTATTCAACCAGATAATTTCGAAATTAAATATGCTCCTTTCAGGTGGAGTAAAAACTTCGGAAGAAGCATGAAAATAGATAAAAAACAATTTTTGGAATATGTATTACATGCGAACTCACATTATATCCTCTTGCACGTTTCAGACATCCGTCATTTTAGTTACTCTGATCAAACATCATTCAGATGAAGTTAATAAAAGATCGTAGGCTAATTTGGGCAGCATACCTCATACCCAATATATTAGTTATTGGTTATGGTATATTATATATAATATAATACCCATAGCATACGTACACTCACTGGAAGTCCGACAAGGCTACAAGTTCTTGATAGGCTCGCTCAGAACAGAGTATAGAGAAGAAGGATCGTCGTCAGTGTAGCTCACAGTGCCTGGCGTTCAATTTGTTTCAACTAAATTGACTGATGACTTCGAGATCCCAAGGCTAACCTGCCTTCTATAATTTTGTTACTAAAATTATTATTACAATGTGTTTCGCTGTGATGTCAGTCTGTTTTGATACCGAAGCCAAAACATCCTCATTAGGATAAGGAGGCTCAAAAATATAATCGACTACGAAGATTTAGAAGCAAGGTTATCTGAGGCCCGACTATTTAAAATTTTAACGATGTCGAAACTCCGCCAGCCAACAACTGAGGTTTTTTATGCTAAACCGGTCATCAAAAGAAACGAAATCCTAATTCACGATCAATTCAGGAAACCGTGGTTGAACGTCCGCTGTATTCTAATTAATGAGCATATATTTTTGCAAGAATTTTTGTACCCAAGTAAATGCGGTTAAATTGATATGGTGAGTAATCCATAGGTCTTCCACGCGATAATAGAGTAATTTAATAAAAGCTAAAGATGTACTTTACGTTAATTAATAATCTAGACTACCACTAATCACACTGAAACAGGTTCGAAACGCACGCACTCTGTGTTTATTGTAACTGCAATTTCAAAGAGATGCCTTCTGTTGCATTTTCTTCCGACCTTCAGTCGCTTTTTTCCCTAGCACCGAAGTTCACTTGTCAGTCCATGTCTTGCACTCAATTCATACCTGCTATAGAAGCGTATTACTTCCTCAATTAGTGTCGTGCTCCTACTAATTAAATCCTAAATTACTGTCTGAATTAGTCATGCTCAATTCTTGTGCGATAACTTTTAGATTTTAGAATTCCCGACCTATATTTTGCTTCGATATGTTTAAATTACTTGATTGTCAATATTCTGTATTCATTTTACAGAAACAATATATATACGTGTTATTCTTTTTATTATCTATTATTATTCTCTTATTATTATTACCTATTATTATTTTATTATTATTATTATCTATTATTGTCTACTATTATTCTATTATCTATTAATATATGTACGTGTGTCCAATTCTTATTATAAATTACCATAACGCACTGCAAGTGTAATTAAAAGTTTCACTCACGCGCAATGCAAAAGCTTAAGGCTGGAGTATGAACGATAGTTCGCAGCATGCATTTATTACGTGCCTTCACTCGCGTGATATGAGGAGGTGATCTTAATTAGATAATCCGCTACGGATATTATTTCTTCGCAGCGTTGTTTTAGATAGCAGTAAGTTAATGAGGGAACTGTATGTAGGGTTAGAGACATGGCTCAGTCCGTGGCTATCTGGAGTAGTGACGACAATCTTTCTTAGTGATAACAATCTTCGTGAGTGATAACAATCTAACAATCGTCAGTGATGACAATCTGCATCAGTGATAGCAATCTGCGCGAGCAACAATCTTTGTGAGTGATAACAATCTAATAAGCGTCAGTGGTAACAATCTGCGTCATTGATAACAATCTGCATCAGTGATAACAATCTACGTCAGTGATAACAATCTGTGTCAGTGATAACAATCTGCGTCAGTGATGACCATCTGCGTCAGTTATAACAATCTGCGTCAGTGATAATCTGCGTCAGTTATAACAATCTGCGTCAGTGATAACAATCTGCGTCAGTGATAACAATCTGCGTCAGTGATAACAATCTGCGTCAGTGATAACAATCTGCGTCAGTGATAACAATCTGCGTCAGTGATAATCTGCGTCAGTGATAACAATCTGCGTCAGTGATAACAAATCTGCGTCAGTGATAACAATCTGCGTTAGTGATAACAATATGCGCCTGTGATAACAATCTGCGTCAGTGATAACAATCTGCGTCAGTGATAACAATCTGCGTCATTGATAACAATCTGCGTGAACAACAATCTTTGTGAGTGATAACTGCCATTGTGGGTGATAAAAAGCTTCGTGAGTGATAACGATGTCCGTGTGAGATTAAAAATCTACGTAAGTTTTTACAATTTTGTGAACGACATCAAACTTTGTCAGTGATAAAAGGCCTTGTATGCGAAAACAATCTTCGGAGCAACATTAGTCTCTGTGAGTGATAAAAGGCCTTGTATGTGAAAACAATCTTCGGAACGACACCAATCTTTGTGAGCGATAAAATACCTTGTAAGTGAAAACAATCATCGGAACATTAGTCTTTGTGAGGCCTTGTTTGTGAAAACAATCATCAGAACGACATTAGTCTTCGTGAGTAATAAAGAGCCTTGTGAGTGAAAACAATCATCGGAACGACATTAGTCTTCGTGAGTGATAAAAGGCCTTGTAAGTGAAAATAATCATCTTGAGTGATAACAACCTTCATGAGTGATCAAAATATTCGTCCGCGAAAACAGTCTTCATGAATGATTACAGTCTTCATGAGTGATAACAGTCTTCACGAGTGACAACAGATTTCATGAGTGATAACAGTCTTCATGAGTGGTAAATTTCAGAGATTTTTATAATCCTTTTAAATTTTTTTCGAAAAGTAGGTTTCAATTCCGAAGTCCAAAAATGTTGGTTCGAAAGTTTTTGCAAAGAAAATATTTCAAACAATATAACGATGCCAATTCTTGCCTGCTTCTCAGCTCCGCGAACTAAAAAGCCTGTGGAAATTCTGCTGTTCCTTGATTAGTATCTAAATCCCGCCCTTAATTGGGGCTCAATCGCTCAAAACTTCAACTTCGTGATTTCGAAACGTCGAACTTTGAAAACAAATCAGAACTTCGCTGTCATTGGAGGCTACTGGAATTTGTAAAAAATTGTGTTGTTAGATTTTTTGTTTCAGTTAGACTGCTTCAAGTCGAAATGGAAATTAATTTATTGAAATTCCTTTTAAAATGATAGTTACTTTTCGCAAAATAATTTTAGTTTTGTATTTGAAATCAAATAATATTTGATTGATTTGACTGAATACAAATTGCGTACATTTCATTTAATGAAGGTCACACCTTGATTACATTCGATTGTTCCAATTGAATGGAAAAAATAACCGGGAAATTCCCAGACTTCTATCAACCAAGAATTTCATCTATTTTGCACTAAAATACAGAAAAAGTCTTCAGGGTTCTATCGAATCAACTCTCTCGCAAATTTAATGGATTAAATTTCATATTAGATCAGGATCATGCCTGAAGATCTGCGACAGCTCACTAGGAAGCTGCTAACTCTGTAGAGGCTAATTATTTCTCGAATCAAGTCTAATGAAATGGTTGATATTAAAGCTGTGCTTTATTCGTATAAAGATTGTGAATAATGCAAAAAACAGCACAAAGTCGTCATCTATGCACAACTAACCGAGCCAACAGAATTTTTATATCCGTGACTGGACTGCGTTGCATCTACGAACGGAGAATTTCGAGATTCTGTTTTAGTTACTCCCGAATTACGTCTTTTCATCATGCAAATATTTCACGTTAATTATTGACAAAGTTAATCGATCTTGTCTTCTTCATCAGAAATTTTAGATAACAAATTCCTTATTACGGAATGAGGAAACTTTTAAGTTTTAATTTATACCTATGTAAAAGAGATTTTCATTTGCAAATTGAAATATTAGTGACAAGCTGGTAACTCATAACGTTGTGCGGTGATGTTTGTACCCATGCATGATCCACAAAATTTAACCGATATTCGAATTCCGATTTTTGAGCGATGTCCAAAATGTTTATTTACTTGACTCGTGTCTTTATTCGGGGTTCTCTCCGGATTTTAGGGGCATTGCGGATACAGGATACCGGGATACCCGTTCAACTGTTAGAGTAACTCGAAGTGCGTTTGAATTGAACCTGATTAACTGTCCATACCATTCCTAACCTTAGATTTATTGGAATAATATCATAAGTCTAGATCCAGGAAATATATGTGTTTGTTTTTCAGATCCGTTTGATTTTAACGATCGAATCTGAGAATGGACTAATAAATTTCGTTTTGAATGAATTTCATTTTGAATTAGTGTACGTATAACCAGTAGCCAAAGGACAAGCAGGTAAAGTTGGTATAGAGTGGTAAGGAGTGGCTGGAGAAGAGAGGCAGGCCGCTGTTGTCCCTGCAGGCCGCTGACTCAGCGGGAAGGCACCGAGTTGAGGGGAGCGTCTGGCCAAAATTTTATCTCGGCTATTTACTAACGGATCACTTTGAAACTTGGTACACATATGTAGAACCGAAAAATAGACAGCTTTTATTCATGTCAATTTTTTGAAAAAATGAAAGAAACGTGAAATTCTTAGAAAACGACCGAAACAGGGGGTACTGTAGAAAACTATCTCCTCCTAGGATTTTCAAGCTACCACATCGAGACGCATATCAATCGATGCGTAAAGACGCATGCGCTATAATGAAAATTCCAAAAAGTGAATGACCAATCTCTAGATTTTTTATTTGCGAATCGAATAGTACATCTTTCATTGCTGTTGCTTCAAAACTGTAGGAGGAGATAGTTTTCCAGTGACAATAAGTGTGATTGTTCAGTAGAGCCCAACAAAGTCCTGGGCGCCTCTAAATCGGCATTCAAGGGTGCAAGGTTGCAAGACTGGAAGATACTGGAGCTCAATCTCTGTCAAGGATGGTGTGAACAACGGAGCGCAAACCATCCCGTACGACTGCAGGTGGATAACTGAAAAAAATCCTGTTTGGACTAGCTATTTATGCATGCCACTGGGAATTTCCGCTTATCTTAAATATTGAAGAACTCCACAACCCCCCACCCTTTCGGGATCTGTCGTAAACGCACAAATCAACGTACAGAGATGATTTTAGTACCGTTGGATAGGTCAGAATGTCAGCTTTAAGATGAGACTAAAAACCGGAAAAGTCAAAATCCAAAAATTTTGGCCAGACGCTCCCCTTAATTAAGGAGTGGCAGGAGAAGAGAGGCAGGCCGCTGCTGTCCCTGCAGGTCGCAGACTCAGCGGGAAGACACCGAGTTGAGGAGTGGCAGGAGAAGAGAGGCAGGCCGCTGCTGTCCCTGCAGGTCGCAGACTCAGCGGGAAGACACCGAGTTGAGGAGTGGCAGGAGAAGAGAGGCAGGCCGCTGCTGTCCCTGCAGGTCGCAGACTCAGCGGGAAGACACCAAGTTGAGGAGTGGCAGGAGAAGAGAGGCAGGCCGCTGCTGTCCCTGCAGGTCACCGACTCAGCGGGAAGACACCGAGTTGAGGGGTGGCAGGAAAAGAGAGGCAGGCTGCTGCTGTCCCTGCAGGTCACTGACTCAGCGGGAAGGCGCCGTAATGTTACTAAGGAACTAATTGGCAACCATCGCGACAGGCCTCACGTTATCTTGACTGTCTTGCTGGAAGACGCGTCACAATTCCTGGCACCTCCGCTGCTGCCAACAGCAGCTAATGGAATGGGATTCCCGAATAGATGTTGAAATAACTAATGTTTTGTACAATATGTATTAAATGTTTTGTATATGAAAATAGACTGATCTTTGACATGGTCATGACCACGATTTTTTTCCAATAAAATAAATTATGCTACATTTAATTTTGTTGACTAACTATTTAAAAATATTTTTCGATTAAAACCCACTTTTAAAACGATTTGTTTCACTAAAAACTGAGAAACATAGTTCTTGGGGAGAAGCGGCTGACAATCCTGCTCGTTGACAAACGATCTCTTGACCCTGACAATATTTCCTGCTCCTCGTACCTCGTTTGTCACACTTTCCCTTAACGCAAGGCGTGGCGCTTTTTGAACACAGAGTTGTTCTCAAGCTACGCTGTATCTTGCGTAAGCTGAACCATGGTACACGAGGGTAAACTCTAGAATTAAGTATTCTTGAATAAATTTAATGCATACCTTCCCCTTAACGCCAGTCGTCGCGCTTTTTGAACACAGAGTTGTTCTTTACCTACGCTGTATCTTGCGTCGACCGAATCATGGTACACGAGGATAAACTCTAGAATTAACCATTCTTTAATATATTTAATGCACCCTTTCCCCTTAACGCAAGCCGTCGCGCTTTTTAAACATCGAGTTGTTCTTAAGCTACGCTGTATCTTGCGTAAGCTAGAACATGGTACACGAGGGTAAACTCTAGAATTTACCATTCTTGAATAATTTTAATGGATAGAAAACACCTAGGTTAAGGATCCTTATCACGGCAAGAGTATGTGTGATGGTTATTCATAGGTTTTTTTAATCTTCAAACATGACATTTGTCGTAGACGAGGAACGACAGAATTGTGGTCCCACCTGCACCTGCTGCGTTAAAGATGGCTCGCATAAATGATCAACATAAATCAATTTTATATTCCATTTATGTCCGGTGCAGAATGCGAGGAATATTGGTATTTACAACCGAATCACAGTAAATAAAAAAAAGATCCTATGTTAACGCAATTCGTGCAATACGCCAGTTGGTGCATGACAAATCATGACGAAGAGCTAGATCTGCCACTTGTAAATCTTTGTTGCTTCATAAACAGGATTGCGAAGGTTTGCGGAAGGATCGTCCTCGCTTCGCAGCTAAATTCTTCCGTGGAAGCGAGAAATTTATTGTTCTGCCAAGCAGGTCTGGTGAGCGAGCAAATATTTTACAGCCGTGATGTTGAGAATAATGGCCGGGCCAGGAAATCAAATTTAATGGAGTGAACACGGCTGTGAACATGATTGATTTGTTCTCAGCAACTGAAATTTGTCAATTCTGTTTAACAATAGACAAGCCGCAACCGTACATCTTCCATCGACCACAAGTTGCGATGAATTTCTTTACACTTATGAAAGGATATTTTGAATAATAATTTTACGTTATGTTCACTGCGAAAAAACGGCGTAACATTTTTAGAATACAAAGTGAAAATTCTCATGCATGAGAAAAGCCCATTTTAATGAGGTGTCTGAATCGCAAGGCTCAAAGCTGACTCAAGTAATATTTTTGAGAGAGAAATATGGGAAATTAAAGGACGCTTTTATGATAATTTCAATTTATGAAAATAAAAATTACCTGCATGCTGTCAGATGTTATAAAATATTTTTCCCTTCAATTCAACGAGTAGCCTATCTTTGAAAGCGAACAACGCTACCTCATGTATGTATAGAGGAAATTTCATCGCAAAGTTGACATCGCTAGTTAGTCTAACTAAAAGTGATTCCATTTTATTTGACAACCGTGTGTAACAATTGCTACATTATTTAAGAAACAGAAACTCTGCTGCAGAGTTATATTAAAAATGCAGCCTATATTCTGATTCAACCTCAATAAAGCATGACTTCAATCTCAACTAATTCTAGAAATTAAAAACAAATGGAACTTGTTTTCTTCGCAATTTGGTTGGAGACTTGTCGGGCCAGAAGTACCTTGATCCTAGCCTAATCTTTGGTAAAAATGAAACTTGTATACATATAAATGCTCCCTCGCCTCAGTACTTCACATAATTGGTGTCTTGATATTAATAATTATGATGATAATTAGAAAATAATTGATGGCATCTACCGTATAACTGCAGTTATTTTGAATAAGGTATTTTTAATTATTAATTGATGCGATAGATTAAACTTAATTCGGGCGCTAAACTTTGCGCAAGGCTTGAATTTTTCAAAATCTAGATTTTTTTGCCTGTATGTCGAACGATTTAATACAAATTATGAGCTGCAAGGATTGAAATCAAAGTAATTTTTCGCCTGTCAGAACTCGCCGTAAATAAAGTTCCAACGTGTAAACTTAGTTTTTACCTTACTTTCCAGTATTTTAAACCACGAAATTAATTACTGCAAAGTATGATAAGACTTTTTGTGGTTTTTGCATTGTTTCAAATCTAATTCCAAAAAAAGTTCTGCTTTAAGAAAATTCCATCTCACTCAATACATGCAATTGCATTAATTTTGAAGATTTCAAAACGGCGCCCAAAATAAAGAAAAATTGAATTTCAGACCCATTATAGTTACTTCATGTGTTGCAGTTAGTACACATCTGTGACGGAACTCCCAGCCTATATTCATTGATGTTGTTCCCGCGTGAAGGACTGTTGGCAGGAATTATTGCTGTGGCTGAACAGGAAGATGCAGGTAAAGGGGCACTCTAACAAATTAGACGCCGTCGCCGACCATGGATATCTGAAGAGGATTAACGCTTAAGTTGCAAGCCCCTTCCTTACGTGCGTTCTTTGTCATGCATCGGTGTGCTTTTTTAATCTATTTTCGGTCTAATTCAGGAAGTTATCAACTGGCTTAACAGACGCTGAATCCCACACGAGTTCCAAAAAGTTTTTAATAGTCTTTATCCTCTCATCGAGGCCAATTTGCTTATCAGGTTACCAGTTATTCATATTTAGCATAGACCACATACGTAGTCTCGTCGACGCTAGTCTTCTTCTGATCGAAGTTTCTGACGTTGACTCACTCTAGTGACTTATGCAGGAATCGGAAGAAGATTATGAAACGCTTAAAATCACTTATTTATAGACTTCAAACAAAGAGCATGATTTTATAAATAGGAATAAATGTTATCTTTGTTTACCTTTCCTACTTAAGTATGTTTGTTGTTTATTTTTCCTCAAGTTGTACTTCATCAACGTGAAAGAACCCATATCCCATCTACGTACATACATACATACATGCATATACAGTATCTATGAATAAACTAAAAAATTTCTATAATGTCTCATTTTCACGAATCTTTCATGCAAAACGTGAGAGCCTCAATTTTTAGACTGATTTTGTAGAAGTTTTATAGCCTCATCAATTGACGAGATACCGCAATAATTTAATAGTCCGCCTTTCATCATCACCAATTAGGGAGATTTTATGGGCCATAAAATTTCATCTTTTACACGCTGAAAGTGAAAGAAACCTGTCCCTCTTTACCCGAAGATCTCCTCCAATGCATCCCGGAATTTTCCAGCCCCTTGAAAGCATCTTTAGCGCCAACGAGCGAACGAGCAAAAAATTTGAAGCTTTTCAGCACACCGTCGCAGTAAAAGAGAAGGTAATTTTTTTGGTGAACATCGTTAATTCTATCGAGGTAAGAGAGAGTAGTGAGCTATATTGGATTCCTCAGGTAAACATCGGGTAGAAATATGCGAAGCTTGGATCCATCGTCCTTTACTCCTGCCAGCCATGCGATGGAGCTTCCTCCTCCAAAATCTCGAGGGAATTCACCCACAGGAAAAAAATGGGATCGTGACTTTGGGAGACTCCGTGCCTGTAAAGTGTAATACATAAATTGCCTGAGCATTTTTTTCGTGTTCATCGACGTTAAGGTTCCCGTGGAAATAGGAGAGGCAACGCAGTTTTATTGGTCTGCACTTCTTGTTGGATTTGAAAATTTTACGAAATAATTTTATAAATTATTCAAATTCAAATGTAAGCCTAACTGTTTAAACTGTTTAAATAGAAGTTCCTTCGGAAGAATGCTGGCAAAAATAATAAAAATATATTTTATTTTACATTTTGAACAAACCAGTCGGTCCTAGCAAAGGAATTTTTGTAGAAGATTGGTTTAATTATCTCGTGGAATCTACAAAATGACGCTCAATGGAAATCTTATTCACACTTCCATGTAATATTTTCAAATACAGATTTTAGTATGAAATACTTGAGTACAATTAAGTCATGAAAAATATGGCCTCAACACATGACATTACCCGGAACTGTTCCAATTAACTCAAGTTTACCAAGTTAAAGATGTACCAATTAGAGAAAAATTCAAAATTTTAACTGGGACTGAGTCGAATGATTCTACTCATTCATTTGATCAAATCTACCAATGGAATACTCAAGAGAACGAGTATTCATATAATATTGACTGTATAAATAAACTGAAGTGTATTTTTGATCACTACTTACTGCTAAAATTTCTGAAATCTGGTGTCTCATAATCGCAAGTGAGCGATGCCTTGTTCTCAGATCGCCAGGAATATCTGTTAACAAACTACAAATCTATTCCTAAGATGGAAGAGCTGAAACTCTGAAGAGGCACCGGATTTCTCTTGACGACTCAAAGAAATGGTCTCCAAAGTTTTAGTGTACATTTTTAATATTTTTGGCCAGGTTCTTTTACATCAGCAAAGTGAGGACCTCAACTTTGAGACGAAGTTTCGAATATTTTGCAGAAACTTCTTTAGCAAACGTGCAAGAAAAGGCTAAATCAATTCCACGAGAGGAATGTAGAGTGCTTCTGACGACGCGCTTTCATTTAAGGATGGTCAGGTGCTGATAGCTTGGAGAAAGAATTTAAATGATTATAGTTATACTTGGAATTACAAGAAAATATTTTATTATAAGTAATAAAGTAATATTAAAAACAATCCAAAAAATATTGTGCACGAAGATCAAGAATAATGTGACGAGGACATCAAAAAACTTCTTGTGGAAATTTGAAGCAGTTACCTCACTGGGCAAAATCAGGCAAGAATTCACAGCTAGGGTTCTGTAAATTGAATCATTGTATAGTTTGCAACCAGGTGCATTCATATGAACAAGTGCATTTATATAAACAGATGCATTCATACGAACAAATTCTTCATTTTTAATCAAGCATCGACGCCCTAAACATTGTATACAACCTCAAACCCCAGTTCTAATGCATAACTTTGATGATATTCCGCACATGCATAAGTGTAGTTACTTATCACGATTATGATTGTTTAACAGTTCGCATTGATATGCGGGAAGGTTAAGTCATCAGATCACCACGGCACCCTCGACCAAGCTTTCAAAGCAAGACTCTCAAAGATTGTTGAATGTAAAGTTTAGGAAATTATTTGTACATTTTTATTTAAATTCTAATGAAAGCCTAACTGTTGACAACTCAAAGGTTGTTTCCAACCTCCAACGAGCGACCACGGACTTCTCTAAGCGACCTGGAAATGAAAGCCAATGGCTCCATGTGCCATCATAAGCATTTGGGCATCAGGGAAATGGCTTAAAACACTTACCAAGTGATCTGAGACTAGCCCTTGAGCTGGGTTAACAATTTTTAGTTTAGTTTTTGTAGTAGTTTAGTGCAGTAACAAGCACTTGGTAGTTTGACCGAATTCAGAAATATGATTTAATTCTCCTGTTTTCAGTTCGTTTAAAAATGTTTGTACTGATCGCCTTACCTGATCAAGAATTTTGGTTATTAAAGAAAATCTTGCATTTAAGTAATGCTCTACATGACTATGAGATAACGGAGAAAAAACTTCTATTGTTTACTTATACGATAGCGACTAAGAGCTTTTCGTACGTAAAAGTTTCTTCTGGCTTGTAATCGCTCAGCGATAACCGCCGATAAGCTCAAAAAAAATTTCCCGGTACCTACGGAGCAATTATGTATTTTTTCCTGTACTTCATGATGATGAAAGAAACATTTGATTTCTTTATTTCCTGTTGCCCACCGAAATGGCTAGGGAAAACGTTTTCCTTTCTAAGGTTGGCAGATTTTGGTCGATCATCGACACCCGGTAACGGCCATTACAGCGGACTGTTTGGGGCTGGCGAGGTGCGCAGAAATCGACCGCAAACGGCCTCTGCTGGAGCTTCCAGCTCCCATAAATCCAGGCAAACGGCCCAGCGCATCTCAGTCATGGATAAATTGGGACACATTCCATATATACTTAGCCGGCAATCGCGCCTAATGTTCCTGTGGCGCAGATACGAACGAAGCTTTCCAGAGAACGTTGAGGCTCTATGGATGTGTTCAACATTACATGTATACACGAATATCGTGCGTTATGCCAGCGACGCAAGGGGAAGAAAACATTTTTACGTGACGTTTTTTGCGACTCTTTTCCCGATTGCAACATCACGTTTATAGATGCCTCTATAGTCCGCATCTATAGGCACACTGACGCAAGAATTAGTGCCTAATTCTCGATAGTGAAATTCCTTGACAATGTAAAAATTTTACATTTTAATAGGAAACGACTGCACTGACTCTTTGGCGATCATTTCATTGTGGGCGATCAGTTCATTGTTAATTAAACAACAATTTTTTATTTATTGACAAGTTCATTTATTAGTGGAGAGCCCAGTAAAAGGTAATTTGTGTGAAATAAAAACCTTATTTCTTTCCCAAAGCGATGACAAGCAATAAAAAGCGAGTATTTGAAGAGCGAAAATTAGTTGAAGGTTACAAAATCTACAACTACTAACACAAAATTATATTGCGAACATTCCCGTTCATATAATGAAATGAACGCTTAAATAAATCACGGGAAATAAAACAACAACAAAAACAATATTAATCCGTTCCGTTCTTTCAATTTAACATTTGCAAGCAGAATACTGACATGGGTTTCATAACACATAGGATTGAATTTTTCTTAATAAATATACTGTAAATATTGACTAGGGAAGGTTTTTACACCCAGTTTTCTAGCCTGAAACTCTGAAAAAATTCTTGTTCGTTAAATCTTTCCTCGCAAATCGGCCCCATGCTTAAACGAATACTTAATCTTGGAAATTTCTCAATTATTGAGTAATATTTGCTGGCAAATACAGTATTGGGTTATGAAATTATTGCAGGTGAGCTTGCGTATTGATTAAAAAATCTTTCTTTCTATTAACGCCTAAAGCATCAAAATTTATTCAGGTATCTGTGCGATTCAGTTTTCGGAATATGAAACTTGGCAAGGAATTTCCCTGGACCTTCATGAAGTGTCGTTCGTCAAGCTTATCATTGCACAAGATGGATGATTTTTTCTCACTAAATTCGAGGAGATGCTTAGGAAGCCTCAAATTTCGGAAAAATTTATAATGATACGAATAATCCTGCATATAGATTAGGATTCGAAAAATTATCTTCGCTCGGGCGTAAAAATTACTTGCCAAAAAATGCTGACTAATGCAGCAGAAATCATGTATATCAGAGAGGCAGAATAGTACACCAACATTAACTTCACGGTTAAACTTGCGAATATATTTATAATGTTAATTTCAACAAAAGGCTTTAAGTTTCTCATCAGCATCATGAGAAGCAAGGTTCAACTGCAAAGCGATATTTTTACACGCCAATTCTTGTACGGAAGCAAATTCTTACAGAAGGAACTATTTTTTTCGATTTTGGATGATTTTTTTCTTCTCATAAACCGTTTCCGTGGAGTAAACCGTGGATCGCCTTAGTTGCAGATTATGGCAAATATATTTCTCCAGATAATAAAAATATATTTTAAAAAATTCCGTGATGTTCTTCCAACAAATTTCTAATAAGCATTTTCTATTTCATAGAAACAAATTAATCCTACATATCCTTAACTTAACAACACAACGCATACTACATCCATTCACTCAGCAAAAGTACCTGAAAGTTCCACATTTTTATATATGCAAAAACTTGAATGGACATTCTCTTAAAAAATAATATCCAGATAACTCTGGAGCAGCAGCCGAGACGCTTTTCTCCAAGCGCGGTCGGGACCAACAAAGTCTTAATGGTTGCGAGCGCCTCTCGCGAGCTCCTAAAGGGTTCTAATGGCTCTGTCTTAATGCTTTTTTAATGTGACTTTTAACTTGTTCTGTCCCCTGAGAAAATAACAATGATACCGCCAGAGATTATTCGGACACATAGAAATGGAATCGCGAATTGAATCATTTTTTTCGGAGAGACATTGAAAATCTGGGAAGACGTTCGCCCTTTTTCTGGGCTCTGTCTCGTGGGATAGAAATGCCGGATGTCGAAGGTATCCAGAATGGTAAAATTCAAAATTGCTGCAGAATGTTATCTACATGAAATAAAATTATCATTATTGGTTTGGGCATTCTTTATTACTTAACCTGTTATGGAAATTATATCACTTTGATTATTTGTTATTGATCAGTTGTTGAATAAATTGGACATTATTTGGAAATAATCTAGAACAATATCTTTATTCTAATTATTTCAACTCAAATTTGACAAAGGTAATTTTTCACAAAGTTACGCAGACAAAATGAAACGGCTTCTCTGAACAAAATAAATTATTTTTCTCGCATCATTTGAGAAGTCGGAAACTCAAGGTTAGTCCTACAGGGAGCACATTGAGACTGAAGAAAGGTATTGAGAATTAGGTTTTTTATTTCTTTAAGTTTCAGTCTTCCGTTCCACGAGGTACAACTGCTTGATAAGCCTGCAATCATGTCAATGACATCTGTTCTGTTTAACCATTGCTTAGTAATTTCCTTCCTTGCATTTGCGTGAAAAGTAACAAGCGACTTCTTGAAGTGAAATTTATCGATTTAATAAGGAAAATTTCATTCTATAATATACCTTTATTAATAATCCACGTTGAAGCATGGGGGTTGAGTAGGGTACAATTTGACGAGCAGAAAGTTAATAAATACAGAAGGTAATTTGCACGCGACTAGTAATAATTTATAATGATTACAAAAAAGCACGTAAAGGTAAATATGATAGACTAAATTTCCGGTTGACTAAATTGACTTTGAAAATCTTTTATGGAGTGAATATTAACATTAAGTGAATAAAATAATAAGAATTTATTTCACAGAAGGCAATGCGGTGAAAATACCAAAAGTGAACTATCAGCGCCTACTGCTTCACTCCTTACTTCCGACTTCTGCTATAAAAAGCTACTTAAACCTTTCTTTAAAAATTCTATTCAGTATAATTACGAACTGTTTATTCTAGTCCAACATATATCAAATTTAAAATATCGTTGAAAATAACTTTTCAAAATTATTTTAACATCGACAAATGGCCAATGTGCTTCCTTCCTTATATAGCAGCTCTCATGGTACACCCTCTCTTTAAAGTGGCCATACAATACACTATGTAGCACACGCATTCATGTATTCAGGATACTGCACTTCTTGACCTGAATTGAAAACTCAATCATAAATCAGTAATGCGGTCAATGATCCTTTGTAAGCTGCTTCATTGCGTCTTCGAGTTGCTTGTTGCAAACTTGCACCATTACCTCTAAATATGACCTCTTTCAACCCTGTTGAGGATTCAATTCCTGGCAATTCTAAGACCATTCCAACTCCAATACGATGAGATCAGCTAAGTTTTAACGAGACCCGTTTCCGCCCAAACCTTTCCAGAGGCTCGAATGGAGTCTGATCTGCATCGTTGTGTTGTTCGGCCGAGAAATAATATTCTATTCTCAATAAAATACTAATATTCTCGATGAAGCATAGATAAACAAGTTTCAATGGCCCAGCATGACGCACAAGCTTTTTATACTTCCGTACAAACAACATAATATTTAAACAGGAGAAATTTTTCAAAAATTATTATATTTGCAAATGCCGAAAAGATACAAAAGAATACGTATCGTATGTAAATGAGTTTGTATTTTAAATGAATTGAATTTTTATGGACAACTGTTAGTCATAGTGTCTTCTTTTTTTACTAGAACCCATTTCATATCTTCCATTGTAGTTATATTTATAATCGCTTCAAAAGTTAAGAAACGACGATAAAACCTGCAAAGCCAAACGAATACTCAACTTTTCTCGCGTGCTTCATAAACGCCAATGTATAACTACAACATCAGCCTTCAATGCTAAGCCTTGATACACTTGACTTATGGACTCACCTTTATATGTTGTCTAAACTTCCCTATTTTAAATCTTTGATGGAAAATTTATATCAGACTGCGGCCGTTCAAAGGTCACCATTAAGGCGGGAAACATTATACAATAGTGAACGGTGCACATCATAAGCATGTCACAGTGCAGCGAGCTCATGAGTTGGTCGAGGCAATCAGAAGTTCAAGCAGAACTTCTGTCCAACAATCATCGCAGTCGTCGAGTTTGGCTGCCACTTGCTCATAGTAAACGTGAGTGTTGGTGACAGTCTTCGTCGTAAAGCAGAAGCTCGCTTCTTGATCGGATTTGAAAATTCTGGGTTATTTATAAGTGTCATTTGAATGTTAGAACAACATAATTCTCATTGAACAACAACATTGAATTGAACATTGAACAACAACAAAATTTCTCATTGCAATTTAAGACACACTAGTAAATAACATGTTTTAGGACCAGCATTATATATCAAACTTCAAAGAAACTGAATTTCAACGCCAAGCATAATAATAAAAAACTTTGACTTTGAACCAACGATGGATAAAATTCATTGCTGCAATGTTGTTTTCTCAACATAGTTTTTTTAGAAATAGGATATATTTTGGTTCATAATTAAACCGTAAACCGTTTCTACTTGGTTCTGATTTAAACCGTTGGTAACCGTTATATTAAAATGAAAAATTGCTTGCTGTCAACTTAGGAAAATTAGACATTGCACACTTACTTGCATGACAGTCCATACAGTATGATTATCTTGATACAAGTGCTCCACTATTTATTCGTGCGAGTACGAAACTGAAAAAAAAAATCTGAAATCAGGATGTGTTGTTCAAGCAAATGATAAGAATAAATTAAAAATCTTGTTACCCGTGAATTATTGTTACAAACATTCAAGGTGTACTTGCAAAAAATAAATAAAAAAGAAGGCTATGCTTCTCGTGCGACGGTAAAAATATGTCTTCCCTTGTTTTCGTTGAACAGAATTCCTATCACACCCCAGAAAATATGTAAGCTATTTTGGGCAAGAATGCGGCCTTCTTTGTTCGGCTTTCTATTCTAAAGGCGTCATAGGCTCGGCGTTGCTAGTGTATGGCAAGGAAATTGCCAAATTTCCACAATGGAGATTCGTGAAATTTACGCAAACTGTCCGATAACGTTTTTCCTCCTCAACACCAAAAGAAGAAGTGTGACCAAGCATGGCTGCTACGTCCATCTAACGATACCATTGAACTATAATTTGTCTTGTTAAAAGGATTATCGAAATCAATGGCAGATTGTAATAATAAGCAACACATCATAAAAATAATTTTAAAAACCTCATACACTGTCAGTTTTTGCAGGTTAAGTCTAGATGAATAAAACATCAATTTTATTTTTCATTCTCTGCTGAATGAAGAGAATGCGCAAAATGACATCCTCTTTGAATGAAATCTCTTATAAATTCTATTTTATTTTGATGACAGAGATTTTTTACCGAAACAACGATAGTTCGAGACTTTGGCTGCTATCTCTTTTCAATATGATAAAAAAAGTGCAGCGTCAATACAACTTTAACTTTTGCCAATAAATATTGTAATAGTTGTATGCTTTACATGTTAAAACGGAGGAAATTTAAACTGCAAATAGATATTCCAATATTATATTCATTTTCTAATATTTTCATTTTCAATATTTTGATGAGCTTCCTGTAGTGGACTTTGTAGTTTTGAATAAATTATTTCTTGCCTCATCGCTCTTTGAAGAGCGACCAACTCCCATTAAGCCTTACGATACGACAGTGAAGGCAATTTTACAATACAAAAAATTCTCGATGCACAACATATCAAATTTTTCTAATATGATGAGGGAAAACCACGTATAAAAAATAAGCATGAAATTCAAAGATGCATGCTTAAATTAGAACTTCACACAAAGAGGAATTTTTTTCAAATACTTCTGTTGATTTTCCATTGATGGGTTTAAATACTTCTGTTGATTTTCCATTGATGGGTTTTGCGACTTTTCTGTCATCATTGAAATCTTTTTAGCTCATGGGCTCAAGGATATTAATGTACACACCATACAATCATCCTCATGAGCTCTGATCCACAAGCTGTTAGGATTCGAGCTGTTAAAAACTTCGAACTTCCATTATGCCCTGTCAGTTTTTCCACAATATGAGGAAAGGCGTCGTGGAATTTTATTTGAACATTTTTGAGCACTTGACTTTGACTGACATGCAATTGCCTCCTAAAACAAAATAAATTCTACAGGCTGCTGCTGCGGTCCGCTCATTTGACCTCAGAGAAACCTGGCATCAGTGCAGCCTGCACTTTATTAATGAAGCCAGTTGAACGAAAAGCTAAATCTCATATTATAAAAATAAAAAGCAACGGAGTATTTAAGTTAAAAATGATTTTAATGACGGTAGACACCTATCACCGATGAAGCATCTGCTTACTTCATGCATTCATGCATTCTGCTAGCTTCATACATCATTGTGTTTACTTTGAACGAGATTTTAAATATTCGCGTAGTTTCCGCATGAGAATTGGGGAGAAATTCTACAATTTTTTGTGATATTTTTCAATCAAATCTGACTGAGTAACAAAAGACTCGATATTTCTACTTTCTATCCTAATACTGATTTTATAACGGCTCTTTTCGTGGATATTCTTCAAAAGAACATAACTTCTTTGAAAGTTTCTAACGACTTGCCGAACATTCTTGATAAATTTTACTCTAACTAACGCAGATAAATGAGAGCACGTTCATGAGATAATATGTCGCCAAGTTCGCGGGAAAAAAGTTTTTAATCCACTGGTTTAAAAATTCATTTTAAAAAATTGACAAAAACTTCGAGGCTTTCCATTCTAACTTGTACCATTTGCCCAAGCATTTCTGTAATTAAAAGCAATGGCCTCAATTGTGTTCCCTGAATCTGTCGAAATTCTGGAATGGAAAAAATGGCAGGCTTTGTTCTACGGGCCAAGAAATTGGGTATTTTCCATTCTGAATTCTTTGAAGTTCGGGCCTCCGCTGAAAATCTGGGCAAAAGAGCGGACTTTAACATTCAGACGCTGGCGAAGGACCATTGAGTCATCCTACGAGTTTTATTCACAGAGCCTTTCATTCAAAATATTCCTGAAATATGCGTGAAGAACAGAAGAAATTCTTTCCATATTATTGCACAGTATCGTTAATATGGTTCAAGAATAACATTGCTGTGGAAAGTAGAGGAAAGCATCAAATATTGTAATTTTTTACATTTTCTCAACATTTCACTGCATTTCTGCTATCGGAATGAAGAAACTACAAAATATGTATCAAAATCAACAATTTCTTAGTGATATTTTCAGAAAGTTATGTGAGATATGACGTTCAGAATCGTTTCATTAATTTCAAATTAATTAAATTTCAAATTAAATTTCAAATTAATTTCAATTTCAATTAATTCCGGCCATTTAATTGGAAATTTTTATTAGATAAATAAAATAATAATTAATCTTGACATGAGTAACATCAAACTGAACAATTTGTTTATGAAATTTTGCTTTCTGTGTAACTTATCGTTAGAGTTTCATATTCTTTGCAAGAATCTTCATTTATTTCGAATTCAGAATACCGCAGTTTTTCAAACTTCAATTGTTTTTCAACGCTACAAAAAAGGCCCCGCCAGCAGCCTCTGCAGAACAATCCCCCAGCCGTTAAAATAAGTTATATAAATACGTCTGCGTCATAAATCTTGAAAGGATCATGAAAAAAATTGAAGAATCTCGGTCCTGTGCGTCGCCTTGCAACTCAAAGCCCCAACCGTCGGCTTCTTTTTCAACGAAGGCTGATACTCCAGCGTCAAAAATGAGAGGAAGCTTCGTTAGTTGAGCCTGAAAATTTTCTTGTCCTGAAGCATTCATCTCCTAGAATAGAGAAGCTGAAAAAGAAAAGAACGCCTCGTATTTACGAAGCTTCGTTTGTCTCAGTCGTTACTCTGATCTGTAATTCTTCAAGCCCTCGTTCCAGTTCTGCGTTGAGTAGAAAAATCGGCAAAATTCGAGCAAGCTTTGTAGTCTTTGTCTTAGGCCTGTGCTTTTCTTTTCGAAAAAATCTACAGCTTCTACAAACCTCGCACGCTGCAAGTTGTGACACTTCTAGACAACAGACAAGAGGATGAGGGAGACAACATCCTCCGGAGCCAAACAAAAAAGTATTTTAAAATCAGAAGTTAAATTAGGTATTCAAAATTTGCTATTTAGTGACTACCGAATTTTAGAAGAAGTAACCATATGTTAATGCATTGCTTTGGCCGGCGTTTTCTAGTTATTTACACGGAATTCTATTGTGAGAAACTCCTTTCTAGATTTTTTAATTTAAACTTCCAAAAAATATTTACAATAGTTCACCTTACAAATAAATAAAATATTTAGATGAAACGAACAAGGCCATTGAGCGTAAAAAATGTAAAAACTCTTGACTTAAAAACACCTACAACTTAGTAAGCCACCAGGAATTTTTAGATTAGAATTAGCGGAATAACATGGGAATTAAAATATAAAAACACGCTTTCTGTCTAGAAATTAGCCGCTGAATTATTCATGGAAAGAAAACTCGCTGAAAATTTTATGTAATTCGTTAGAATTTCAGCCAACTTTAATAACTGAAATTATTTCCCCGATTGTTTGGCTGCAGAGAATCACATTTCTAGAAGAGAAAGCAACCATTGTGCGTTAAATTTTAAATTAATCATGATTTCAATATTCATTTATAATTTTAAAATTTCAACAATGGAATAGTGAGTTAATTGAAGTAGAACATGAACATAATTGTGTTATGGCCGATTTATAATCGCGTTACTTTTTTCTAATGTCAATTCAAAGTATCGGTTATTACCAGTAATATACAGGTTTATTATGAATGATGGATCAAATTCAATAAATTCTTATTTATTTTAGTATAAATTGGAAATGAATAATTTGATCACCAACGGGAAGAGAAAGATTCAAAAAAATTTAAATGATTTTTTAACCAATCTATTTATAAATCTATTTGATGTTCGAAAATTTCAAATAAGTCACTTCCTGGGCGCTGGGTAGGACGCATAGGAAATGAAGCTCTGGCTCTACACTTCTGGCCACCGAGATCACCTGATCTCACCCCATGTGACTATTTCTTATGGGGTTACGTCAAGGAAGCTGTTTACGTCCCGCCTCTACCAGCAACTCTGTTTACGTCCCGCCTCTACCAGCAACTCTGTTTACGTCTGCCTCTACCAGCAGCTCTGTTTACGTCCCGCCTCTACCAGAAACTCTGTTTAGGTCCCGCCTCTACCGGCAACTCTGTTTACGTCCCGCCTCTACCAACAACTCTGTTTATGTCCCGCCTCTACCAGCAACTCTGTTTACGTCCCGCCTCTACCAGCAACTCTGTTTACGTCCCGCCTCTACCAGCAACTCTGTTTACGTCCCGCCTCTACCAGCTACCAGCAACTCTGGTTGATCTGAAGAACCGTATCACTGCTACGATGCACTCAGTAACAGAAGATATGCTTTCTCGTGTGTGGGGCGAGTTTGGCTACCGTTTAGATGTGACCGTTTAGCCGTGCAGCGCAAGGGGGACATATTCAAAATTTATAAATAAGTGAAAAAATTTGAATTTTTGGTTAATTAATTAATAGAAAATTTTTTGAATAAATTGGTGAATAATTGGTGAAAAATTATTTACCAATTAATTGGTGAATAATTTATTGGTGATTATTCACCTTCAATTGGTGAATAAATTATTATTTTTGAATTTACACTCAAATAAATACGAATTTATAAAATTGGGCCCATCATTTAGAATAATCATATACTCTCAACCTGCCAGTAGTTCACATCAATCAAAAAAATTCACAGAGAAACTCCCACCAGGCCTTCTGGATTGTTTCGTATTCTGATCAGAGATTCATGGAGCCTCAGTCATAAATTGTTACCTCGTAAAATGTTCATTGTTAAAAGATCCTAGATTCCCGCACAACCAAATTAGATAATCCAACACAACACGTTACGATGCAGTCGAGCTGCAATGTTTCGGTGCAAACTTGCTAAACAAATGAAGTTTGGGAGCACTTAAGCCGTCATTTTACGAGGGCTCCACCAACGAAAGTCCTGCCACGGTTAATGAAGCCAATCTCCATAAGTATGCTGGTTCAGTAACGTCCCTATTTCATTTGGGGAGGCTTATTACCCTAGAGTTTAGAGCTTGTGACGCCCGCAACACTAAATTTAGTGGCGAATACGTTGACGATGAAAGGCTCCTTGTCCGCACAAGTGATGTTTTTTGGAAAGCTCAGCACGAGTGATACCTTCAGAGATATTTCTTTACTAAAATGAAAACTATACCATGAATTATTATAGTAATTCATCCTATGTATTGCCAATACTCTAGCGGCGATTAAGAATGCAATGTATGCCTTAAGGTTACTTATTATGCAATGGCAGCTCTTAACTGAAAGAAATTGTCTTAAAAATAATGTGAAAAATATAAAACCATATGCAGGCATTTGAGCGCATTCCCTTAGCACCAACTTTTACCAGGGCATTAAAACAGCTAGAGAGACTTTTGAAGCATAAAAACTTTTACAGATGCTGATCTTATTTATGCATTTAAATTTAATTATAACCCTGCTTAAGCAACTGCTTTTTTGATAAACAGTCTTGAATTATATCTTGAATTAAAAAATAAATGCTGATTTACCTGCATATCTATAATAATGAAATTGTCAGTGAGTGTGAAAACGACTTAAAAAGCCTTTTATTTAGAGTCAATTTCACGTAGAATAAGGTTTGTCAAAGAAAAAACGGAAAGTTACCCTTTAGACAATACGAAAAGATTTGTACTTATGGACCCTCATGAGATCAGTGACAAATTTTTTTTTCATTTTGAGGTTACGAATTGGACTTTAAAATAGGATAAGCAGAAAAATCGAACAAGACAAATAAATGAGTTCTTTGAAGTACCTCTGTCGGAAATTCAAGTATCAATTCCTATAAAAAATTGTATATATCTACCTAAGCAACTACATGTTAATGAACATCGTTTATACAGGATTGGACTAAGAAGTTAAGCCGCAAGCATTATTTGCAATAATTACAGCTGAATATTTTAATTATTTATACTTTTTTTAATCCAGCATATTTTAATTATTCACAAGTGATGTAAATTGATCAATCATGTTACTTTAGTCAGTGGAACTGCTCGTTTAGATATAGGAACCTTATGTTCAGCGGCCACCCCGAATACGAATTGATAAGAAAAATTCGTAATCACATCGCCATTTGTCAGATTATGTAAAAAATTAATGAGAAAAATTCGTAATCACATCGTCATATATGTCATATTATGTAAAAAAAGCACTAGTGCTTTACGTTAACAGTTCATGGAAAATTAACGGATGCCTGCATAGGACACTCAAGGCCCGTTTGCTTCGTAAAAAAATATAACTCAGTTCTCACTGCAGTGAGTGACAGAGAGCGCATTTTCTCGTCGACGGAACCGTGAAGTCACGGACGGACAGACAGACAGACAGACGGACTGACATGGCGAGCACAATGGTGCATTTTTCCATAAATGAGAAAATGCGCTGAAAATATTCGTAAACACATAGTCACATTTAATAATGTGCAAAAAATGTGCAATAGTGCATTCAGTTAACGGTTCATGGAGAATTATTGACGATTAATGCATAGGGCACTCAGGGCCCGTTTGCTGAACGATCGTAAATATTAGGCTATGAGTCATAAATCAGTGGACCACATGCGTGATCGCAGAGTAATGCGTGTTCTTACGGCATTACCGCACGAATGATGCGCGCGTCACGCAAATATGACCTGAAGTGATGACTTATTATAGGTCATTTGCATGTACAGCTCGAGCTCGGGTAGTTTCTTGAATTGCTTGTTGCTATTGCATTTTTATAAGTAGACAAATACTCCCTCATAATGAGATTTAAATCCCTGTTAGATCTTAATGTTCCTCACGGAGTGATAAACTTTCAAACATTCTGCCTAGAACATTCAGTTGCAGTTTGCCGCTTTCGAATTCCATGAATATTTTCAATTCAATACTTTTATTTATTTTATTATTTTATTAATAAGGACGTAAAAAAATTACTGCAGGTGAAACAACGTAACATTCATGTTACAGAGCCGTTCGCCCACATTCTGCTAATAATTTTAATGGGGGTCATGCAAATACATTAAATATAATAGGTCCTTAATAAGTTTGCAGTGGCGCGAGCTGTAATGTAGCATTCATGGTCCGCGCTCCGGCCGTGGCAGCGCTCATTAGCGAAGGCGCGCAGAGCAAAATAACTTAAATTCAAATTAATATCGGAGAACTGAAACATTCCGCACGCAGTAATGACAAAAAACACAATTTTTATGAAAAATCACGATTTTCAACGTTATTAATTCATTGAGATAGTGGAAATGTTTCTAATGTGATGATCTGTGAAAAATGTAAATTTTCTGAATCCAAAACTGAGGATGAAAAATAGAATGCAAAATACCATAAGAGTTAATTGATATGCGTATGCTCCGGCTGCTTCTTACTGAACATGTCAAAACTCTAGTGATATTTCAACGTATTATGAATATCTCGGTATTTTTTAGGGCATTCAATTAAAAATTTGGCATGTCTCAGCAAAATTCATTTCGCTTCAAAAAATATCCAAGATATGTTGTTTAATTACAAACAAGGCACCTCGAGCCAAGACCCAAGCTATAATATTCATTATTGAAGACGCATCTTGTAAGCTGCAAGATGGATTCAGTTTTTTTGGAGCGCTATTATTTAGTTCACTTGGCGCTATTTCTTCGCGCTGAATGACCTATAATTAATCATCCATTCAAAATCTAGTATTTTCTACGAATATTTTCCAAACTGGAAGCAACATTTTACATTTTTTATTTACAATCAAAATTTTTAAAGAAAAATTTACCACGTTTCAAACAACATTCATCCAGTCTACTAGGGGAACCGCAGCACGACAAAAATATAATTGTACAAGAACGCACAAATGCGCGACCTCGATCTTTTGGCATCATTGGTGCGAAATTCTTGCGGGCAGAAATCCTGTCCGCCTATCAGTTAAGACTGCATTTTAGATAAAAGGCCGTAAACCTCACTGTGGTAAATTAAGTGCTAAATTCTTCTGGATTTTCAGTGCGCGAATTCCAAGGCCTTATCCAGAAGAAAGCCTACCAAACGAGCGCAAAATATCGTTGAAGCGAGCATAAGATCGGGCCTTTCAGCGGAAAAAAGAGAAAAAGTGCGTGCTTTGGTACACTGATATTGGGAGCATCTTAGGACGACAAAGACGTTAGTGTTACGCAATAAACTTTATTTTTCCTGCTCTGCAAACAAGTTGTTTCTTGCGTATCTGGAAAATGAAGCAAAATAACCATTGTTGTAAGAGCGTTGCGCGCATGAGAGAATAGTAATTCTTGAAATGAAAACGATCGCCAAGTATGAAGTTGGGAATTTCAGAAAGGATGAGAAATTTGAAGTTTAACGAAGACAAACTGCCATTTATGAGGATTATTTACAAACATTTATGCAGTTAATAATATATTAATCAGCTAATCAGTGCAGCAGTTTTGATTAAAAACAGAGCAACTTTAGATGAAAGCGATTTATAAGCAATGCGGAAAACTCTATTTCAGATGCCAAAAAATAATTATGAGATTTATTGTTATGAAATCACAAAATCATGAAAATGCACCCTCCTAAAGCTTACCGCTTTATTAAATTTTTAGCCAACACATTATTTGTCAATAATAACATCGAAATTTTGAGCCATCGTCTAAATTATACATGTATATACACACTTTTGGATAAGAAATACGAGAAAGCTACATCGAACAAAATAGACTGATTATCGGAATGAACAGGGCACAATTCATTGTCAAAATTAGACCTGATGCTGATAACTTACGAGGTTCACCCGACTAAAGTGAACAGGATTTTTATGGAATGAAATCTCCTCAACCATCATTGCTAACATTTTCACAGAAACAAACACTTCTGAAAATACTCACGTTCTGACCGGACGGTCGCGTTCTCATCTTCGATGATAGCCACCTAGGGTGAAAATTCAGCTACTAACTTATTTAAAAGTCAATCTGAATGATTGGCAATAGAAGGCACTGTTGCCCAGTTCCCCCCACGGGCGGTTTTAAATCTTTCAGTCCACACAAATCAGGGCACTTTAAAACAGACACTCGTAACTCTTACATTCAAAAGAGGTATATAAAATGGGGAGCCCAGTCAGGGAGAAGGCACACTGCGTGACCAAAGACGAATAAGGCTCGGTAGTTAATAGCTGCCACTTTAAAGGTCAAAGAAATGACTATACCAATCGGCTCGCAGGACCCAACTGAGTTGACCTAAATTAAAGACAAATGACAACAATCACTAACACCTCGGAAAAGGTCGGAACCGCATGTCACGTTGCCGATCTTAGTGAACATTACTTATTAATAATTAATACAATTTAGTACTAACTGATTGATTTAGTCCTAAAAACTAATCTAACAAAAATGTGACCAAATATATTGAGCTATTTTTCATCATTCACAACGTCAACTGAAATTAACATCATACGTGAATTGCAATCACGTGTTTCTTTTCACTATTGATTCACGATTCCATCGAATTCAAACCACGGTCCCTTTGGTTCTTAATTGCCAACATTTTCCTCAAGCAGGGGTCCGCAATTGCAGGATCTTTAACTAAAGCCTCGTCTATGATTTTCTTGGCCTCACGATCTTACCTCATCAAACTTCCAGGCACCGAAGTTAGGTTACCGGCCCCACTCCACATCCACGAAGTTTATCGTGTCACAAGCCACAGGTCTCGTCGCGGCTACACTTTTTTGGTTCAGTTTTATGAAGAATTCCATACATGAACATGAAATCCTTAGGACACGGTAACTCTTTATTTATTATCCTATTATTGTACGAAAAATTCTTTATTTTCGTTCCGAATAGAACTGTGTGTTTTCTTTCAACTATCATAATGGAAATTCGACTATTTTCAACGAGATTTCTCGTTTGTGATCTTGAGATTTGATATTAGATAAAATTAAATTTAGATTAAATATTAACTGTTGTGAATAATTGTTATACTTTAGAATTCAATATTGCCTTGAACGAGATTTTTTGCCGACGTAGCTACGCAGAGTCCTATTTATTTCAAGAAATTAATAATTTTTCAATTTCATAATGAATATGAAGTAAGAATTTAATAAATGCATGCGAATTGTCATAGTAAACATTTTCTTCAAGTTGCTGTCACTTCTCTGCATGGTATCATAATTTTGAAGATATTATTTAAGTTGCTTGAAATCGAATTTGGATAAAATAACCTTTGAGTACTGCTACTTGTAAATAAAATGTATCAGTTTAGTGTGCAGTAAACTAGAATGTGGTATACCTCAGAGGGTCCAAGTTCATGCGTGAAAATAACTTCTGAATTGCACTGTTTAAAAAAAACAATTCGGCTTTCATTTCAATAAGAAATCTGAATGTCAAATACTCTCATTTACCATGAAATACTCTGCATTATATACAATATTATTAGCCACGTGCCGGAAACCAGTCAAGACATTCACATCATTCCAAAAATCTGCATGGGCCCTCCAAAATGGCGTCCTATTCTCCCCATTAACAGCTATAAAAAACCTATCCCCAGAAATTTCTTCCCTGGATGTAACTCTTCTTATGCATTCGCCGTTTAATGCAGTTCGCTATTTATCTTTAGGTCAATTTTATAGGAGTTATGAAGTAAGTTCAAATAGATCTTTAAAAGCTTCGGTGCGAGTGTAATTGCTTCCTGTCGAGCGAACATTTCTCGCCATCGGCTGACCCCAAAAGCGCACCTCAGCCTGCAACTTTTTGGGTAAAAGACGATTTTTCGGAAACTCTTCAAACGAAGACCCAGAGCCGAGCGCGACGGTACCTTATTTCTTCATACATCTTTTGAGAGAACTCCCTGCGGTATTTTATGGAATGTAAATTATTTTGAAATTTTCTACAAAGATGAAAATTATGAAACACTTTTCAAAATGTTCTTCAACTTCAAACGTTTGTCGTTATCAGGCCACGTCCTAGATGAGTTGATGTTTTCATGAACTGCATTTAATCTTGATGAATGAACCTACTATGATTCGCATGCGATGATAAAGATTACATAAAGATAATTTTATGGCGATTAAAATTTCCTTCTCATGTTTAATACACGATTATGTAGACATTAAATGTAAGCCATTACCTTCTCAGACCTTCAATAAAGTTCCGTGTTACTTGAAAGTATCTAATTTAAAATTTAACATTTCAGAGGAACGTGTACATCACATTCAAAATTACCAATAATGTTTGAAAATGTGTGAGGTACTTACGTAGACTGTCCGCAGGTCGTGTAAATGTTTCTGTAATATTTGTTTCAGGTCTGTAATATATGTTTTATTACAGAGTGGACAGGAATAACATCATGGAGTTCGTGTATAGCGCGCAGCCTAAAATTGAGGCAAACAAAACTCTTCATTTGAACATAAAGATTACGCAGCTTGGCCCTGATGGGACTTTGAAGGCAAACTTTTCGTGTTGGGAGAGATTTGGTCGCTGGTTCTACAGGCGTATTATCTCCTCGGCAAGCAGTTCCCCGTTCTTTGCACAAGGTTGTTAATCTTTTTAGCGATAATGACCGAAACTTAGCACTAGTTTCCATTGTGAGCAGAAATAACTCGATTTTTATTATATCTTCATAAGGTAACACATTTGTTTTCAATTATTTCATTCTTCTTATGAGACTTTCCGATCAATTATTTATACAGTTTCTTGTTGACATAATTCAAACATTAAAAAAATTCTCGTGAATTTTAGAACCGGGTTCGTTAATCACAATTGATTATAAATTTTTAAAATCAATTAAGAACAGTATTATTTCTTAATTCTTTCTATTCGTTAAATAAAATGAAGCTTTTGTTAAATAATGGTTTCAGTTTTGGTATTTCGTACCGAATATTAAGAAACGAAAACCATGAATATTAGTTGAAATATTACTATATTTTGTTATTCTTTAATAGAACACATGACTCACACATGAGTTAGTATATTCGTACTCAATCGTACTCGATTTCCCGCTATAAGAAGCATTAAACGTTCTAGTTAATGATGGCTGCAATGTCATTACCGAATGTTATTATAACACGACACCAAAGGCAGCAAACAACCTACAATGTTTGATACAAATAACACAGATTACCCGACATGATAATACATGTTAAAACATTGCAAAGTTTTCAATGCTTCTTATGTCGGAAATTATCGTCGGGTTATGATTGCCTAATAGATGGCCGACTGCATATCAAACTTGTTTGTGATCTTGTTTTCAGAGGAGTAAATGCACCAGGAATCTATGTCATTAATATTAATAATCAGTAAAACTAAACATCTTGCATGTATTTAATGGGAATATTACGCACAAATTGGAACAGCTTCATTACCATGTTGCTAGTCGAATTAAATTATACGTTAGCATATTGCGAACATTCAGGCAAACGCATTCTATGGTATGATATTTTCTATATGCTCTATAGGTGAAGAATCTAATTGCTTAAAACCCTATTGCTTTAAAAATGGCCAAGGGTGTAAATCGTACCGTTTCATAAAATACATAAAATAAATATTACGGTAATAATTTTCCTAATATCAAACATTAACGGAAAAATATATTCGTAGAAGAATTAAGAGTTTAATGTCTAAGAAGTCATTTTTTATTTTCAAACGAAAAAATATGGGCCTAAAATATGAAGCAAGCATCAGCGCGGAGCCCCCCGATCAAACACGAACCGCATTTATTCCAGCTCGCATAAACAGGACTTCAATTTCCTCGGATGTAATTCCTCAACAATTTCATTTCTTACCCTGAATTTTCCCTGGAAATGGTCTTGGACGAAATGGCACTTCACCAGCACAAAATTACGGTGTTTTTCAGTGAAGTGAATGAGATGTCAAGACTTGATTTCCTTTCTGGTAAGTTTATAGAGCCTAAAGAAACGCAGATTACAGCGCTGGGCGTCGTAAATCTTGCCACCAGAGGGCGCAGCTATTCTTTCTTGCCATTGGCTCACCAGAAAGAAACCTTGTGCTAATAAACCTTCAAGAAGTGAGGGCATAGAAGCCATAAGGTAGAAATCTTTCGGGCATTTGACTCTTTGGGCGAGGCTTTGAGGTCTAAAACACGACTGCGTAACTTTGATACGCATAAATTGAGCTGAAATATATATGAGCTACTCCCTCGGTTGCCGCTCTATATATTCTCTATCTCTTTATACCGCCATGCGATGCAAATCAATATAACTACAGCATTCAAATTTAATCAAAGCGAGACTAAGTACAAAGTATGAATCGTCGACATTTTTCATGTCTCCATACACGGAATCCCCAAAATTATTCGTGAGAACCAAATAGACAATAAAAACTTAACTGCTTGGGCGACACTATAAGTCTGGGATTGGCCCTCGAAATGTCGCCCGAGCGATTTTATTTTACGTTCCGCCTAAGGACAGGTTGTGAGTGACTCGTGTGACAAAAATTTTCAGAACAAATTCAGCAGTTCCTTCCTTAAAAGTTCTAAAAGAGACTTCTTATTTCACTCTCGCTAAGGGCCAGTGATAACAGCACCATTAGACAGCCTATATTCCTTTGGTTAACTGAAGGTTCCAGGCCTTTGGATGCGAATACAATGTCAAAGCTTAGTGTATCCGTAGACAAAGGATTAAATTAGCTAGCTTCTATATAATAGAGCGCTCGGGCTTTCATCTTATTGTTGTTTACTGGTATTCAGTGAACTGTACAAATTAGGATCAAACTTCGTCTCAGATTTCTGGAACAATCCACGAAGTAGGTTACTGGTACGGTATTAATCCTAGATTAATGAATGAGAAATGGAACCGTTTTCACGACGAATATTAGAACACCCTAATGTTGGATTACTGGGCCAACCCTCATGGGAGATTACTGGAACAGCCCTCATAGAAGGCTACTGGAACAGCCCTCATGGAAGATTACTGGAACATCCCTCATGGAAGATTACTGGAACAGCCCTCATGGAAGATTACTGGAACAGTCGTCCTATAAAATTGAATGAGTTCTCATCCAATATTACCCTGTACTCTATCTTAGAGATCAGTAACTCAGACAGAGCGGGAAACCTATTTTTCATGCATTTTTTCCGATTTATATTCACTGAACGCGCTCTAATGAATAAAGTTATTGCGCCATTATCCTTAACAATTGAAAAGACGTATCAGAACCATTTACGAATTAGCCGTTTGTCGAAATAGGTTTTTACATTTTGGCTTAACAGTCTAATCCACATGGTAAAAACAATGCTTACAGCGCACCAAACGCACCTGTGGGGTTATGAGAGAAGGGGCCATTTTCCTAAAGGTGGTCGAGATTTTGAGTTATAAGTTACAACGGCCGTCCCACTTCCCGAATTAGTTGATGAAATATTATGTAGGTTGGTATAAAAACGGTAAAGCTCAGTGAGTTAATTGTGGTTGAAAAACGATGACGCCGACTAACACCTGTAAGGTGTCGTTCGTTAAAATAAACATGACATATGAACACAATGGAATAACAATATCAAAAGAATACAGAGAACACAATTAGTAATTCAGTTATGACTGTTGTGCTTTGAGACATTGTATTACATTATAAGAATTGAATTGAGCGAAGAACTTAGCAGCTTACCCCTTAGCTGTTAAGTCCACGGCGGCACACAGAAAATTCTGTAAATACATTAGCCACTAAAGCGTGAGTGGCTAATGTTGCTTACTGGGCATTCTAAACGAAGTATTGTCGCCATTTACCAAACTTTTTTCATTTATAAATTACACGAATGTTATTCGTGCATGAGACTTGATGATTTACTGACTGGATATTTTTTAAATGGTTTCGTAATGAAATTGATGAAATCCGAAATACGCAATCGAGATCAAGATAATTAAATTACCTAAAGTTACAGAGAATGATAATCACAAGTTTGAAGGTTCAATAAAATTATTTATAAAATTCACAACAAAAGGCAGTGAGAGATGTAAATTCGAGTCACTGCAGTTCTCAACAAAAAGTGTTTGATATCAGCGTTTTAGATCGTTTCCCGATGATGACGTTTCAAAATTAACATTAGTATACAGCTTGATTACGTTACAGATGGTCACTCAAAAGTTTCTCATTTTTTGTTTGCTATCAGTGTTGAATTCCTGGTTCTCAAATGCAACTTATTTTGTATATTTCGTTCGTCTGATGCATGCGTGTCTCTGACATTTTACTTTAGTTCAGTTTTAGAAGCATCTATAGTTTCAGTTGCGGTGTTGGCTCTAGAGTCTAGACTGAACAGAAGGAAATGTTTGGAACGTGTGTTTTAATTCTGAAAATCCGTGTAGCTAGTATACTTGACTTTTATCGTGTTATATTTTCTATATAAATGATTTTACTTCTCGATTATACCTTATGTGCAATACTAATTTTATGTAACCATTTTTACCTGTGTATATTGTTTGTTTGCAGAAACCGATTTTATAAAGACAACTGAACGAAAAATCGTGTATTCAAATCCTTCGCCAAACGAATATACGTAACAATCAGTATTACACTGATTTCCACCAACAATAGCAAGACTATAAAGATACACGTGTTCATTTCTACTTAAACGAGGCAATGGCTCGAATAATCGCAAGATATCTCTATAGCGGCAAAATAAATGGAATTGCGTATGGCGAAGAGGAGTCAGATCGAGGAAATCCACGGCGGTTTAAAAAAAAATCGCCGAAAGCCGATGCGTGAGGATAGCCAAGAGCACAGCAACAGAAGCGAGCGAGAAAAATCCTATCGAAGAGTCTAAAAATTATGGCACCATTACTTGACACTAAGTCCCCCTAAGTAGCAATACAGTAATGCGATAATGATCCTTTTGTAGCGTTAATGGCCTAACTTTACTTCATTAGAGAATTTTGCGCAGCAGCGGTTGGTCTTCCATGCGAACATAATGCTTGTAAGTATTCGTCTAAGAAAGAACCCACGGCGATACATGATCTTCACGCCTTTCGTACTCGAAGTGAACTTCTTTTTCCACAAGAAGTTGAGTCATCAAGTAGAAAATCTTTCTTCATCTTCAGGAAGTTTACTAAGAATAGCTCAGAAAAACAGCCCCAGCGACACTTCGTACTCCAAACAAGTCCCTTCAAAATTGTCCGAGATAGCAAGCTAAAGATTTTTCTCGAGATGTATAGATAGACCCTGGGAAAACAGACTAACTCTCGTTTCTGACACAGAGAGACTTCATTTTTCTCAGATACGTTGAGCGATATAAAATATTGTTAATGGTATCGCTTATTACAGCTTTAATAACCTCTTTTAAGTAATTTGTAAACTTGACAAAGAAAAAGTATTATAAAAACTTGGATTTATCCGCTGTTTCTCATAGCAATGGTTTTCTTTTTTGAAGTAAGCTTAGGTCTTCTGACAATTACTATGTAATTCGACCTTTGAACTTGTGAGTCGCAGCTAATATCCAAATTGAAGCCGACTTTGCTTTACGATAATTATGCTAAATATTCTTACTGTATGAATGAAATTCGATAAGCAATTAGTTCGAAAATGTCAAGAAATTCTGTATTAATCTTCATATACTTCGTTCTATTCGAGGGATTTCATTTCATAATTATAATGAGACTTGAATTTGGATTTGTTTCGTTATCCGGCAAAAATGCCAATGATCCTTGATGATCAAAGGGAAGTGTTTTTATCAAGCCTAATTTACATTACGTACTGTAACGCAGCGATACAATTATTAGACTTAACCGCAATCCGTCTTTTAATTGCCCCAGATTTAAAAATTATAATATCTATTATTATTAAAAATATATATAAGACAAAGCAACAGAGATCACAACACGGAGTCTAAATTTATTCAACAAACGTTCGTCAAAAATTCAAAATTTGAGCCTGTTTTATTTTGACGTCTCGAGATTGAGGAAGTAGATCGGGCAGTTCATTATACACCCCAAGGAAGCTTTTATATTTAAAATGAAAAACGAATAATCGAAGTAGACTTATTACCGCTTTGTCGTGTTTCGCACATCTCTGTTAATTAGCAGACCCACATAATTAATTTAATTTCAGCAGCCTTTGAACGGGGGCTAATTAGATGACATTAATCTTCTAAAGCATCAGTTGAGAAAAACAAACTCTTTCAGCAGCTTTTTAATGAAATTCTTCGAAAAATATTCCACGGCGTTATTCCATGAGCCGCTTCTATCCATTACAGCTAAAGTCTTCAATGCGTTCAGTAATGAGGGTTTTTAATATTGGAATTTTTTATCCTGGTCTTGTCGACGGCTGAAAATATTATTCGCTGCTACGAAAGCTTTTCGAACGCTCAATTAAAAAAATACCCATAAAAAATCCGCAGGCCACACAAAAATCAAGGAATGTTCGACGGTCAGCTCGTGAAAACCTACCTCTGAAATTTTCTAATGAAAAATTGCAGATCGCGATCACAGAGTCACAGAAAAGTTAAAACTTAGTCGCATTTTCGTGAACAAAAGTTATAGTTCTTCCTGGCCTTTCACAGTGATGTGGTGTAGTACCAATTTTTAGTGATTTTTCCGCTTGAAATCAAGCTGATCTGAAAGCTGAATAAAGTTTGAAACTTTGTGATATACTTACCGGAAATTGTGTTTAATCAGTTACATGTTACTAAATTTCAATTTCAAACACCGTATCTAATCCACTTTTAATTAAGTGATATCACACTTATGACAATTTTGACAAGTGATATATTGAATGTGTTATTTCACACAAGTTTTCATACACAAGTCTTGCTCATCTGGTGCGCACTGCATGAACATGCCTAAAGTTCTCCTAAAAATTATGCATTTATACTATCATATTATTTTAGTGGCTCCTGTAGTGCTGGATTTATTTAGCAGAAATATCCTATATTCATTTCTTATTTAACAAGGTAAAACATAAAAATCATTTATGACTTTTGACATGGAAGAACAGGTAGTGTAAGAAGATTATTATGTAATAATTCAATTTTTTTAAATTATACTTCAGTCAAATTTTCAAAGATGTACAATATGGGTAAGATACAAAAAAAAGTATGAAAAGATATATACAGGGTGTCCCAAAAAAACGATACGCAACTTTGAATGGCTGTAACTCGAAAAGCAATAGAGTTAAAAAATTTTGGAAGGTCAGGATTTGTTCCCTATGTTTTTCTCCATCTATTCACCAAAAATCAGACAGATCGATGTAGCCATAAGTGTTTGATAGAACTTTCAGTGACGTGTGCTAAAATCGTGCTTGCGCAAAGTTTTAGTGAGATCATTTTGCATAATCATTATGTTGTCTTGACATGCTTTCTTTTCGCTGTTTTATTTTTTGTATCTTTGGTGAGACAAAAACATTGCAATCTTTGGTGAGAGACAATCATGACAATCTTTGTGAGAGACAATCATGACAGTCTTTGGTGAGACACAATCATGACAATCTTTGATGAGACACAATCATGGCAATCTTTGGTGAGACACAATCATTGCAATCTTTGGTGAGAGGAAATTTCAAAACCAAAGATTGCCTCTCACCAAAGATTATCATGATTGTGTCTCACCAAAGATTGCCATGATTGTGTCTCACCAAAGATTGTCATGATTGTCTCTCACAAAGATTGTCATGATTTTCTCTCACCAAAGATTGCAATGTTTTTGTCTCACCAAAGATACAAAAAATAAAACATCGAAAAGAAAGCATGTCAAGACAACGTAATGATTATGTAAAATTGTCTTACTAAAACTTTGCGCAAGCACGATTTTAGCACATGTCACTGAAAGTTCTATCAAACGCTTATGGCTACATCGATCTGTCTGATTTTTGGTGGAGAGATGCAGAAAGACATAGGGAATAAATCCTGACCCTCCAAATTTTTTTAACTCTAGTACTTTTGGAGTTACAGCCATTCAAAGTTGGGGATCTTTTTTGGGACACCCTGTATATATCAAGAAAAAGTATACTCAGTACTAACTGCAGTGAGTGACAGAGAGCGCATTTTCTCGTCGACGAAAACATGAAGTCACGGACCGACAGACAGAAGGACATGGCGACCACAATAGTGCATTTTTTTCATAAATGAGAAAATGCGCTAAAAAGAAGTACGAAGGCACTCTGAATGATTTGTTTCGATATTATTATTAGAATAATTGCAGGTGAATAAATAATTGTATGCACCTATTAATAATTATATTTTTACCTATTTTTTAAGAATTTTTGGTGTAGCGATTTTTTCATGCCGATTTTTGATGATGATTGAAACACTGGCTGAAGAAACATGTGTGCTATTCTCTCTCGAAACTTGGACTCGTTAAGCCTAACACGCTCTCATATGCACCAGCGGACTACCAGCTCTGGCTCTAAATTTTTTTAATTTCGATGTCGGGGTCACAAAGGGGACCACGACAACAAAATTTCGACGAAACAGGCCGAGGTAATCAGAAAAGGATTATGATCCCGGCCGATGTTCACTATAAGTATAGATTTCATACACCAACTGGCTTCAATTTTTTCTAGCGAAAACAAAATTCTAATGTGAAATAGAAATCAGCATGTAGAAAAATAATCCACTGTTATAAAAATTTCCAAGATGAATAACCTTAATTAGAATAGCATAGGAAATGAATTAATATTCACCCACAGTTTCCGCTCAATTTCGAATTGTAGAAACTGTAGGGAAATTTTTTTCTTGCTTTTTATATCCTGAGGTATTTGAATTATTTTCCACGCGCTGAACAATACAGTTTGACAAAAATCCCTACAAACATTTCATGCAAATTTAATAACTTTACACCGGAATAAAAAATGGAAAAGACCAGAATGAAATATCCTGATGACAGTATGGCAACAATTGTTTGTGACGCTCTGTAATATTATTAAAGCGTCCCTGAAGTGCAGGGAATTTGTGCCTAGCTAGGCTGGGACTTTATTGCATTCTCTGCAATTCACGGGAGCGCTCGTCTGATCCCAGGACAACGCGCTTTATTAGACATCGCGTCACTTCTGACGCGCCGAGTGGAATTAGCGATGTTTCATAAGTCCAAAAAATGGGGCCATGAGAAAAAAATGCATTAAACGATTCTGTTTTTATGACTCTTTCTATAATAGAATGCGTCTAATGGATGCTTTTGAACAAGATCTCGAATAATGAGGGCGAATTTGTCACTAAAATCTCATTAAACTCACTTTAAGTTCAGAAAATATTATTTAGTAAATAATTTTTAATGGTCTGTACGAAATTCTGTACAGACAATTTATGGAATAAACAGACAAATCTTCTGTGAACCGCTCTATGACTTAGATAGTTTATTTTTACTGCGTAAATGAATGGCATGTTAACGTTAAGCAAAAATAAATTCTGTTTGATATGTCAGTTGAGTTGTACGTCGCGCAATTTTTGTAACATTTCAGGCTTCCGGAAAAATTTTCATGCGACACAAATTAATAAAAAAAATATAATTTCCGTGCTAGTTCTCAAAATAGAATATTAATAAATAATGCTTCTATTTTTTAATTGTATTTATATTGGCATCCAAAATAAATTAATTTCGAATCACTTGACACATTTTTCCTGAAAAACCCTTCAAAACGTAAAAAGTTATTCATGTTAAGATGTATTCGAATGGAGAATGAAATACGGCCTTTATAGTGCCACACACTCGTCGAAGATTGCTACAGCTCTCCTGGAGCTCTCAAGACCATGTCGACAGGTCTGTTCCAATTTGGGCGCCACAAGAACTCCTCAAAAGAGAACCTCAGTCGCGAGCGCAAAGGTCAATACGATTTTTCAAGCGCATAATCTCCTTTCATTTGTTCAGTTCAATGCAGTTACAGTTTCCTAATATACATCGCCGTGTGTACGCATACGTCACGAAATTAGTCGAAAGAAAACATTTATAAAAGATTGATGAAGAAATTCGCGTGCACCAGTTTGTTCATGCGTGCACCAGTTTGTTCATTAAATTGGCAAGCGCGTGCACCCGTTTGTTAATGAATATATAATGTGACAACTTCGAAATTTAACAATGTTGGGGACGAAAAATTTAAACATTCACAAAGTCAAAAACAACACGGAAAATCATGAACAACAGTTCTTTATGATTTTATCAAATAAAAAATGTGCTTCGATGTATTAAATTTCTGTGCAGCATATATTTTTTAACCGTGGCGATGACGTACGAATCTATTGCGCGTTCTAATCTCAAAGAATATATAGCATAAAGATGTCAAGTTCCTTAGCAATATTCATCGCACTTTCTCCATGAAGAAGATTGAAATACTCAATCATGCATCGCACGCAGTCAACACACGTCACGCCAAACAGATAGTAAAAATTTCAAAGATGTGAAGTTAATATTGTAAACCTTCTGAGGATTTAATGGCATCAAATTTAAATGTCTTCTTCCCACTGAGTTATGTCGTTTTCTTTAAGTACTAAATTATTATGCCTGGTGCGTAAGTCATATACATTTTCAAGGATCCATTCGTTTATCCTCTTCTAATTTTGGTTCCGTTATTTTTTGAAAATTTTTCAATTAATTAATATTATCGTACGTATAACTTCAGTTGCAGTTAGCCATTGACCTTCATTTGCAGTTAGCCTTCATTTGCAGTTAGCCGCGTGTGAATATATCCATCGAGGTACTATAAATCAATATAACTTTCTCATCTAACTGATGCTCTCATCAATTTAAAGTCTGCATCTAAACTCAACAGGAAGATGCATGAGACTGATGGAAACACGCTTAAGTTTGGCAACTTTGTCTATAACATTTGTTGTACTGCATGTGAGTGAGAGCTTTACTTAAGTGCATTTTAATTATGGTCTAGTAACTGTTCAGCAATCCTCATTGTAACTTTACTAATAATTTTCCAGATGTTAAATGTATTGACTAAATTTGTTACGCTAGTCCTACGATTTAAAGTATCCCTAATAAATGGGATCCTTTGCTCTCGACTGATAGACATCCCCGAAGAAGCAATACAATAAAAATACGAAGGAAGTTTACCAACAATTTCTCAGATGTTAAATGTATTGACTAAATTTGTTACATTAGTCCTATGAGTCAGAGTATCCCTAATAAATGGGATCCTTTGCTCTCGACTGATAGACATCCCTGAAGAAGCACTACAATAAAAATACGAAGGAACCTTATCTCGCAGAGCCTAAACCAGTTTGAAGAGGGTGGCTTGTTGCTGATGAAGCTCCTCAATAAACTGCCGCTCGAGCAAGGATAATTTCACAAGCTTATGTCCTCGTCTAATAAAAGATTTTTTATTTTATTCCAGAATTTACAAAGCAAAAGTGATTATCAATAGAAAATGATATATAATAGCTATTCGAAGTTACGCATGATATTAAGACATAGAATTTTAATATACCTGTCGCCTTTAATAATCATTTTATATAAACTCACGGCCCCATCAACTGCATTTTTTGCATCATTCTTCTTGGAGATTGATTCAAACTCTGCACGCAAAAATATGTATAAGATCACCGTTTTTTTAATCCGATCAATTCCCGTTACGAAAAATCACTCTTGTAGCATGCGACTCACTTGCAAGAAGTGCTTACTGAAATATAATCTCAAAATATTTTGATATAAACATAAAAAATTTCATTAGCTCATTGTTTTTCAAGCGTTACAATACGTATTCAAGGAGCTCGGAGAAAACAAAGGTAGTTGGAAAATTCCACTGCTGCAATTGTGCCTAACTGGTGACACCAGTTCACATAGATGGAAAATTAAGTCATTGCATCGTCATATTGTATATACCTAAACTATAAAATCATTTCAATGACTAATTTGACTAATTTTCCTTTGTATTTTACTCTTCACACCAATCCTTATCAAAATTGAACCCAGTCCTAGTCATCAATATATTATATACTAACTGTTCCAGCAATAATAACCTGGATTATTTCTCGCGCCTCTGCAAAGGAATCTAAATAATGTGAGTTACTCGGTCGTGATATGTTCCTTAATAATATCAATAAATGGCAATCAGTGAAGGCCGTTCGCCAGTTCGTATTCTTCCACTTGCCCACAAAAAAAAACCTAAACCAGTCCAGGGCTAACGAGATAGTGGCCCCCTGAACTACTAAGGCAGCAGTAGGCACTCCTGATCAGCTGGGAGCAGTTGTTGAGCAGTGAGCTCTAGAACAAGAATTTGAATAAATACTGAAGGTTTATGGTGAGAAAAAGGCAATATTTCAATGCGTTCACCATTGAAAGACATTGGCAGGGAAATAGCTCAGTATAAGTGTCGGTAGCAGGATGTAGTGAAGGCCAGCTTCAATTTCCTAGTTCTTCGCAGTTAATCTGACGATATTTTTACGCATTAATTTGATACGCATGCGAACTATCTTTGAATTCTTATCGGTCACCTCGCACTTCATTTTAGTTCTATTTTCTTCCAAATTTGTAGAAAATACAGTCTCTATTGTCACATGCATGTAAATATCATTTCCATTTAAATATTTCAACTCATTATAAATTGCTCAATTCGCAGCACTGATTTCACGTTAATCAAACTCAACATCGCTTACACGATTTGTGGCCCAACAGGGAACTATGAATTTCTTCATCGAGCGACTTTGCTGGAACTTGTCCAATCTTTACTTTGCAGTTCAGCGACTTTCCAATTCATCGATTAATTGCAATTCATCGATAAATTTTGCAATTCAGTTTCAATCTATTTCAACTGAAGTCTTATCCATTACTTTAGCTCTAGTTTTAGCACCATTGATTAGATTCCTTCAGATCAAGTGTGAACCGTAACGGTTACGCAATTAATTAAAAGTCCATCGCGTATTATCTAACCTTCATGAAAACTAATGAAATAGCAGATTTTCTTTAACATTGTTTTCGTCTGAATTGTGGAGCGATTCGTGCACGGTCGAAAAATTATAATAGTATGAACTGCTGATGCGCGCTGATCCCAAATTAAATATAATTTTTTTCGTACATGAAAATGAAATATCAAAATGTACACTTAATTGTCGAGAGTTTCTCCTTATTAAATTGTGTTTATTTTAACGGCAGATGTATCGGCTGTCGCCTCGGGCGCTGTCGGCGCCCTTGTGCCGCCCCTGTCCTGCTCTGAATCGGCCTTCACACAGAACCCAACATGAGAAGGTGAACTTCTCTTATTGAACGACTTTTTTTTTCTTTTTCATTAACTGTTCACAAATATCTTGAAAGTTATTATTTTTATCGGAAAAAGAAAAATAAAATCTATTCTAACAAAAAATCTATTAACAAAAAATCTATTAACAAAATCTATTAACAAAAAATCCATTAACAAAAATCTATTAACAAAAAATCTATTAACAAAAATCTATTAACAAAAAATCTATTAACAAAAAATCTAATACCAAAAATCTATTAACAATAAATCTATTACCAATTTAAGCAAACTAACGGTATAAATTATTTGCTAAGGCGTCAATATCAGGCCGCGTGATGGCCATCAGACGGGAGGACCAGTCGGTGTGGGAGCGTCGGGCCCCGCTGGCGCCCCAGCATGTGAGGAAGCTCGTCAGGCAGGGCGTCAGGGTGCTGGTCCAGCCCTCCAACAGGAGGGCTTACCCCACGCAGGTCATAATCAATAATTAAGATGCATTTCAAATATTTTGAAGAAATAGTTCTTACTGCATTTAATTTTAATATGAGAACTAACTAGCAAACCCAGCGTAGGTCATAAAAGATATAACTCAGTACTCACTGCAGTGAGTGACAGAGAGCGCATTTTCTCATCGACGAAAACTTGAGGTCATGGGCGGACGGACAGACGGACAGACAGACATGGCGAGCACAATAGAGCATTTTTTCCATAAATGAGGAAATGCGCTAAAATGATTATCATTCAGTACAAACAGAGAAATTTTATATTAATAATTCATTTGTACTCGATTATATTATGATAACTAACTGGTGTATCCTACTCTCAAATTAAAATATCAATATAATGCAATAAAACATGATTTTTTAAGTAATTTGCATATGGCACTGGTTTTATTATAAATACTCCATACATATATGGCATACTCCAGGCAGGTCGTAAGGTATAATCACCATTCAGTACCAAAAGAATATCTTGAAGGAAATAATCCATATAACATCCGATTACATATGCATTGTCATTTTAAACTTTAAATAACATTCAGTATTTGTCATTGATTATATTTTGAATGCAATGAAATCCATTCTTTAGTCTGATCACCAACCTGCGTCGTGTGACGTACAAATATTGTTCACTAATCTGTCCGAAACACCGGACTGGCAATATTCTGAGTGTAGAATGCGATGACAATACGAAATAGGGACCAACAAGCCTCACGTCTCTATAATAAATGGAAGTGACAATATGACGAATGGAGCAACAAGCCTCACGTCTCCATAATAAACGGAAGTGACAATATGACAAAGAAAGCAACAAGCTTCACATCTCTATAATAAACGGAAGTGACAATATGACGAATGGAGCAACAAGCCTCACGTCTCTATAATGAACGAAGGTGACAATATGACATTGGGAACAACATGCTTCACATCTTCATAATAAACGGAAGTGTCATTAATACATAAGGGCAAAAGCCTCATAGCTTATATAATAAACATAGCTAAGAAGCTCGAGGAGAAATTCAGAGAAACGCCTTTTAAATTTCTTAGAGGTGAGAATCTTAAAGTATTCATCCAACAGGAAAAAACACGCATTTTTTATGCTGGGTATATAAGGTCTTAATGCCCTTAATAAATAATGTCGGCACTGCTATGGTGTCTCTTGAATCCCTAGCGTTCTTCCTGCTCAATAAACCAAGGGTTGGCCAAGGTTTTTTTTTTTTTTTTGCCTTGGTATTTCTAATGTCGTCTTCTCAAACACCATCTTCCCTTATATATTAAAAAATTATGCTGATTTTGCAGGATAATTCTCTTCCTGAAATGCTTTTTTGTACTGAAATAGAATCAGATCGCACGGAGAGTTTATTATTTCGTAGCTAATATACTGTGGAGCAGTCGGTAAATTAAATTTTTTTCAAATATGCTAACAGAATCAACGACTTATTTACTAAAATGAAAGCATTATGACCATCTTTTTCCTGCTTTAATATCGCATTGTAACTCATAATCGCACCGTCCATACTAGATAATTTCGCCTAACCGTATCCCCGGCCTTCCAACAGTTTCATTACATTATATTTCAAAGAAATTCATTAAATTAATTATTAAATTTCTAATAATTCCTTTGTTTTCACTGCAGATGTATCAGCAAGCAGGCGCCAAGATACAGGAAGACATCGGCGAGGCCTCGGTCATCATGGGCGTAAAACAAGTCCCAGTCGACAAGATTATCCCTAACAAAACTTATTGCTTCTTCTCGCACACTATAAAGGCTCAGGAGGCCAACATGGCGCTGCTCGACGGGCTGCTCGAAAAGGTTTGTGACTTCACCTTGCAAATTTTATTTTATTTATAAACCTACGTATTTATCTTGTAGCAATATATTTTCATAACACAATGGAAAAATTTGGCAAATTTTTCCTCTTTGTCGCCCAATCTAATCAGTAGGCTTTACGAGAGGTAAAGTAATTGCCGAGTCCTTTCGTTTAGAATAAATTAATGAAATCGTGTTTGGAAGATTTTTTATTCATCATCAATCCATTTTTACGCAATAATAAAGCAACGCATTTATACACAAGTTTACCTCGAGACTATTAAATATGAATAAACTTAGAAAACGAACTCAGTCCGTGCATTTTGTGCAAATTTTCTCGAATACGTACTGGACGTCCAAGAATATTTCTTGAAGGAATGAAATTAATGGAAGTGGTCATTAACTGCGAATTCACATCCTGATTTTTAACTATGAATTTGTGCAATTTCAATCCGCAGAACGTACGTCTCATTGACTATGAAAAAATGGTTGATGAAAGTGGCCAAAGAGTCGTTGCTTTCGGGTCGTTCGCCGGGGTAGCGGGCATGATCAACATCCTGCACGGCCTGGGCATCAGGCTGCTGGCGCTAGGTCATCACACGCCATTCATGGTGACTATAGTGTTACTGTGATGTACCAATGCAATCTAAAGTAAAAGATAATTTCTGTGATAAACGCACAAGTTGCACTTGATTGGTCCGTATTAAATAATGACTACCGTTTTCACATTAGGCTCTACCATTTCTTGAGTATTATACATTCTGATAGATTAAGAAATTTTCAATGTAAATATAAAAAACATATATATAAATAATTGCGATTCCATCACTCAGTTACAACCATCATACATCACAAACCCACGATATTTTCCCGGAAATGTCCCAAATAACCGAATTTGCGTGGCATTACAGCACATCGGGCCAGCGCACAACTACCGTAACACGGAAATGGCCCGCCAAGTCATCCGAGACGCTGGCTATGAAATTTCGCTAAACATGATGCCGCGCTCTATTGGCCCTCTCACCTTCGTCTTCACGGGCACTGGCAACGTGTCGCAAGGAGCACAGGCAATATTCCAGGACCTGCCTCATGAATATGTTACCATCAAAGGCCTTAAGAAAGTTGCAGAAAAGGGATGTGAGTTTTATTGCACTATTGTCTTGAATTTATAACCGTTTAACACTTTATTCTCGTACTTAATTTAAAACAATTGTTGTATTTGCAGTGAAGTTACTTCTTGCAGTTGCGTGGCTTCGACCTCAGAGCTCGCAGCCTAATTAATTACTTCAAGAAAAAATCAAATTACGAACTATTGTTGTTGTTACTTGTTGTTGTTGTTGTGCAGGGACGAACAAAGTTTACGGCTGCGAAGTAAGTCGGGAAGATCATCTCGTGAACCGCAACACCGGGCGCTTCGACGCAGCGGAATACGAAGAGCATCCAGACCGATACATCTCCACCTTCTCCAGGAATGTGAGTCATACATCTCCACCTTCTCCAGGAATGTGAGTCATACATCTCCACCTTCTCCAGGAATGTGAGTCATGCATCTCCACCTTCTCCAGGAATGTGAGTCATGCATCTCCACCTTCTCCAGGAATGTGAGTTATACATCTCCACCTTCTCCAGGAATGTGAGTCATGCATCTCCACCTTCTCCAGGAATGTGAGTCATGCATCTACACCTTCTCCAGGAAAATGATTTATGTAATATCATAGTTTACAAGTATCTAACTAACTTAATTTCTCATTTAAACTTCATAACTATACATATAATGCAAAATGCCACCATTTATCACCATTTGCATCACTTTTCGTAAAATGAATGCATAAATTTACAATTTCCCTGGCAAAGTAATTTTGCAATTAGCAATTTTTCCTCGAATTTGCCGTCAGGTTGCGCCTTACGCTTCAGTAATTGTGAACGGAATTTACTGGGACGTGAATTCACCACGCCTCCTCACCATCCCCGATGCTAAATTCCTTCTGCAGCCTGTCTATTCTCCATGGCTACCCAGTTCGGTGAGCTCAAAGGCATTAAGCAAACCTACAATTTTATACTAATTGGCCTTTTCAGTCGATTGCTGAATCGACTCTGATTACTAATCATTCAAAAAGATTTTCAATCTCTAATAAAATTCTTAAATTCACAATGGTAACTTTTTATCTTTTTCGCCCGGAAAGATATAAAGTTTAGATGAAATTATTTACTCTTGAAAAATTATACGATTCAAATCTGATAAACTGAGATAAAATTTTAATATTCGCCATAAGTTATCAAATAATTATTCATCTCTACTTTCAAAGCTAGCATTAAGTTTTATGAAATCGTGATTAAATTTCATTTGAAGGCGGTTTTCTTACTTTCACAAAACTGGAGGTGGCTCCATAGTTATTATTATGTTTTATTAAAACAGAACAAGCGTTTTTTAAGGAATAACCAAATAATTTAACATCAAACATTGCATTTAATTCTCACTATCTCGACTATCTCATTGCTCTTATAATGAAGAGAAAGATCTAAACTTCTTGCCCAATAATCCTTGTTACACTATATTTCGTAGCCTGTCTTAGAAATTCGTTCTCACTTGGAACGTTAATGAGTCCGGGCTCGTCAGGAATTCTGTTTGCCTTGTACAGTAAAGGTGGGAAGCTTGTCTTACGAAATATGACAGCGTCCTAATGAAATGAGAATAATGAAATTTAAACATGACGCTAGTCCATAAAAACCTGGGCCTTCTTTTTTGTACGTAGGCGTTGGCTTCCTCATTAAAAATCGCTCCTCCGTCATTCCGGTTCATCATTTCATAAAAATGGTAATCGCGGTTTTTTTTTAGCTCCAAGATTACGAATTCGCCAAACGAGTTCAAAAAACTAAAAATTGCGAGAGTCCAGCCAAGCTTCTATTTTTTATATTTTTTTGCCTTCCCATTGTCCTCCTTTCTGAGAAATCAACAAAATCGAAGCTTCAGAGAAACGGAGTCGACACAAAGTTTTGGCAAATCTTTGACTCAAAAAGAGACGTGAATTAGAAATCGATGAAACCCACGTAGGTTTTGATAAAGAAACACAGCGTTGTTGGTGTTTTCGCTAGTCTGCTGCGTTTTTCAGCTGGTGCATGAACGTAACTCCGCTGCTCTTGTTAAATTTTTTTTACGCGATTTTGAGTTCTTCAATGCCGTTTGATTTTAAAGTTGACCAGTTCAGTATTATTCGCTTCTCCTAGAACGGAGAACGTCGACTTCCTAGTGAAGCACTGAATTTTTGTGTAATAAAAAGTATCTATTCAATATTTTTCAGCAATGCTCTTGAAGATAGAAATATTGTTTACTGAAATTTGTTTTTTATACATTAGACATAATTTATAAAAATCCTCTAACTAATTTTTATTTTTAGTTTTTAGGAATCATGAAAATACTGTCCGTTCATCCATGGCATCTTTTCAACTGTTACTTTCGAAATAATCCCATCATACCTTCTTCCAATGAAAGAAATTCTATTTTCTGAACCTTTACGTGCCCAGCTTCCGCATCGAAGCACCATTGAAAAGCTTCGAAAATATTTCCCTCCGTTTTACATAAATTCTTCCACCCTCAAATATTGCCCCGTTTCTCAAACATTTTAATAAGATCAAGCAAGACACGACATTCGGTTTGCAGGAAGGCGCTCCCCCTTTGCCCCACCGAATGCTCGGGATCTGTGACATTTCCGCCGATCCCGGAGGTTCCATCGAGTTTATGACCGAGTGCACCACCATCGACAACCCCTTCTGCCTCTACGATGCAGACCAGAATGAGGATAGGAACAGGTATACACCGAATACCGTATTTCTGGGCTTTCATAAACATTGGGAACTCATGCGTGTTTTCAATGGTACTATTAAGCGTTATTTTTCCATCGGTTGCATAATTTTAGTACAATTTAGTTTAGTTTAGTTGTACGGCAAGCAAGATATTCTTGTGTGGTTTGTTTTAGAGATTCGATAGATTTTTCGCCAATATTGGAGGCTCAAAACAAAAAATTTAAATCCATTATCATTCTAGATTGAAGTTATGCACTATGGGTGATAGGCGCAATTATCGAAATCATTTTCATTGCTCAAGTTTCTATTGGCTTCTAGATGCTTCAGTACAGAACTTCAACCACAATTTGTGTCGATATAAATATTTTACAGCAGTCAATTTACATCAATGCTATACATTTTTGTGGACTTTATCATGCTATACAATCCCTGTGAACTGCTTTATTCCCTGCACAGATGGAAGAGATTATTCATGTGTGTTGATTTCATGTGCGTGTATTTGATCGACGATGTACCTATACATGAAACCAAATCATTGTGAAAAGTCCCAATATCTAAACCTATAATTTTCATTTTTAGTTCCGGTTTATGAACTGGAACTTGAGTCTTCCTGGTTCCTTAAGATTCATATATGCCTTCTAGCTTTATTCGTATTTGTTGGACCGCTATGATCGGCTTTATTAGATATAAAGGAATATTTTAATTTCAGTTTCAAAGGACCGGGAGTGTTGGTGTGCAGTATAGACAACATGCCCACACAGTTGCCTAGACAGTCCACGGACTCGTTCGGTTCGATGCTCATGCCTCACGTTGAAGACATACTCCACTCCGATGCTTCCAAGCCTTTCCAGGAGCATCAATTCACGCCGGCTGTCGAATCTGTGAGAAGCTTTATATTTATAATAAGAAAGTTTTTATAATATTTTTCGTGTAATGCTCTAAAACGGCGAATGTATGATGTTTAATGGGATACTTTAGTCTTAGCCAGAGCGTCACTTCGAATGAATGATATTAAGCATACGATTCAATTAAGACCGTTAAATTATCCCGCATTATTTTTAATGACAAATGCAGATACAAGATATCAGTTCACATCTGATGTAAAATAAGGTTCAAGTCGATAAGAGGATTATTCTGCGTTTTTGCTGGATGTCTGATGAAATTCAGCAACGTACGTATGGCATTAAGCTGAACCAAAGCAACACGATTTGTTCACTGTCGAAACCCTGAAAATTTTAATGATGGAATTGTTTCTTCATAATTTTGATAGTTATTATCAAACTTATTTTAATAACTTTAAAAACTAATGTGAAGTGTGCAAGCCTGTACCATGCAATATAAAGACTTACTAATTCACATAAAACCTAAAATGAGATTAAATTGAATTAAATGAGATTAAATACTGATATTATCAATTAAGTCGACTAAACAGAGATAAATTTCTGACAATTAGAGAACTGTATTGCTCTGTTTTTGCTCTTTCTATTTATTTCACACAATGGCATATGAAGGTTTCGTTTATTGGTTAATATTATCAGTTAAACGTACTGTACTGAAGACCAACTACTTCTTCTGAACATTATAAAAAATAAACTTACTAACATTTACAGTAAATTCGGCCGCTAATAATAATAGAAAAAGTGCATTTAAATTAAACTGAATACAAAGCTACCTTTTCTCGCAGGCTGTCATCACCAGCAACGGTTTGCTCACACCAAACTTCCAGTACATCGCTGACCTGCGTGAAAATAGAAGGCGAGTTTGTGACGGCGGTGACATGAAGGCTTTAATTTTGTGGATTTGGTCGACGAATCCATATTTTATGATCCAGCAGCATGAAAATTAAATTTGGTTTAGTGCCTAAAAGCCGGCAAACTGAGTCAATTATATTTCCACTCTCATCAAAAAATTATTTTTCAAAACTTCAAACGACTTCTTCTCGGTTTGTTTCAGCTGTCGAGTTTACTCAGTTGCGAAAAAACAAATTTATCTAATTTTTGTTGCTATAAAAAATTATTAACTGTTGCAGTTCTAATAAATGTTATTATTGTTCGTCTAAAGCAAGCATGCTGCCCTCCTCTCTGGTTTCCATTAAGTTGAAAAAGCAATTAGCTAATTTCATAAACTCCCCTCCGCACGACTCGAATTTGCATTCGCCAGTTGCCAATATTTATTAGCGGAATTCTGAAGCATAAATCATTTCCTATTCGCTAGAAGTAAGGGCCGGCTGGGAGATAAGCTCGGTACATTGTTGATATTGAACGCAACGAAGCCAAAAGTCTTTGTTTTCTCTCGATAGATTTGGAACGTATTGAGAATTTCCGCTACGTTGACTTATGATATTATTGTGGACTTTATTATTAGGTGCTGCTCCAAATAATTTATTCTATTAGCTGCTCAGTTCATTTAATTCTAATTTTCGACATTGCCAATATGAATAATTTCTTGGCACATGGTCTCGGAATTTTGTTATTTACTCTGCATTACGTTGAGTTAGACACCATGGGAATAACGGGATTTCATTCATTATTGATAGTCCAAAATTGAGATGTATGAATTGTTTTCTTATCTGACATTTATCTGACAATATTATTAGCAAAATAAAGTGTCTATTTATTTCTGTAATAACCAATAAAAATTCAATCTTCGAACCGTTCCATCTCTCTCAAAGTTCAGAATTTTCTTACAAGATAATCCGTAAAGAATTTCTGTGAACGAAATTTTGTATCTCAATCTGTCTAAATTACTAAATAATATGCGTTTAAAAATTACTTTTTAAAGACAACACTTCAAAATAGGCCAGTGTCTTAGATGTTATAAATGTACAATGAATTTATCTTATTTTTAAATATTAAAAAAAAAATATTTTATAAATTTTTTAATATATAAATTGTTTTCGATTTCTAAAATTATTTATTCTGTCAATTGATTCATGCATAGTCTCCGACTTTACACAAGTGTGCAAAATTTCGGTTCGATTGGACAGGTAAAAGTGTGTTAAATATCGGTTATGAGATTTGTAGCAGACAAACAAACAAACAGCAACAAGTGAAGTTAAAGAGAAGTGTTGTCATTATAATAAAGACATATTACCTGATACTTGATGCCACACTTTTTTCGTCCATCACCTCAACACAGAACACAGAAAAATGAAAAACAATTTATTGGAAAAAGTTTAATTACTAATTATCATTAATTTTATTCAAAGTTTATTACTTTATTTAAAAATTTATTACATTATTAAAACTATTTATTTTTATTAAAAGTTTATAATTTCCTTTAAAAGTTGATTCTCGCTATACTATTAGGTGATTTTTGTGATACTATTAGGTGATTATCGTGATACTCGTGATACTATTAGGTGCAGCTTGTAATCCTGGTATTATTTCAAATTAAAACAGTTTTTAACTCTCTGGCGAAGACTGACTCGTTAAAAACTATGATAATACTTCGATGATGAGTAATTTATGATTTTCAACTAATATTTTTCCCAATTGGCATGCCAAACATAAATATCACAATACAAGGAAGAAATTTCAAAAGCTTATTATCAAACCAACGTCGATTTTTACCACCCATTCGAACCCTGACCCCAAAAAAATATAGTCGTACAAGGAAACAAATTTTAACAGTTTATTATTAAACCAAAGTCGTCTTTACCACTCATTTGTTTTCTGACCCTAGCTTCAGCACCTTAACAAAAATATCGTCTTAAGAAAAAACAAATTTCAAAAGTTTGTTATTAAACTAACGTCGTCTTCTCCACCCACTTGTTTTCTGACCTTAGCTTCAGCACTGAAATAAAAATATCCACGATCAAGGAAACCAATTTTAACAGTTTATTATTAAAATAACTTAGTCTCAACCACCCATTTGTTTCCTGACCTCAGCTTCAGTGCTGAAATAAAAATATCCACGTTCAAGGAAACAAATTTTAACAGTTTATTATCAAACCAAAGTCGTCTTTACGACTCATTTGTTTCCTGACCTCAGCTTCAGCACTGAAAGATCAAGCGGACGCTCTGGCTTCTAAGTACAGCGCCGTGACGCCCGTCCTCCTGGACATCTACGACAAGCCAGAGACGCTCCACCAGCTCATCCAGGGCAGAGATGTCGTGGTATCCCTGCTACCATATACCATGCATCCCACCGTCGCTCAAGCCTGCATAGACCACAAGGTCAGGACCTATACTTTCAAAGAAGTTAAGAGATCGTAAGGTCTTCAGCCAATCATTGACGACCTTTCGAACAAAATCCACCAATCACAGACAAGAAAATAGAGCGTATGTAAGTACTTGACGTTCACTTAGCGAGTTTTAAAGTATGGCCCCAGGACTACAATATCCTGAAAAAATATACATACAAGAAGCTGAGACTGATATCGATATGGAAGCAGCTATAAGATGGTGTATGCATGTTTCTGGGTGTTTTTTTTATTGCATTATTATTTATTATTGTTCAAAGTTAATGCTCCAGGGTTTTTTATTTTATTACCTTTGGATATACGTTGCTTCAGAAATTTAGATATAAATTATTGGAATGAGGTGAATGAATGAACATCCAACTTTAAAAGTCAACCTGAGCGTCTCAATGTGCAATCATAAAATGTTAGCAATCGTACATATAATATAAGGAACAGGTAACAAAAAATCCTGGGAACATGTATCCTAATTCTTTTTTTCGTGACTCTTTTTTATGGCGTCTCCAATGGTAAAGCAATAAAATAAATGTAGCATTTGGAAACTGCCGGGTAATTTACGAGCTGCTGGGCTCATGGCGTGAAATTGAGAAGCACGACAGGATTACAACCGAAAAATAAATGGCCTCAAAAGAAGATCACCTAATATTTTTGGGGAAAAATACTTTACTTCTAATTAACATAATGGTTTTTCAATGTTCAGATATTTTATGAGGTATGAGAAAAACCGCGGAGCGCGGAAGTATTGAGTAAAAATTATTCGAAGTTAAGTACTATTTGCCTTTCTATAGTACACGTTTACAGTATTTAATGGCGATTGTTTTCTCACAGTCTCGGTCTTTCATTTTTTATAGGAAGACTTGGTTGTCAAAAAATTGATGACCACCAGTAGAATTCTCAAGCACATGATGAAATAATATACGTTTAAAAATTACTTTTTAAAGCCAACACTTCCTAAGAATCCAGAATCTCCAATCTTATAGATGTACAATGAAATTCTCATCTAATTTTCAAAAATTAAAAAATTAACATTTCAATTTTTTTATTATATATAAATTTTTTAATATATATAAATTTTTTTTAATATATACTTTTTTCCAAATTATTTATTTTGTTAATTGATTCATGCATTGCCTCTGACTTCACACAAGTGTGCAAAATTTCATATCAATTAGACAGGTAAAAGTGTGTCAAATATCAGTTATAAGATTTGGAGCTTACAAAATTATTTTTTCAATTTTTTTAATTTTGAAAAAAAAAATTAATTTTTAAAATAATCTATTTTGAAATTTGATTCATGCATTGTCTCCAATTTTACAAAAGTGCGCAAAATTTCAGATCGATAGGATAAGTCGAAGTGTATTAAATTTCTATTACAAGATTTGTAGCAGACAGACAGACAGACAGACAGACTGACAGACAGACAGACAGACAGACAAACAAGAAGTGAAGTTAAAGAGAAGTGTTGTAAAAATGAAGTTCAACAAGCCGGCAAGTCAGAGTAGTGATCATTTTTAACCTAAAATGTTAACCTTATGCACTATAACGTCAAAATATGATTACGTCTCGGCACACGTTCCTCCCTTCATATTGTACAGAACCTATAGAGATACATAGCGAAAGAAAATTTAAGAAATTTATTATATAATTAATTTATTTTAGCTTATACGCTTGGCACGTGGACTCGGAATTAACATATTTATTATGTATAACACTGCATCAAGCTGGGAATAGCGGGATTTCATTTCTAATTATTTATTCACAAGTGAGATGTATGAATTGTTTTTTTATTGTACAGTATTATTGTTTTTCTGAGCTGTAAAAAGTAAATCATCACTTCTAGATCTAAATAATCTTCTGTGGTTCGAGCAGGTTAACCTGATGACAATTTTCTACGCTTCTCACCGGTTAACCTGGAGGCAATTTTCTGCGGTTCTCACAGGTTAACCTGGAGACAATTTTCTGGTGGTTCACACAGGTTAACCTGGTGACAATTTTTTGCGGTTCTCACAGGTTAACCTGGAGACAATATTCTGGTGGTTCTCACAGGTTAACCTGGTGGCAATTTTCTGCGGTTCTCACAGGTTAACCTGGTGACAATTTTCCGCGGTTCTCACAGGTTAACCTGGTGACAATATTCTTTGTTCTCACAGGTTAACCTGATAACAATTTTCTGTGTTCTCACAGGTTAACCTGGTGACAATTTTCTGTGTTCTCACAGGTTAACCTGGTGACAATTTTCTGTGTTCTCACAGGTTAACCTGGTGACAATTTTCTGCGGTTCTCACAGGTTAACCTGGTGACAATTTTCTGCGGTTCTCACAGGTTAACCTGGTGACAGCCTCCTACTGTTCAGCGGGCATGGCGGCCCTGCACGGGGCGGCAGAGAGCGCAGGCATCACCGTCGTCAACGAGATGGGGCTGGACCCTGGCATTGATCACCTTCTTGCCCTCGAATGCTTCGATGAGGTGCTCATTTTCATTAAAATTCTTATTTTGCTGTATGAAAATTGCTATAGGAATCTCTTTGAATCTTCATCGCGACATAATTATTTTATTTGACTTTTTAGAAACAAATACTGTATGTAATATTCTTGCCAGAATTTATGGTGAGATCGTTAAAATAAATAAAAAAAGACGGTTTTCTGCTCTTCTAACTTCAAATATATCTACAAATAAATGATGTATATTTGACACTTCGTTTTTGGTCACCTTGACATTTGTTCGACTTCAAGATGTACGAGTGATTTGCAATGTATGATCGCCTTGTAAATTTATGATTGACTCCTTGATTTGCGATTGAGCTTTTAATGTAACTTCAGCTCGATGATGTACGTTTGGCTCAATGATATAAGTTTGACTCAATGATGTACGTTTGACATTTCTTTGCATTTTTGACTATTTGAACTCGCGTTTCTCTTTTAAGACTCTCATATGTACGAAAGACTTTTTGATGAACGAAAAACTTTTTGCATGAAATACTTGTTTTCTACATTTTGTCAAGTCAAGTTTATTTTTTTGTACAATAACATGACTCAGGTGAATTTCTTTGTACAATAACATGACTCAGGTAAATATCTTTGTACAATAACATGACTCAGGTGAATTTCTTTGTACAACAACATGACTCGAGTTCATTTCTTTGTACAACAACATGACTCAGGTGATTTTTTTTTGTACAATAACATAACTCAGGTGAATTTCTTTGTACAACAACATGACTCAGGTGAATTTTTTTGTACAATAACATGACTCAGGTGAATTTTTTTGTACAATAACATGACTCAGGTGAATTTTTTTGTACAATAACATGACTCAGTTGAATTTCTTTGTACAATAACATGACTCAGGTAAATATCTTTCTACAACAACATGACTCAGGTAAATATCTTTGTACAATAACATGCCTCAGGTGAGTCGAGGTGGTGGCAAGGTGGAGTCGTTCACGTCGTACTGCGGAGGTCTCCCGGCCCCCGAGTTCTCAGACAACCCACTACGGTACAAGTTCTCCTGGAGCCCGCGCGGTGTGCTGCTCAACGCTCTTGCTGATGCCAAGTATATGATGAACAACAAGGTGCTTATCATCGGTCTCAATTGTTGGTTACTTTATGGTGAAAATATAAACTAAATTATCATTTTATTATCTCTTGAAGTAATGAATAGATTAAATTGATAATCAAGAGCAAATTAGCTGAATTTGAGAAAAAGTATAAAATTTATAGTATCGATTATTCATGTAGGTGCATGCCATGGTCACAAAAACTATAATTAAACCTAGATGTCACCGCTACGAGCCTTGCAACAGTCAGGATACGTCAATCCCCTTTCAATCCATTTGTTCCTCCTGTTCAATTTCCTAATCTTAACCCAAATCCATCAACTTTAATCAAGTCAACTAAATTATAAGCAAATTATAGATGATGTACTATTTATGAGCTGATATTAAAATTACATCAATCTCTTTATTAAAAATATTTTTCCTATTATACCATGTTTAAATAAATAAAGCAGGGACATTTTGAGTCAAAATGTTCTCTGCGTGAACAGATCGTAGACATACCCACGGGCGGGGCTTTGCTGGCCGACCATAAGCCGCTCGACTTCATCCCAGGCTTGTCTCTGGAAGGTTTCCCCAACAGAGACTCTACCGTATACCGTGAAAAATACGGTAAATAAAAGTATTTTTTATTTTATTTATTTATATATTCGTTTTGATGGTTGAAATTGTCAAATATTACCTTTATTTTTATATATGCTGTATATTATTTTTCCATTAAAGTCGTTGACATTGTTCGTAACTAACAATTCCTTGTTGCCCAGGCAACGTGAATTTTGCAGCACATGTTTACGCCTTGTATTTTACAAAAAAGTTGTCATTTTTTATTTAAGTTATAGCACTAGTGGGAAAAAATGATTTCCCAAAAAATTTCATAAAGTATTATTGTGATATGCATAGTAAAATAACCGTAACTCATACTATCATGTAGCAAACCCACTCGCCGGTCATTAACCGTGAACAAATTATCATTATTCTTATCAATGCATCATTAATCTCGTGGATGCTATCATTTCTTAATTTAAATTCTACACCTTTCTTCGAGTAATAATGATTATATTGTTAATACTCAGATAAAACTGACGTGCGCGCGGTGCTGCTCGACACGCTGCGATACCGTGGCTGAACCAACCCCTGAACCCAGTCACTATTTCCCTAGCGACTCATCATTTAGTATAAATTGTACCACTATTTTATGTCCCCAATAATGACAATTTACTGTTAGGCATAACTGACGCACACACGGTGCTGCGTGGCACGCTGCGCTACCGTGGCTACGCTGACTTTTTGAGCGGCCTGGTGCAGCTGCGGCTGCTGGAGGAGAAACCTCATCCCAGCCTTCACCCCGGAGGCCCTGACGTCACATGGGTGAGTGAGAATTATAAATACAAAGAAAACAGCAAAGTTTTTCAGTTTCGGAGAAAATTATGTGAATTAAAATGGCGTTTTATTTGTTTTTAAAATTCTTTGTGAACTTGTGCTGTAAGCATAATAGTGATACATAGAAAATTGATTATTATCATATGAATATGGCTGTCGTCAGCCGCCATACTCCCTTCAGAATGTGCTAGCATGGACCTAGCAGGTCAATATTATGAATACTAGCAATCTATCGGCTACCACATTTCTCGACATTCGAAGAACTTCGAAGGTTTTTTGTTTCACCAAAAATACAATAAAATTTATTCCGTATGCGTGAAATTAATATTTCCATCATTGGCCTGCGAGTAGAGCTTATTTTTGACTCGAGTGTATTCACGGTATAACATTTCCAATGAATTTATAAGAATAGAATAGAAGTTTCGGCACTGAAGAAAGAGACCCATGGCCTGTTGCCAATTCTTGTACATTTCGTGTCTTGATTCACAAGGGACACACAGTGATAAAGTAGCAATTCATACTTCAACCCAAGCGCCAGCTGCTGTGCTCGCTACTGGGTGACCTCGACCCGAACATGTTCTACGACAACCTCAAAGCGATCGTAACGGAGCGCGTGAACGGCAGGGACGACATCGTCGCAGGCATGGAGCAGCTCGGGCTTCTCATGGACGAGATCGTCACCAAACATGACACGCCTCTCGACACGCTCTCATCGTACCTCGCTAAGAAACTCGCTTTTGGTTAGTTTTTTCTTAGATGTTTCTGCTAATGCTGCACATATGATAAATTTATCTGTGCTCAGTGAATATCGTATCACATTATATCATATCATATCATAATATATCATATCATATCATATCATATCATATCATATCATATCATATCATATCATATCATATCATATCATATCATATCGTATCATATTATATCATATCATATCATATCATATCATATCATATCATATCGTATCATATCATATCATATCATATCATATCATATCATATCCTATCATATCATATCATATCATATATCATACCATAGTGATGCCTGCACTGAAGAATAGGCCTGATGTAGACTATCGCCGATTCTAATACTTTTCGTGATTTATCCTCAGGAGATCTAAAAACAGATCCTTTGACCGGATATTTTCAAAGCTGACGATAGTTTAAAATAGCTACTAGACTTCTACCAGGTTCAATCTGGTGCATAGGCATTTCAAGTCTGAACATATATTTCTCTATAGCTTTATCTAGCCTCCTCTAGATCTAATCTAGAACGAGTTCATACTCGGAGCGTCAACATGTTCTAGATGTCGATGAATCGAAGCGAGAAAAAGCGTTGTCGCATGGATGAATTGCAACGCAGTTTTTTAGTTTATAGCCATTACATATTCTATAGGCTATATGTTAACTGTTAGGGCCATTCATTAGACCAAACAATTTCTCTTTTCAGAAAATCCTAGCTTTGTATTTTCATGATTTACAGTCCCGGTCATGAATTATTTGGAACTTTTTGTGATTGAGAAATATAATTCACACTTTCAGCCACACATTAGGGTAATCAATACCAAATTTATGAACACATGCAAAGTAATTAATTTTGGACCCTGGTCCAGAGCCGGGAGAGCGGGACCTGGTCGTACTCCGCCACGACATCGGCATCGTCTGGCCCAGCGGTACCCGAGAGAAGAGAGGTATCAACCTCATATGTTACGGAGACGCCCATGGTTACTCAGCAATGGCAAAAACTGTCGGGTGAGTGCACAAGTTGTTTTATTTCACTTTCTTCGAAACAATCCTTGATGTCAGAACTATTCTGTTGTGGACATTTTATTTTCTTGTGCCCATAGCGTGGCACTATACCACAGATTGTGCGCTATATTTATTCCAATAACTGCGTCAGAAACCATTTAATGTGAACTTGACAAATAATTCTAGTAATAGCAGATAAAAATCAAACACATAACAATAATCCTAAGCATACAATAATTTTAGAACATGATTCCCAGATACCCGTGCGCTATAGCGACTCAGATGGTGCTGAGCGGCGAGATCCAGAAGCGGGGGATGGTGTTACCCTTCACTGCAGAGATCTTCAAGCCTATGCTCTCGAGGCTCGCAAAAGAAGGCATAAAAGCCACAGAGACCATTCAGTTCAGCTCTTAAGCGCTGTCGAGCCTCACAAACAAATTTACAGCAGCGTAACGTACTTCATTGCAGGGTTTTCATCTTAACCGCACATCACTGCGGGGTTAATCCTGTCTGGAAAAATGTATGAAAATCTGATGAAAACCCTTGAAAACCCTCCTAAAATTGTAATGAAGAAAATTACTCATTATCGAAGTACTAAATAGACTAGTTATTGTCTATTTAGTTCATTTTTCTTTTAGCTTATGATCCACGTAAGAATCATTTACATGACATCAATTATAGAAATGTTATGTTAGATGTCGTAGTGGCGCTGTCAGTTGTTTGCTGCAACTGCTTTACAATTTGTTCCGTTGCTCGTGATTGCATTTAACGTTGGCTTCACGTGAATCAATAAATTAATATTATACGAGTAAAATGCAGCAAACAAGAAGTCTTTGTTCTACCAAGCATATGTTGCAGAAGCATCCAAGCTGTGACTGGGGCTTGGTTCGTCTTTCAGCAAAATTTTTAGCCCTCATCGCAGTTTCATCTGCGTTAAATTAGTGGCCAAGTAGTTAAATAGTAATGAGTTTTCATAGTACTCATACTTTAGCATTTTCAGCAAACGATTAATATTTTTTCGTGACTGAGCGGAAAAAAGCTAGCGATAAGTGTTATAGAAATGAATATTATTTTTATTCCAAACAAGCTACAATTAAATTACTAAATATACTTGATAGGAAGAAATATTCTTCAACGGAAGCGTCAATGAAATGTGAAGGTCTTAGTAGATGAACATTCCCGTAAGAAAATTTATTGTAAAATTCTATAAAAACTCGGCATAATTTTTTTCAACAGAATTTTCATGTTAAAAGCTTACAATAGTCACAAATTTTGAAAAATCTATTAACTATTTTTTCTGTAATTAGCTTGCCGTATGTCATCCACTATGACCTTCAGTAGATCCGTCATTCGAATATTCCCTTCTTCAAGAGACATCTATTTAGTTAATTTTGTGTCCTTCTCTTCTCCTCTTTCATATCCTAGGATAATATGTCGTGATTTTTAACATATCTGTACTATTTCTATATTATAAACAAGAGGAATCGTCATCATACACCCAAACAGTTTAATTTCTTGTCCAATTGTTATCAGTTAACATCTGTGTGTTATTTGCGCAACTATCGCCCATATTGTTGACGAATTTTTTTAAACTGTGGAATAAATGTCAAAACTACGGCAGTCCATTCCTGTTGGAAACTTCTCATAGAAAACTATTTTAAATCGTGTTGATTAAGGCTTGTAACGATTGCAGGTCCCAGCAATAGAAATTTTAAAGAAAAAAGAAGAAATTCTTTTTTAGAAGAAATTTTTAGTGAATATATAAACATTTTTAAGAGTATTCGTTGTTTGTGTGTTCCTACTGTTAGTAGGCTTCCTATTCGTTGTGTTAAAAAACCTACTGGTAGTAGGTTTTTAGGATAGAGTGTTTTCGGACTTTGAAATTTTCGTTTCATGCGGATTCCACTATCGAAATTAAAATTAGTCCGTAAAAATGTTCGCTAATGCAGAAATATCAGAAAAGTAATAGGGCCTACCATCAACAAATAACAAAATGCTGCTTGTGAGGAAAAGTTTCTTTCGATCGTATCATTCGTGGAGTTTCAAACCATTACAAGATAGTTATAATGCTGGAAAGGTATTTTCAAGCAGCCACTTCTCCAGACGAGCAATATCAGTCAGAAGGGGAGTCGGCTCATTTCCAGGATCATCTTCGGTCATGCTGAAAGTTGGGTTTTTAAATGCCCCACAGATTTGCCATTATTCTAATTTCTCCCAATTTAAAAAGCCTTGCAAAATAGGATGTGCCAGTGGATTTTGGGGAGATACTCCTACAGCAGGTACATATATATATATATATATAGCTATATTGCCTAGCTAGGCGGCCTAGGCCTATATAGAATATTTTCATAGGCCAAAATCTGTCAAATGTGGCACTTCAGCACTTTTTAATCCCCTTTGCTTTGGTCCTTTTTTCAGCTTTTTACTATGTATGACAATTTGGAGTATTGGCCCTATTCATAGTGGCAAACCAGAGATTTTTTAGAATCAGTTCATTTTTAATTTCCTCATTTACTCAAGATTTGAACCAATTTCTTATGTATGATAATGCTGGTATCCATGATACTTTACTTGTCTATTTATAGGACTCAAAAATGAACTTGAGGGAGAGTCTAAAAAACTCTCTGCTTTGCCACTATGGCCCTATTATTATCAGGAAAAAGCTTTATTTGAATTGCATATATCAGCAAACTTTTCAGATGCAATTTTGAAAATTGAATGTGAAAGAATAGCTATGCCATTCTTTTTATTTATTTACCTAAGAACTTGGGTTAGGATTGAAGAGGGGCTAGGAAGGGACAAAATCAACTTAACTAGAAAATTAGTCAAAAGCACGTGTGTATTATACCGATTGCCGGAGAATTCGGCCAATTTTACCTTTTCCTATTTTGCTTTTCTCATTATTATTATAAAAAAACAAACTAGAAACAATCTATTTTCTATAATTTTCAGCTACAACTTTTAAAAATCACAAATGAAATGATTGTTTTTACCCATAATTTTAGAAAATGCTGCTGATTGTTCAAGCTTTCCTCTCATTTTGGCATTAACAAGCCAGTAGATTCCTAATTCCTTTTAGGTTATTTAATCTTTTAACATGTTGAAAGTGATTCCCAAAACTGCTGACTGCCTGCTTATCCCCACTGGTAGGATAATAGGATTTTGTTTGGGTTTGAATTGAACCTTCTAATTTAAAATAGGTAATAAATATGCCTTTTCTGGTATTCAAATAAAGCATTTGAACATTTTCCATTATTTAAAATTTTTAAATTATATTATCAATACAATGTGCTAAAAATTAGAATAATATCACTTTTTGGGGTTCTTTTAAATACTTTATTTGTTTTTATAAACAACCTGCCGCTGCCTGTAGGTTGTTTTGCAGCAGATGGAAATCAGCAACAACCTACCAATGGGTTGTACCCTATCAAAATTTTTAGTTGGTGGCGAACCTGAATTAGGAACCGCCTAGGACTAGGACCAAACATAAATCAGCTTCTCTATGTCTATGTCCGCTTTTTGGTCTACATTCCGGCCCCCGAATCAGACAGCTACCAGAGCCTGGTGAGGGGATTCTGCCAACTCTTGCCCTACTCTCAGGAGACCATAAAGTCGGCCAGGAGGTTCTGACTAGTCGCTGATTTCGATCAGTTGGCCAACTGACCCAGAATAACTTTGCGCCGAGTGTAGTGACTATTCGGCCAAAGCCTAGGCAGTCCCCAAATTTTGTTAGGGTAGGGTATTGCACTTAACATCTTAAAATACCTACCTAGTTAATTTAAATGCTAACAAAAATGCACAATCAAGCCAAATTTTTATACAGTATTGAAAATTATGTTATTTCTGAGCCATAAGAGTTTACTAGTAAGGGAAAATTTTCCCATCTTATATCACCAGATCAGCAGAACAGACAGAAAATTTTGAGACCCTAGTGATTTGTCCAATCACAATCATCTGGCCAATTTACCAAAACCACATAGAATGCTGTCTGCTGTTATTATAGATTAGTTTCTATCTGTCTAATGACTAATGCTAGTAGTAGAAAATATTGTTGTTTGTTGAGAATTGTCTTGTTAGTTTTAGCCTTGTAATGATGATTCCTATGTTGGTGTAAACTCCTAATTGATCAAACTTCTTGAATCTTTCTAGTGGAGCAGCTGGTGAGGGGAGGAAGTTTGGATTACTTGATCTTGGATTACCTCTCAGAAATAACCATGTCTTTGCTGACTGCAGCAAAGGCAAAAAATCCTCAACTGGGCTATGCTCCTGACTTTGTTCTGCATGCTGTGGGACCACAACTTAAAAACATCAAAGATCAAGGTAAAACATTTCTTTTGTGACAGCATTTTTATTCAAGACAAGTGTTGGCAGTTAACCTTGACTTATTTTTATCGCATTTTCTCATTTATAGAAAAAATGCACTATTGTGCTCGCCATGTCCGTCTGTCTGTCTGTCCGTGACCTCAAGATTTCGTCGACAAGAAAATGCGCTCTCTGTCACTCACTGCAATGAGTACTGAGTTATATTTTTTATTTGATTTTTCGAGTCTTCTCCTTGGAGTATTATACTGTTTTTCTTGCAGTAGTTACATACTATCAAAAACTCCATATACCTAAATCAATATATTGGAGTCCAATATGCCATAGATAGATATAAAGTTAAATTTTTAATTTATTTATTGTATTCTTTTCATGAAATTACAGGCATTCGTGTGATAAGCAATGCTGGAGGCATCAATCCAGCTGCATGTGCTGCTGCACTCCAGACTGCTGCCTTAAAGGCTGGAATTGATATCAAGGTACTTTCTTATTTCAAAATTCTAAAAATGGCAGTACTACTACTAGCAACTGTCATCAATATCTATTTTCAAAGTTTGTAAAAATATTTGTTTTAAAAATTGAGAGATATCAAATTTTTGTCTCCATTGTAAAATCTGTTAGCACTGCATTAATTATACAGGTATTCCATTCTTATGTATTGACTCTTTGTTTACATTTGAACTAAAACAAACTTTTTTCCAGGTTGGTGTTGTTACTGGAGATGATCTTCTGTCTCAAGTGCACACTTTTGCAGATGCTCAAGATTTAACAACTGGTGAACCCATGCCAGCAAAACCCCACAGTATAAATGCCTACACTGGGTCAGTTTCATGCTCTGCAATTTTATGAACTTGAATCAGCCAATATAGCAAACCTTTTTACTAGAATATTTTTACTAGGTACTCTTATCTTATATCTCACAGTGACTGCCAGCACTGAAAGAGTAAGTGACTTTTATTGATTGTGAAAAGGAATAATGGTTCCAATGTCACGTCTTTCTATCAAATAAGTAGCAGTTGTGTTACTTACTAGATGGATATATACCTAGCTTATTTGTATGTTGGGGGACTATGCTGGGACTTGAATTTGAGGTTTGTTTAGTACTATGTCAAAGTTTGCATCTTTCTCATCTGCTTGTCAAATAATTATATTCCTGCAGGTTTTACCTGACATAATAGTGTCAAATGCACATAGCAACTTACGCAGAAATTGATTCCAATTTTAGATTCTGCATTCTTGATGATATTTTAGCATCCTAATGCTCAGTAGTGATGGTTTTTATCAAATTGAACAAATGTAAATTGAAATGCATCAGACAACTCTAACATGCTCTGATAGCTTGTTCTTTGTGCAGAAATATTGTCATGAAGTTGCTGCATGCTCTTTCTGGTCAATTGATGTGTTGAAATGTTGAGGTTTTCCTCATATTTTTTGTGACATTGAATTTTGGATATTGTACCAATATTGTTTCTGTGTTCTTCTAGCATAGTTTGTACTTTACCTCAGGGCTGGTGCCATTGTGCGTGCGCTTGAGCTTGGTGCTGATGTTGTCATCACAGGCCGCTGTGCTGATTCAGCAATGGCTCTAGCTCCAGCTGCATTCCATGTTTGTACTTTTGTGCTTCTAACAAACTGGACTAATTATTTCTAAAATTTCCTAGGCCATGGCATGTTGTATTCATTTGTATATCCTTCACTCTGCATTCCTCTGTACCAATGTTAAAGATTCTATCAGAAACTTCTACACTCTCTTAATTCATCAAAAGATGTAGATTTGTTCTATCCATATTCACTCTTACCCAATTTATGTATGAAATAAAAGTAGCTACCTAATCCCACTATATCACTCTATTACTGTCTTACATATACTCCATTTTATCTCGCCATAATATATTTGTTTTGCCTCGCAGCATGGCTGGAAGCTGTCATCCCTGCAAGAGGCTGCCGGGGCAAGTGTGGCTGGACATTTGCTCGAGTGTGGCGCCCAAGCCACCGGTGGCAACCACACTGACTGGCGGCTGGTACAAGACTGGCACAATATGGGTTTGCGCCAACATTAGTTATTATTTTCTCTCATTTAAAATACATACATTCCAGGTTTATTTAATATTTTTTTTATTTTATCATCCGACATTTGATCTTCAGTTCTGTTGCAGACTCCTTTTTAATGAGGTGTGATTAATGTCTTTTCTCCCATCAAGGCCGTTTTAATAGGTAATGCTCAGGCATCTATATTCATGATTTCATACATATTAATGTCTCTTTGTGCTCCTATTAACTTTAATAATAACTGATAATACTTATGCTTATGTTTGTTCACTATTCCTGTAGATTCAATATTTCGTTCACCATAATTCAAATTTGCATAAAGGTTTTGTACTACTGTCGTTTGTAGGTTTTTCATATTTCTGCTAGCTCTCTGCAATTCTAGAAGAAAGTAGGCTATATTTTGTGCACCAAACAGTTTCTGAGACTGCAACGAGCAGAAACCCTGTTTGCTTATAAATTAAATTAATAGATTTAAATTGATTGAAAACGTTGTTCTCATCACTACCTAAGTACCAATAAAGCGTTTCGTTTCACAGGGTTCCCGATAGCAAGCGTGTCATCGGACGGGGCGTGCGTGATCAGTAAACCAGCTGGGTCAGGAGGGCTGCTGTCGCGCGGTACGGTGTGCGAGCAGCTACTCTATGAGGTGACCATGCACTTATCAAACCACGTTATAATAAAATATTTACCATGCTTTCTGTTATGAATAGTGCCAGTCGTGCACTTCAAGTGTGTGTGTTGAGATTTTTGAAGGCTCAGCACCCGAAAATCTGTCACTAACTCTTAAAATTTTATGGATCTTTGTTTCATGAAAAAATATGACATTCTGTGTATAAGTGACATTTTTGTATCGTGGCACTCAAAGTGAATTGTGCCCAGTAAAATATATAATAGTTAATAATGTGTTACAATACGGGTAAAATTCCAGATAGGTGACCCGAGAAGTTATGTGCTGCCTGACCTTGCTGTGGACATCACGGGGGTGACTGTGGGAGAACCCCAGCTGGAGGACGACGGCCAGATGGGGGTTAGGGTGACCGGCGCTCGGGGCAAACCTCCAACTGACACTTATAAGGTCAGTTGTTCAACATTTATTACAATTGTTACGATTTATTCAACTTATATTCCAGTTTTCATCAAAACAGAGTAGTCACTCGTATAGTAGTTATCAAACAAAAATAAGGTCAGTTATACAACATTTATAACAATTGTTACAATTTATTCAACTTATATTCCAGTTTTCGTCAAAACAGAGTAGTCACGTGTATAATTATCCAACAAGTAAGGTCAGTTTTACAAGTTTCTATCACATAAAACGATTTATGTAACTGTACATACTCTGTCAGTTTTGAGCTTATTTTTAATGAAGCAGAGTAGTTAAACAAATAGTTATCTAATAAGGCAATCATTTTTAAAAATTTCAATTCATTAGATTAGCCGACTATATCTTGTGCTGTGCCTGGGGAATCTCATGCCGAACACAACTTGTCTTCTCTATACTTGAATAAAAACTTTCGTATTTGTTGCTAAAATAAATGTGCATTGCTTCTACGGTTTTAGGAAGACGTTCATATCTAGCAATTTCAGATGCTACCTGGATTAATCATAGAAATTCAACGTTACTTAGAAACTCTCTAATTTAGTCATTTTTGCAATGCTTACCGAGACAAAATATATTAGTACGGTGCTAGGTAGCACTTCAGAAGGTAGAACTTGCATTAAAAATTATATGTTCATCAACTTTTCTACTCTACTGAACGCAAATTTCATGCATGCATTAATGTACACAATTGACAAACATACTCCAGAGTTATACTAAGTATGTTTGCCCTCGCTTATTTTTAATTAATGAAAGATGTCGATTATTGATAAATTCTTTTCGTTATTTTTCAGGTCGGTGCTACTTACCTGAGCGGCTTCAAAGCCACGGCCGTATGCGTGATCGGAGGCCCGTACGCTGCAGAAAAAGGCAGAATTACCGCCCAGGCTACGCTTGAAAGGTGAAGCAGAAAAGCCATACTGGCAACTGATTATTATATATTTAATATTGTCGGCACCAACGGCTGCACCCGAACGGGGGAAGGGCAAGGTTTGACTGTGTATGTTGCACAATGTTCCCCAACCCACGGGCCTTAAGTCATTCATCAAAAATAATATAATAATTCACCTTTAGTTATGATGTCGCAGTATTTCCTTCGACTCGATGGTGAAATGAAATACAATAAGAAGACGTGATTACTAATGGATTTAAAAAAAACTATGGGAGAAAAAATTTCCCCTCCCGGGTCTTTGTGTTGTTTGAGGAATATCTTTAATATATTTCGTATATACAGTGAGGGGAAATAAATATTCGTACACTTGAAAAATCGTATTTTAATGTATGTAAGTACACAAACTTAACAGGAAAAGTGATTTAAATTATGTATAGAGACGCATAGTATTCTTGTGGCGGTATTTGAAGATTCAAATTAAGAAAAGGTCCCCAACAAACATTGAGAATCTTAAGGTGGTGTGCCAAGAAGAATGGTATAAAATACCAGTCAGCATCTGCAAATCATTGGTCGAGACGAATAGAAATAGACTGGTATCTGTTGAGCTGAATAAAGGGTATTCAACCATGTATTAAATTCAAATAATGCGGATTTATTATTTTGTACGAATACTTTTTTCACCCTCAAAAGTGAACATGTTGCATTGTTTTTTGTTGCATTGAGATTTAATTTCTTTTGATAGTATTTTCGAATACTATGCGTCTCTATACATAATTTAAATCACTTTTTCTGTTAAGTTTGTGTACTTACATACATTAAAATACGATTTTTCAAGTGTACGAATATTTATTTCCCCCCACTGTATATTATTATATTTACGTATTATACTATATATCATATTTGTTATCACAATTATTTGAACCTTCGTCGAAAGTGTTTTTTTTTTCTGATTAGATTAAGTTTTCATCTGATGTGGTCGTCTATGTACTGTATGTATAAATATATTTTTATCCATAAATGATGAGCTTAAATTTAAATTCAATTGAACAATTTATTTAATTTATTAACTTTTTTTGTGATCCGTATACCACGGTTTTGTTCTTTCAATATACACGCAATTCATGTAATTATAATAATCTGCTTCGTGTCATTGGAATAATTGCCATATTTCTCGATTATTTATGACTGAAGTCGTTGCGTTTCTGGCAGAGTGAACCGGCTGCTGCGGACGGCTGGGGTGGCGCCGATCACGCAATACCACGTGCAGATGATAGGGGCTGAAGACTCGTACGGACCTCACGCTCGGTCAGGAGTGTGGTGTTAGTTTTGGTATTGTTATTAAAGAGTTGATTTTTAAATGTTGAATACAGTTGATATGTAATATTAAAATGTAGCGAAAAATAAATGCTCACTTGTTGTACTCAAGGCAATGTTTTGTTATCTCTATTATAGTTGATTAATTGCATTCCAGGTAACATACGAGTAAAACAAAGAAGTTAATCGTAAATTTAAAAATTTACAAACTCTGCTAATATTTAGTCGATATACTAGAATACTGCCAACATTTTTTCAAATACCTTGCTTTTTTTATCAAAAAGCCGCCAGAATACTTGATAAAATTAAAGGTTATCAATGCTTATGTGAATGAGCTACGTTGTAAGCAGTGCTGTGGAGAGTCGCGAGAGCGTGCTGTGGCTGAGCGTTCAGCACGCAGCACGGAGGGCAGTGGAGGTGTTCAGCATGGAGGTGGCCGCCGCGGGGACTGGAGGCGTCCCTGGGCTAATGGCTCTCGTGGGGGGACGGCCGAAACCGACTCCCGTCCTCAAGCTTCATTCATCCCTGGTCAAAAAAGTTGACGTACCTGTAAGAACCTCATTGAACTTCTGTTTATACTTCTTGAAATTACAATTTATACTTCTTGAAATTACATAAGCTATGCGTCTGTTATTATTTGTATTCCTAATAAGAAGCACCAAATGCCAAACATGAGAAACGACTCCCGTCTCTGAGCTTCATTCATCTCTAGTCAAAAAAGTTGACGTACCTGTAAGAACCTCCTTGAACTTCTGTTTACACCTCTTGAAGTTCGGGGCACATAAGCTATGTGTATGTTAATATTTGTATTTCTAATGAGAAGCACCATACGCCAAACATGGGAAACGACTCTCGTTCTCAAGCTTCATTCATCCATCGTCTAAAAAGTTGACGTACTTGTAAGAATCTCTTTGAACTTCTTTTTTATTTCTCAAATTTCAGGCATAAATCGGGCAAATCATTCGTACAGTAGTTATTATTTGTATTCTTATTAGTAGAATGTTACACTCACTTTGCAGACAAAGGCAGAATTACCGTTCAATTCGCTAATAAGTAATTTTTCAATTATTAAAATTTCCCCCTTTACTTATTACATTGGAAACTGACGAACCAAAGCTTGTGACACCTCAGTGCGGCGCTGACGGATACACACAATTGAACAGTTGTTGCCGTGAACACACAATTAATGGCAACATTCGAAATTTTTCCGTGGCTGTTTGAATTCATGTTAAAAGCTTTTCAATTATTGTAAATGTCGAATTCTTTTAAATTAAGAATTTTAATATTTAAAAAATAATAAATAAATTATTGTAAATGTAGAATTCTTTAAGGATCTTAAATGGAGCACACAAGTCAAGTATCATGGATGAAAGAACGCAATTACTTGCTATTCGTACGATTGAATTGGATCTCGCAGAAACTGTGGGACAAAAAGCCGCAAGAAATTCTTGCGTTCGTCACTACAAGGTTGCCGGATTCGGTGACCTTGGTTATCATTGCAAATATTTTCGATCGTCCTTCCCGTTGCTGATGGTAATTCTCTCGAATTTTCGTTATCATAATGTTTATTAATGAACAATAAAATCGAAAATCTATCTGCTGACTGTGAATTTTTAGGCCAGTGCTGGTAAAGGAGTAGATTCTGCATAAAAATGTTCTCTGCACTGCCTATAAACACGACAAATTTTTAACATTGCGTTTGGATGGCTGATTTGCATTCAGATATCTTGATTGAAGATGGCTCAATAAAAATCCACTTGTTGAGAAACAAACAACCCTAATTTTTAATTTTTATTCGACATTTTAAAAACTAAAGATGAGGTCAAATTATTCTCTCAATGCATGGTATTGCATTGAATTAGTTGAACTTAATTTTTATTGCTGTAAGCCTAATTTGTTAATTATTGGCTTTAACATGTAGTATTTCCTTATCTTCAGGGCTTGGTAAAAATATACATTGAGTGTAATTATTAACATTTTCAGTTGACGGTGACGGTGGGCGACCACAGCGAGGAGTACTGCGAGGCTGCAGGAGGCGTGCGCTACAGCGCCTACTGCCTCGACAGTCCTGATGCCTCGCAAGCCCCGACTGTCCTGGGAGACTGCACGTGAGCCATATACATGAATTGTTTTATCAACTATATTAATAATTGTATTGTATACAGTTTAAAATTCATCAAGTCGTTTTATGTTTGTATTCCTTTTATTCGCCCGCTTATTATCTGATAATATTAGCTTCAAAATATGCACATTGCCAGAATCTGCAATTTTCTCTTTGATAATTTTATCCCATCACGACGTATCAGCGCCTACAGTTGAAGGGAGGCGAACGCGGCGCTTACAGAAACAATAATTTGAACCAGTATTAAAGTATTATTTATGTGTATAAAATAATATTTTCGGGTTTAGAAATAATTTATCACACCACGAAGTTTATAATATTATTATTGCAGCCACCGTCTGGAGTCGCTGGCATACACGCGCAGTGGCGACAAAGGCGACAGTTGCAACATCGGTGTGGTCGCTCGTAGGCCCGAGTGGCTGCCTCTCCTACAGGAACGCCTTACAGCCGCTGCTGTAGCGCGCTACATGCAACACGTCTTCCCGCCTCACGTTGACCCGCTACTATGCGTCAAGAGGTCAATTACATTGGCCAATTCGAAGCCTGTGCTAGTCTATTCCAACTCAATGATATCAGAAAAAAATTGTTTCGTATGTAAATTCCACTTCCGACTCAATGACGTCAGATAAAAATTGTTCCGTATGTAAATTCCACATGCTAATTTGAAAAATGTCCGCCCTTTTAGTATACTGCATAGTTATTAATTTCATTTTCAGTGCCGACGTCTTTTTAATTGCAATTTTTACTTATTACAGGTACGAAGTGCCAGGCATCGGCGGTTTGAATTTCGTTTTGGACCAGAGCCTCGGTGGCGGAGGAGTTGCTAGTCTCCGTCCTGACGCTCAGGGCAAAGCCTACGGCCAAATGCTCCTCGATTTCTCTCTTGAGCATCTGCCTCCGCTCGACAGACTGTAATCGTGAAGCTGACAGACTGTAATCGTGAAGCTGGAAGACTGTAATCGTGAAGCTGGAAGACTGTAATCGTGAAGCTGGCAGACTGTAATCGTGAAGCTGGCAGACTGTAGTCGTGAAGCTGGAAGACTGTAATCGTAAAGCTGGAAGACTGTAATCGTAAAGCTGGAAGACTGTAATTGTGAAGCTGGAAGACTGTAATCGTAAAGCTCTGGCAGACTGTAATCGTGAAGCTGGAAGACTGTAATCGTGAAACTGGCAGACTGTAATCGTGAAGCTGGAAGACTGTAATCGTGAAACTGGCAGACTGTAATCTTGAAGCTGGAAGACTGTAATCGTGAAGCTGGCAGACTGTGATCGTGCAGCTGCTGTCAATTCATTGTTATTCCGAGGACCTTCACTGCTGGGTAGGACTAACTCTCCGCTCCCCGATAGTAGGATTAATTCAATCTATTATTGTTCAGAATTTCTTATCGATATGTGAATTCATTTTTGCTCATTATCGTTTCAATTAGTATCTAATCAATTTTAATCTGATTTTGTGCTTCATCGTAGAATAGCAGCCTGAAAATCAGGATGATGTAATTTAGTAAATAAAACACAGTGATTGACGGCTAGAAGTAATATATTTGTGAAGAAGTACAAGTTTCTAATAATTACTGGTGCTACTGGAGGGCAATTAGTATGTTATTGTTGCTGTTTTATTGTGTGCCAGATGGACGATGTTATTTACGTACGCGTGGGCAACATATCTTTATATTTATATGTTTGAAGGAAAGTATGTGTCATGTTGTCTCTATATCTACATTGTGGGAAGTTTTTGTAACTCTATTAGGAAAAATTTTTTAAATACACGCGATATCAACGCAACTGTTGAATTACTGTCCTTTCACGCGCGATGGCCAAGCGTGAAGTGACATTCCTAACGCCAACTCGACTAAGAGAATCGTGCACTGAAGCTGATCTCGACCGCCGTTATTTTCCTGCTATTATTGTACTGAAAGCATAACATCAACACGGCGTTATTAGGATGTGGCAGGATCATGTTGTTTATGTTTGAAGCTTTCGTTTGATTTGTTTTGGACAGCTGATTATTTTCTTGTGCTTAACATCATTTTAAGCATATTTTCTTTCCTTAGTTTTGATGAAATTGGTAATATTAGCATTGCTCTCCCTTATTTTAGGCAATGCATCTCATCTCTATCGCCTTACGACGGACACGAGATTGAGGCCGAAATTTTTGTTACACACCGTCGCAATGTTGTCAATCTAATTCGCATACACCAATTATTCATCTAATTCTTCAATCGCAAAAATTAATTTAAATGTATTCATACTGTGTTTGTAACTTCGAGAAGTCAAAGTAAAGTGAGAAATCCTATCTCATGAAATTAACCACATTATCTGAGGTTCTAATCAAACTGAAAATTGAAATTAATTTTGAATAAATGTTAGTTAACTTGCCTCATAGCTCATGAAAATGGACCAATAGGAGGTAAAATTTGCTGTATTGACCGCAGAGCATGTCTGGAAAATTTTCCTTTTAAGCTCGCTTAAATCATGAACGACTTTTAATTTCTTACACTGAAGTTGCTAGCTTCGTTCGACGCTCCGTCATACATATCAACTGTTGTAGTAGTGAATGTTCCCTTCGCCGTAGTTATTCCCCACTATGCGCACTCACCTCAGGCCTTAATAGTTCACTGATGTTGTCATGTTGTCGACTTCTTCAATGTGTTCAAACTACCGCAGTCCGACCAATGTTTACACGAAAATACTTTCATAACAGGAAACTTTCCTGAAAATGCTTACCGAGTACAAATTCAAGAATGTGGCTGCTTCAGTTGAGACATGAAAAAAGCACTGTTGATTCTAAGAAACCAACTTACTGCTTGGTAACCAAGGCAAGTAAGTGCCGATATCTCGACGATGCATTGTTATCGTTTTTATTAGATTCGTCACCAGGAAGCAGTGATTGTGATACCAGCATATACACACCAATACGTAGTTGAGGGCCTTCAACGAATCGGTAACTTCGTCCTCGAATCATAACGGAAAGCGTAAAATGGGAGTTGGTTTTTCTGTCTTTTTTTCATGACCCTGTACTGAATTAATGTTCATTTACCTGAGATCTTACCCGCTTCAGAAGGGTTCTGTTCCGCATCTCGGACCAGTTTTATTCGTTGCGTTTATAAACGATCTGCCAAAAGCAGTGCCAAGCGTGTGCTCCAGGTATGCCGATGACATTTCACTTAGTTTATAATACAGTTAATGATGCGTTGAAAAAAGTGCAATTGCAAGATGATCTTGATAGCCTAATTGACTGGGCTCATACATGGCAGCTGTGTTTTAATACTGACGAGTGTAAAGTACTTAACCTTGGTAAAAACAGTGAACTGCGAGCTTATAATATGAGAAGATGAGGTCGCAACGAGAGAGACGATGAAGATTTTGACAGTAGACAAAAATCTGAGAGTTAATTTCGAGAAGGAGTTGAAATTTTCTAAGCATATTTACACGCAAGTTAATAAAGCCAATAAACTTTTGGGACTGATCAGACGCTCTTAGGAGAATACCTTTATGCCGAATCAATGAAGTAGTTCTTTGTCGCTCTGTGCGCCGTGCGCCCGCACCTAGAGTTTGGAAACTCCGTGTTGTAACCGAAATTTGATAAGAACCAAGATTTAGTCGATATCGTTCAAAAACATTCAAAAAGGTCAGTCCCGGGCATAAAGGTATTCTTATGAAGAATGATTATCGATTTTGAAGCTTCTAAGTCTTTGTTTTCGACGTCCGAGTGGCGAACTCGTTGAAGAAAACTGATTATTTCGTGGTTTGTACAAGGTCTCTGAAGGATTACTAGAATTTGAAACAGGAACCAACACCAGGGGCCACAGCTATAAACTAAAAAAATGGCAAGGCAACTCGTCCACGCGGCAACATTTCTTCTCGCTTCGAGTCACCGACATGTGGAACAGCCTCCCTGCTGGTATGGTCGCTCCGAGTATGAACACGTTAAAGAACTGACTAGTTGAAGCTATACTATGTTTCGACTAGATGTATATCACAAATTGGTTGATTGTCAGCAGCTATTTAACATCAACCTAATTTTTGCATATATTTGGTCAAAGGAAAGATGTCAGATCTCCAGAAGACAAGTCATAAACGTAACAATAATCGGCGACATATAGCTTGGCATATTCTCTAACGCCGAGCCCACTGACCAATACTATACTTTTCTACAATATAATACCTGTTATTCCATATTTTGATCATATATCCATGGGGTAGCTGGGAGGGGTTTCCCATGCATTGCTTTTTACTATTGCTTCGTAAACAAATGAATTGCGGCGCATAGCAAGCGTCAACAAATGCATGCGGCTACAAGCAAACGCGGCGCATAAAAGAGACCGTCAGCTAATCTTCGAATTTCAGCTCCATTTCAATAAGAACTCGTTTTCTTGGGCTTTTTCGAATGCATGTGAAGCACGTCACGATATTTCCTGGTCGTGGTGCTGTACCAGTCGTAAGTTCTTCATCGATTTTATAAATGGAGATTTCATAATCCATGTCTTCTCTTTGCGAATGAAGTGTGTGAAATAGAAATTAATCATATTTAATTCAAAGTATATGATATTTATGTAGATCTTTTGAACAGAAAATTCTTCGAATTTCGCTTCGAATCTGCATATGGCAGATCTTTTTCAAGATTTGGCCTTGAAGCACCGCTAAGTGAGGCCGCATTTCCTACATTTATTGAAAAAATGGACGTCCTTCGAGACCAACGATTGTTTGTATCTACAAGACAGAGGCCCTTCCCTCGGGAGCTTGGTCACCTCGGGTAAAGCTCTACTATAAGCTTATCTCAAATCTGGGTTGGATAAAAAGTTTTACAATATTCCAATCGCATTGTTATGATTTTTCCTTTTTTAGCTCTATAATTGAAATATTTAAACCGCATAGTTGAACATATCCACTGAGAGCCATGCACGTGCACTTGTGTTTATAACTTACATTTTATATCTTATATTTTTGAAGATCGATTTAAAAGGCCTTGGTAGTTCCTTAATATGCACTGCACATCATTAAGATGTATTAAGATACAGAATATCTTAATTTCTCTTCATTTTAATCTGAAATAAAAAATTATAAAGAACTGAAACGTAAAGGTAAAATTGTAAAGCATACTTGCGCACTGACACTATAAGATATTTCTGACCATCTTCGAAGAAGCTATTTTATGAGGGCGGCCAAATTTCTGATCTTCTCTCGATTTTGTCGTCGCTGTGCAATTAGAAGATGTCGCCAGAAGCGCACGTGTATCGGGGACTACACTGAAGCGCTTCCTGTTTTATGACATCCAAAACTTGACGACAGTTTATCATGCGTTTTTTGAGCGACCAAATGATGGAGAATTGTCTGCGATGTAACGACCATGAAGCATCTTTTATTTCAGAACGTAAACTTTGAAAGGAAAAAGCCTTTGTCAAAATGTCAAAAATATTTTGCATGGAGCACGTGCTGGTATGGCCATTCTAAGAAATAAAGATCAAAGCTAATATGTGAGTAATTTAATTCAAATATTTCGAATTTATATTCCTTTTATGAATCATGTGCGTTTCGAAAATTTAAAAAGTAATTTTAGGAAAACTTCAACTTTGAAAATACTCTTTCGCTGAGTGTGCGCTCAAATCTAAACTGACATACTTGTCTTTTAATGCCGCGTATAATGTAACTGTCCATAAACTTACTCAGAGAAATTAGGTGAGTTTTAAGTTCCTTGTCGTCACCATCTGTTATAATTTGTATAAAGAGGGTTCAAGCGTATGTCAAGGACGCTCCTGCATACAAGCCTCAAAAAAACTCCACTCATAGGAGATTTTTTGGTTGCATTGCCACGATCAAGTCCCCTCCGTCATAGCAAGTTGGGTTTGTAGTATGACGAAGTGCTGTAGGTAATCTTATATAGACTTGTGTCTGTACAGGATTGAGTGCATAGAATGGAGTCGACAATCAATGAGGTGTTTGTGCAAAGATTGAGGGTATAGAACGAACTTGGGTACGCAATCTTTAAGGTGTGTACAAGGATTGAAGGCATAAAACGGAGTGCATGATGTCAACAATCCATCAAGTATGTATACAAGGATTGAATGCATAAAATAAAGTGAATGTTGTCGACAATCCATAGATCTGTGTGTACAAGGATCGAGGACATAGAATGGATTGATGCAGGATGTCTATGAGGTTACTTTAGGATTTCCCGGCAAAATTTTCCTTCTTCCTCGGGAATGGTGTGTGATCTCGTCTCCTACTACAAACCCTGTCACGAAATAACTCTTATGTTTAACCAGCTATCCTTATTTTTCGAGCCCCGAGGCGTGATCTTCTCACTGATGCCTCCAGTTCTTAAGAAGAACACTTGTGTCATGGCCGCGAGTGAGACTCTAAAGGTCAGCAGCCTACCAAGGCTTCATTCTGCCGACTCATACTGTACTGATCAGGCTAATTTTCACAGCCAGAATAATTGAGTGCATCACTTAAGTTTTCGATACTCGCAAGTACTCTTAGAGCGACCAGTACATATATTATTTTAATGGATCGTTGAGATCTTTGGACCATATATTATGTACTTGAGAGCATTTTCACCAAGGTTTCAATAGCCTAATTAAAAATTCAAACCACATTTCAATTCCAGTTGAAACTGTACTAAAATTTTAGGCCTGTGTATCAAATTGTACTTCAAGCATTGGCTGGATATTTATCTCGGTAGGCAGCGCAAAAATATTTCCCGCAAGTGCACAAGACTTCGATATTGGAACCAGGTTACTGTGGCGTCTCTATTTTGTTGACGTCGATAATAGGTAGAACGTTTGTTGTTGTACGACGCTGAACAAAACAAAATATTTTTCGTTGTCTAAATTTAATTCAGGAATTTTTTCAAGGTAATTTGAAGTCAGGCATTTTTTCAAGATATTTAAATCTTGGGTAAAATATTCTGCTCGTTGAAAAATTGAAGTAATCGATTGAATTTGATTTTCTCTATTAACTTGAGTTCAAATTTATCACAATGTTTAACTTATCTTGACTCTTTTCTTATCTTTAGCTCTTAATATTCAACTTAGAATTTACACCTCATCTTTAATATCTTCCGAAATCCATCGGTGGTTTCGATTTGGTTCATAAACAGATATCTTGGCGCATAATTGCCCTGTTCTCGCTGCAAATGGTCTTGCTGTGTTCTTGTCCTCGAAATGTAGTTTATTTTCACAAATTTACTTCCTGATGATTATTTTTTCAAATTTCTCTGTTCAATCGATCTGAAAATTGTTGCGAAAGTTGATGTCCATAGAACAATTTTTTCTGCTTGATGGAGTCTGCCTCTGCTCTAATTTCCATTTTTGGTCCGTCATTCAACGTTCGCCTTGACTTACTGAAAAATAGCTAGCCTCTTAAACACTGAATTACATGATCTTCTACATATTCATCGAGAACTTTCACTTGTTAGTACTTATATCATTAGTCTACTCAAATCAAAAAATAAGTAATCAAGTAATCAAGTTCAGTAATAATTTGAAAGTAGTGAAAAGTAATGAAATTGCAAGTTCACCATTTCTTCATCTGTGATATGAAAAGCATTTAACCTGGTCACTTCAAACACATTCACATAAAATAAAATACGATTCTCCAGACTTGTTTCATTCAACTTTTCGACCTCAATTTCAGCCTGCATAGATCAAATAAAAACTATTGAAATTAAAAAATTATCGATGATTTATCATCGAATTTATACCCACAAATAGGACTAACATAAGCAAATATTATTACTGATATCTGTATTATTTTTTTTTGTTTTATCGTCATCTCAGAATAAGGGGAAATAAGAGGGCAGCGCGTCGCACTCTCGCCGCGTCAGTATCGCCCTTGACGTTAAGTGATCAGGACATGCGGTGCTAGCGAGCCGCTGCGACCTTAATTGGAATCGTCATCACAGTGCCTGAGTATTGGTAAGATTCAATATCGAATATGGGACGAGCAGCTTCTATAACTTGGAAATTTAATTAAGACAAGCTTCGCCAAAAAAAGGTCATTTAACTGTGACAGTGCATTAATGTCAAAGCATGATACTTATTCCGTTAAATCATATTTTGTAGAACGAGACTAAAACCAATATTTAATTGCAAAGCTGTCATGCACTGGAAAGCTACCCGAGATAAAAATTGATGCCTGTTTTGGGTGCGAAAAAATAGCAAAAACTTGAGGTGGCACTGAGTGACAGAAAGAAAAAATGTAAGAGATGGGAGAAGATGAAAAAGGGCCAATGCGCATAATTAGGTTGGTTGTGGCTGAATGAGTTGCGTTGACGTTGAGGTCGAATGGGGAGGGGGAAAAATCCGCAAAGACTTTGGAAGTTTACATTTACCTGGGAGAGTGTTGGGTGGATTGTGGTTCAATTTTTACAATTATAACTCTCGAGCAATTACAAATTATGGTGACAAATTTTGATTTTTTTCAATTATTTTTCAAGCTTCGGTTCTGCCGGTGTCACTGCACTATAATTTATTATTATAGGAGTATAAACAGAAATTTTCATTGCTTTATTGATTTCGGTGCAACAATGCTGGGTCCTAAATTTTTTTGAGATTCTCTATTGATCATCAAGAAAGTGTTATCGTTTCAAGACTGTAACTGTCAATGTAAAAAGAAGCTAATATGGTGCCGGAAAACAACACGGATCTGAAATTTTATTTTCGTCATGAGACGATGAAGGACGTTGTTGAAAGATGGCTGTTTGAATTTTTATTTCATACATTATGTAATAAATAAGTTTACTTCACAAAATGTTAGAATTCACTGCGAACTTTGGAACTGAGATTTTCGCCATTGCCAATTTTGTAACCATATGAGTCATAAAACATTTTCAAAACTCATCAATTATATCGGACACCCGAACGCTTAATTTACGTTGAATACTTATAAGCTATATGCACTTTAATTTCGCAGTGTTTGTTACCTAAAATCCACTGCATCTGCATCCGATTCGTATTTCCCACTTCGCACTTTGCGGAGCTTGAGTAGACGCGGGGCAAAACACCGTAGCCCTGGAGGCCGTTCCTCTACTTGGTCCGAGGCCTTGTGTGGGTATGACAAGGACGACCGAAGGCTGACTGGAACGTCGGGTAGATTGTACCGTTGTGCGAATTCCTCGCAGGTTAAGATTAATCATTATTCGTTAGCGATTGTTATAAGTGTCGTCACAAATTTTATTATAATTTAATTTTATTACTTTGAATATTAATTATTATTAGAATTTGTTAATTATAATTATTATTTCTATGATAGTTATTATTACTATTATTAAAATCATTATTATTACTATGGTAATTACTTTTGTTATTCGCATACAATTACATTGATGCAGAACAGGATTGGTTTCCTGTTCGTTTTATAGAGAGTCTCATTTTCGGCCACTAACAACGATGTGGGAATTTTTGCCTATCGTAATTCGAATTAGGCAAATTAAAAAATGAACGTAGTTCCATGGATTTGCAGACAAAAATAGTTTATAATGAAATTTCCCGCAAATATTTTTATTTAAATTTATGTCTTTAATTTTTGATTGACTCGCATCTGAATTGAATTGAGATGACAACCACACAACATAACCACAACACAACCATTGTATTAGCAAATTGGTGGGTTGGTTTACACAGCGAAATTGCGATGAAAATAATTTGTTGCTCATTAAACGTTTGATTTTACTGTGAAAAGAGACTGGAATATAATAACTTTTTCTATCTTCTAAAGGTCATTTGTTTATCAAGAGAGTAACGTGACATTATCCCGAAGTGTGTCCACTCCCACACGTGCTATTACGAATGATTTTTCCGAACATTTATCATCAGCAGTCGCAGCTTTCTCCTTTTTCCGCATCACTGTATGATTTGTTCTCTGTTAAATCCTTCTGACCCATGTCTAGAATTTCCATCATTATTATTATTATTGTTATTATCATTTAAAAATTCGTGCAGCCTTCTTATTCAGATGGCTATAATCCTTGTGTTCACCAATTAAAAAAAGCTCGAACCTTTTGCATTCACCAACTCAAAATGTTCGCAGGTTCCTTTCCTTGCTAACAATAAGAGCTTCAGCCTTCTGTATTCACCAACTCCAAGAGCCCTGGCCTTTTGAATTCACCAACTGTACTCGCTCCAGCATTGTGACTTTACTAAGTGCTAATAATGCTGGCTAGTTTGGCTTTTTCAGCTACCGCTTTTTATTGTTTGAACTTCCAGTCAAGCCGGCCAAGGTCACATTTTCAGTATGCAGACTCGCCAAGTCGCGTCCAAGTCTTGCAAACTCACCAATATTTTAGGGGTCAAAATTAAAATAGACCCACTATCACTTGTGACAAAAGGTCTGTTCTGATCGCTCAAATTCAAGTGTTTTTCTCTTTGATAAAAGTAATTTATGTCGATAAAGGAAGGGCAAAATAATCTGGAAAATTCTATGATTCTTAACACAAGATTTTAGATTTTCAGTTTTAGCAATCTTCAACCCTTGATTTGATTTACGTTTGTAATGATGCGTAAAGCTCAGAGCCGAGGAATGCCATGTATCGTAATTACTTTCATCCTGAAACTGAATTCGCGATCCGGTTCTTTAATTAATTCCCATCTCATTCATAAAGCTCTGCTACTAAATTGAAGGGACAATATTCGATTTCTAACCATCTTCGAAGATGGGATTCTAGACTTAAATGCAGCCGTTGATCCATATAACCTTGAACTTGAACTTCTTGTTGCTCCTAAAAACGGTTCGTCCTCCGGCAAAACTGGAACCTGTTCATCAGCCGGAGATCACTCGTGTGGACGTTCTCTCGTCTACACTAATCATCTTGCTTGCTTTTTGACATTCAAAATTAAAAAAAAATACATATATCATAGGCAAAAATTGTCTCCGATTAAAATGCCAGTTTCTTATTTGGTAGAAAGTGTCACTAATATGTCTAGGAGTTGGTATGAATTTGATTCCTATCATAAAAATTAGCCAGAAATGTCCTGCTCAGGAATACCTTTACAGAGCCTCTCGTCTTTCGTGACACTGAACAAAAAAATAGTTTGAGAAATCGTTAATTCACGCGTGACTCACCATCACTTCTTTCCCTGCCCTTGGCGAACTAGAAGCAAGACCTCTGATCTATCAATGAAATATCGATAAACTGGTCCTCACTAAGAAAATTGTATGGGTCACATTGTCCAAGTAATGACATTTGCTGCGTATAGAACTGATATGTTTTTTTGCAGGCAAACTGAGTCAAGATGACCCACATAAGGGCAAGGATGCATTGCTGTTCGGACAAAGTCTGATTCATTTCTCTCGGTGCATATGAAACAAATGGAGATGTAATTTTTACAAAAGATATTCTAGCAAAAGTGATTTTTTAACTACAAGTAGTTTTCATTCAAAAAATTTTACTGCAGCACATAATTTTGAACTTATTTGATGGGTTGATGCCCGTTGACTCCATTATTTGGACGTTTTCCCGCTATTGTAATACGAAGTCGTCGCCAGGAGGGCTTAAATTTTACCATTCATAGCTCTTATTCAATTCCAGAGCAATCTTACATCGAAGAAATGTAAAACCTTCTATAATTAAAAAGCTTACCTGCTTACAGTGATAATGGATGTCAATTGAAGCGAAATTTATTTGAAAAACGCTTAAATTCGTATCAGATACTTAACCCTGTTGTAAATTGACAATAAAAAAGCGATAGTTTATAAACGGCCGAAATGTTTAATTTAATTTTCGCTATATTTTCTTCTTACTAGTCATTCTTGAAAGACGAATTCAAATCACGTATAATAGGAAAAGAATTAAAATTGCCCATATGCATTTACAATCAAGCTTTTAATAAATATTACTACGACCAAGTACCTTTATCATCTAACATTTAGGTTCACGATTTATGCTTATCTCTCTACGCCTTACATAATATTTATAGCCGACACTAGCTAAACATTTTTTTCTCTCGATAACAAAAAAGAAGAAGGGAAAACCGAGGGCACTGTTGCACTCTCGCCGCGTCAGTATCGCCCTTGACGTTAAGTGATCAGGACATGCGGTGCTAGCGAGCCGCTGCGACCTTAATTGGAATCGTCATCACAGTGCCTGAGTATTGGTAAGATTCTAAGTCGAATGCAACACGAGCAACTTTTCTAGCAGGGGTCTATCCCAATCTAATACAAGAGTCGCCAAAGAAAACCACGCCGTGTTAGAGAAAAATTGTCAATACCTTACATTACTTCAGTTCAATTAGTAAAAAGAGACTGACTCCAATACACTGTATAATGATTGCAAAGCTGTTCACAAGGCAAACAGTGTAGAATAAATTGCGGACCATCTAAAACTTTAATCGGAAAAATCGCCCCATTTGGTATGAAATTCACTACAAAACATGAGCAGATGCGTGAAATAGAAATTGTCATCTCTCAAAGTGGGATCGAAACATTCATTCATGGGTAAAAAAATCATTGATTTTCCTTTTCGGTCACTAGCTGCTGCTAAATTTAAATCGGAAAGTTTCCAAACTCGGGTTGATAACTCGTGTTTATAATATCGATTACTCTGATTTATATGAATTTCATACAAATTTTGAAATCAGTGTGATTTTTTTATATATTTTCAAATAATCGAACATAAATTTAAGCTATCATTCCCAGTGGAAGTGAATATATGCTTAGCACAAATGAACCACCAATAATGTGTGTTACTCAAGCTCAATCTATTATGTATTATCACACAGGCAAAAATTTTTCCGACTATTGCGCACTACTTGATTTTGCTCGCACATTTTTCGCTACAAAACATTAACTATACCCCGATTCGTATATTTCACTCGCACTTTGCGGAGCTTGCGTAGAAGCGGGGGCCCTGGTGTGCCGCCCTGGAGGCCGTTCCTCTACTTGGTGCAGGGCCGCCTTGTGTGGGGTATGACAAGGACGGCCGAAGGCTGACTGGAACGTCGGGTAGATTGTTGTACCGTTATAAGAATTCTCTCATCTGAGATGATATTTATTGTTCGTCATTGATCGTCATTATATGCTTTTGAAATGGGCTCAGGTTGCCTTGATGCTGTATTCAATACATTTCCTTGATACATAATATTGATTCATTTCCTTGATTCAGTTTCCTAATATTCAATCCTAAATATTTTCCAAAACATCCTGGCTTTAACTTCCGCCTTCTCAGCTATATTCATATATTTTATATACAAATTCAAAGTAGAAATCAATTGTCGCGTCATATATCCAGCATTGGCAAACTGGGATAAATGCTATGTTCTCAAACAAGCTGGAAATGACCGAACAACTATTAAGTTTACTAAGCGACCAGTGAGAACCCTGAAGAGATCAGGCAGGCGAACTGATCACCTACAATGCAACTACTCTTTCTTCATGACCGTGTACAGTAGTTGTCAACTCATACATGTCGATATAAATAACTATTTCTTCATATATATATCCGGCACTCACAACTCTTCCAGTTCACCAGCATGGACCTGTCTGTCTCTCCCACTTCGATAAAATCCCAGCCTCAATTTTTGACGAGCCAATTTTCCTCCAAGCCTTCGTTTCCTCAAGCCAAGTTTACTCCAAGTTTGCTTCAACACCTGAATTCACGAGCACAATTCGTTCCCAGCCTGCTGTCTTCACCAAGAGAATTTGCTCGCAGCCTTCTGTCTCCACGAGCACAATCGGCTCATAGCCACCTGTCTCTTCCATTTCAAAATTATCCCATAACCTCGTGTTTTCACGGGTCAAGTTTACTCACAGCCTCCTGTCTTCACTGGCACAATGTGCTCCCAGCCTCCTGTATTCGCGTCAGTTCTATGGGCTCCCAGCCTCCTGCCTCCACCAGCGCAATGGGCTCACAGCATGTTTTCTTCACCAGTGCGATGGGTTCTCAGCCTCCTGCCTTCACCAGCACGATGGGCTCCCAGCCTTCTGCCTTCACCAGCACGATGGGCTCCCAGCCTTCTGCCTCCACCAGCGCAATGGGCTCACAGCATGTTTTCTTCACCAGTTCGATAGGTTCCCAGCCTCCTACCTTTACTAGCGCGATGGGCTCCCAGCCTCCTGCCTTCACTAGCGCGATGGGCTCCCACCCTCCTGCCTTCACTAGCGCGATGGGCTCGCAGCCTCTTGACTTTACCAGAAGATAAAAATGTTGGGCAGTGTCGCTTTCTCTGCTCCCGCTTTTTACAATGGAAGCTTCCAGTCAAGGCGGCCAAGGTCGCATTTCAGTATTGAGACTCACTAAGTCTCGTGCATGATTTTAGGGGTCACAATCAGAACACATTCAACATCGCAAGCGATGCACGCTGCTCTTCATCACACAAATTTCTAGGTATCTATGCTGTGGTATAGTGATTATTGTCTAATAAGTCAGAATTATATGTAAGTTATTGTGAATAAGGGCTAACTGCAGTTAAAAATAAGTCAATCGAACTGATGTTCGTTAAAATTTTAGTGAAATTTACCATATTAATTGACTAATGTCTACATAGATGTAGACATTAGTCAATTCCAATTTTGAAAACTGCCTGTTACATGAATTTGTGAGATGGCCGATGCTGCAGTGGACCTTGAACTTGAACTTGATTCGTGCTCATAAAAACGGTTGCTCGTAAGGCGAACCAGAACCGGTTCTTCTGCTAGAGACAGCGCGTGTGTAGAGATGCACGTGTGTAGGGAATATATACTGTTTTATAATGCGCCAAAAATTTTGCTGAATAGAATTTTCGTTAACATTTTGTTAAGCGAAAAAAGTGTTAAAATAATTTCTTATTAGTATCAACTCAGATTAGTCAACAAACAATTCCATAAAAAACCTTAAATCGAAAAAAAGATTTGGCCGTGCCAAGTGACTACTAACAAACACAGGCAAAAAATTCTTTAGAACATCGATTAATAACGCTGAATTATTTTTTTTACTTATTATGGTTAATTAAATTAAAACAAAAAGGTACTGACACTAGTTAAAAATATAAAATTTCAAAATATATGGTATAATTGTTGCGGATTAAAAATTAACAATCAGAAATCGTTAATAAATTTTGATAATTATTATTAGAATTTTTCATTTTATTATGCATTGATTTGAGGAGATACATATAATGTAAGAATAAAATGTGATGAAAATAAATCTTGGATTAGGAAGAGATTTGAACAGGAATTTAGCCGCAAATACTGTCTTCATATCAACCAATATCACCAACTAACTTTTGAGATATATTAATTCTCATCAAATTTGGCTTGCTTCTAATGAAAAAATATTCATAAGAATTTTGATGTGAAGGATCTCGTTGATTGATACGCTGAAGGATACGCTGAAGGATCTCGTTGATTGACCGACTGAGCGAAATATTCAGTCGCTTTCTGAAGATCTAATACATTAATGCCAATTACGCTCCACAAAACGATTGCTGCATAAAGAAGTACACAGCTCAATGATTTCCTGGCTAATTTACTGAGCAAATAAAAAACATGCCTTGAAGGACGACCACGTTTTCACCAGCAATTGCCGATAAATTATCATGCCCTGTAACCCAGTAAATTTTTGAATAAAAATGAGAAATTTTAAAATTAAAAGAAGCTGCGGGAAAGAAGAAATTCAATACAAGTTAAACAATTGAAAATTTATTGACTTCCATCACGTAATTTTTTCATAGGAGAGTGATGACTTGAAATAATATTTTTTACCCTTGAATAGTAGAAAATTAGTCACGATTAATTGAAGTGGCGGATTTGTTTGAAGCAGTTGTGCTTAATAATTATGTAGTGTTGGAATTAAATTTGCTTATCTACATTATCCAGCAGATTGTGTCGAAACTAGATCACAAATTCTACAATTATTCAAGTATTTTAGAATGTTGCAAATCTGTGGCTTGATTATTTAAAAATAATTTCATTGACTAAATGTCAAATTTACTAAAAGATTATTCCTACTACAGTCACACATTTTTCGAAGCCGTTTTTTTGCGTATCAGCTGCCAAATGTTCACCCAGGCCCTGCGTAAAAAAATTGCAAGATTTTACGATGCAATGCTGACCAGACAAGATACGATGTTACCTTTATTCATATCTCCCACGAATGTTTTCTCCCTCAGTCATGTCGGTAACGTTAGGCAGTTCTTTGCCTTATGAAGTTAACGACAAAACGACACGCAAGAAGGAAAAAGTTCCAAAATTAAAAAATTTGGTTTATCGCTATGAAGGAAAACTTTGAAGTCTAAGGCCCGGGATTTTGTGTCGGCAAGTCACTGACAGCTTCTATGGATTCCCATTTCGAAGAATTTGTTATTCAATAGCAGGAATTATTCTTAAAGGTAAAAAGATCTTACCAAATGTATCTCAATGGTATTTACAGTTATTTCCTCATAAACCAACCTCTAATTGATTTATTCATCAACTTACATCGCAATATATAATCCGGTAAGTAATCACAACACAACGACCATCGATTGAATCGTCAATTTCCTGATAAAGCAATTTTAAATTTCTAACTTCAAGCTACCGATCGGACTGCCCTAATTCGCCGAAAAAATTCACAAGTAAACCATGGATCAAGACACCTTTTCAGAACTCAAAAATAACAGATTTGCCTCAGGCTCTTACTTATATATGTATGCGTGGCAACACTATATATACGTCATGAATATATGACCAAGTGAGCAGCCTTGACCAAGACTAGAGGAATAAGCTGCATGCGGAAATAATGACCAATAAAGTATGCAACGCCCCTTAAGTGAACGAAAACGCTAAAGAACGAACATCATATGTTGGTTTCGCACCAAAGGATGATGTCACCTATTTATAGTTTTATATAGCTGAGTCCTCGATTAAGAAGCGAATATATTAGTGTTCTTATCTGCTTATCCCTTCATCTTCCACCATCCCCCCGAGTTACTAAAACCATCATTGTCACCAGCCTCTGTGGGCTGACTGTTTGTGACCTCTCGCTATTGACACAAATGACTGATTTTTACCTCGGTAACTTTCGATGATAGCGACCTCTCTCTTCACTGTTGATTCTTATTTTACGCGGCAGTGCAAAATGCGTTAAAAAATTATGCATTTGGAGTCCTCGTGTTCAAAAGTAACTAAGGATGAAACGTGTTAATAAAAGTATTTATGATTTGCCACAGGGCTGCATAAAAACACTTCAGCCTCCAAGAGTTTCATCCACACTGAAGGCTATATTATTTATTTCCGAGAAAATACAAATTGTTCCTCGGAAAACACTGATGATGCCAGTACTTTTAATATAACACCCAAAGCATATGCACTGTACAGCTTCAAGGCCCACAGTGCAAAAAAGGACCGGGTCAAGTCTGCATTACAGACGCAACGAAAATTTATAACCGGGAAGCTCAAACTTGTCACTTTTTTCATCTCGTAACGAATACAATTCCTTTCAGGGCAAGTCTTACTAAGAGGGAACGATGTAACTTTGTCAATAAAATTATGGTCAGTCGTTTAATAACTACCTCACGACTTTTCTGATGTTTTGTAAAGAACTATGACCGTGGTGCCAGAAACGTAAATCAGATTTCTTCTCTTGAAATTTAATAAAAAGTAAAACAAGCCATAAAAGGTCCACAATTGATTTTGTCCATTTCGCAGGAGTGGCAATGCAGAGTAGGAGTCTGTATAATTTATTGGATTCAAATCATAAATGATGAATAAGACATTTCTCATGAAACTTCTCTTACCCGAGCAAGAACAAAGACTAAACTTGAATCAGCTCCTCATTTCCGTTGAAAACAAAAGACACACAGCTGATTTTATACCAATCAAAATTTCTCTTCCACATCTCTAAATCCATCTTTTATTTTCAGAATAAGTCCAACATGGCGTCTCCCACACGTACCACCACCACTTTGCTCCTACTTCTGTGCCTAGTCACGCCCCTCTATGCTTCACCTCTCTTCTTCGGTAAGGGCAACAGCAACACCAACAGAGGCAGCAGCACTAGCAGCAGTAGCAGCAGCAGCAGCAGTAGCAGCAGCAGCAGCAGTAGCAGTAGCACCAACGATGATGACTTCGCCCTGGACTTCAGCTTGTCCACCGATGAACAAGTGCCGGAGCCTGGATTCTTCGAGCGCATCGCTAGCGGGGCGAGGCTTGTCAAGGCCTTCATTAGGAGCTTCATAACTGTCATCAGTGAGTGATTGAAGGAGAAAATTTTAAAAGAAACTAAGAGCGAATAATATTTTTTATAATGTCTTTGCTGATAGTCATATCAGCAAAGACATTATAATAAGACATTAATATCAAATGTCTTTGCTGATAGTCAAAGTCAAATGACGGTCAAAGGTAGAATAAATCTATTATTCTCTGGGTCGATTTTTTGCTGTGCATCTGTGTATGTGTTTTGCGGTATTTTTTGTTGTATTTCACTGAGAAATAAATTGGCGGCTTCCTTAACCCTCAAGCGCCGAATGTCACCCTCCAGGAACATAACTTTCAATTTAAATTATTCGTAAACTATTGAGCGTAGCAACCAGAGGACATTTGTACGCAACAGAGAACATTTTAAAGTTGTCGTACGTTGCGGCAACCATCCGTGCAAGTCATTTTTCGCTCACTAGAACGTATCCTTTTTGGGAAGTATATATAGGCTTGTGACAATATTGCTCCGGTTACTCATCAGGCGGTACAAGGTTAAAAGTGTCCTTTTTTTATTGGTGCTGAGGTCAGGCTGCCAACTTTTTTCACTCACTTCCTTAGCAATAATTCATCGAAACAGTAACTAAAATATATTTATCCATACACTGTACCTTCATTGTATGCATCAGAAGAGTCTTCAAGTTGTCACGTTGTTGTATTGTATTGCATTAATTAATCTTCACTCCTCTCATCTAGCATCCCAATAATCTCTCAGTAAAGAAAAGCTTTATATTCTGACATTATGCCTAATTATGACACTAGAAGGCTAATCGTTCATTAAGACTTTTTTCTAAAAAAAAAAACCCACATGAATCTTGAAATAAATTTTATTTGAAAATAATTAAGATAAAATTCTTATGTGACCGGTTTTTAATCCAAGCGTAATTTCTTAATTAACGTAAAAATGAATGTGCACAATTGGTTTATTCCAAAATTTTTATCTTAAACATCCAGACGTCGATTTAAAAACATCGCATCAAATTGCACTTTCCTACGTTTTAGAATGACGGGTCAGTTATTCCTCGAATTATATGCCTATTGTATATTACTAAAATTATATATTTACTGATATAATTAGTTTACTACGAATTATAACCCTATTGTATATTTTCCATACTGACACGCCCTTCTCATTCCAGCAAACCGCGACCAAAGCTCTGACGATCGCAATCTCGACGCAGTAGCGGCAGAAAGCGAGTTAGCTGATTTCGATCCCTTCGGCGTGGACCCATCTGGTGAGACGAAAAATTGTGTTATTTTCTTAGTTTGGTGTTTCAGCAGCTTGTGATGATTGCATTAAGGTATTTGATCAGACAATTCAAGGCAAATAGTAAACTAATTAATCAGGTTGAATTTTCGTGCATTTACAATCGCATTCAATAAACTGACCGATCTCGTCAGGCTAGACCCTCTAAATTCTTGCCGTTCTTGCCATTGATATTTCTCTTAAGGTATTCATCTTGAAAAATAAGTTTTTTTAATACTACAGCCCCATAAATGTAAACGTAATTTGATGTTTCATTTCAGACACGGATATCGATTTCTTCGCTGATCTTGACAACCCCTCAACCAACGAGGTCGTGCCTTCCTTGACGGCTTCAGGTGCAACCCTTCGCACTTCGAACAGTCGCAGCATTGACTCTATTTCTCCAGCATCGGGAGTGAATTCTACAGCTATAATTACATCGGGTAGTACATCTGCATCTGGAACTTTAGGCTCAACGGACAATAATCTGGTCAATATCGATAATGTGGCTGAGAATACTGCCGCTGAGAGTGGCCAGAACTTTGGAAATTCCAAGGTGATTCGGGCTAAACTGATAGGGTTCAGTTCGTCAACAGCAAATAGAAGAGATGCTACGACTCAATGATGATGATGTCAACGAAAAGCAGATTTTACCTGATAAGACAAATTTATCTGTCGTGAAAGATTCATTTTGAATGATGAATACATCGACAATGATATAAGAAGAAAGCACAGGAATTATGTTTAAGATTTTTCAAGCTTTCGGGACTTGATCAACGTTCATTTCATCACTTAATTGTTTTTATTAAAAACATGAAAACAAATATGAAATGATAAAAAACTTCCTAGATGATAATTTTTATATATTTAAGTACCAAACAGCTGTTCCCAAGCAGGTGGGTATAGAAGAGCTTTACAGATTTCAAATCTGCCCAAATGTCTGTGGAAACTGCTTTGCAGCGAGCAATGCGTAGGTATAGTAGAGAAATTAATCGGTTAAGTATTGATGCTCAATTTACCTGTCCACATGTTCTCATACAATAAAACTTAGATTTCGTTAAGTTAAACTTCAAGCCGATTAAAAAAAGACGACTGGTTGTCATTTTTGATGCTCAAGATCGTTTCAATTTATTTGATATCGTTATCAAATAAATAATAAATAAATTCCTGATATTCATAGGTAATTGCATTCGATTCTCCGAATGCTCTTTTCCTTTTTTTAAGTTTCGTGGGAGATGAATATCCGCAAATAAACGGCTTTTCTTTTATCTATAAAATATTTGCAGATGTCAACCAATATTTGCTCTGTAACTTCTTTAATAAAAATGACACACAATTTTATTAACAACTTTCCCGTTGCCTATTCTTATGTGCAAGGCTTCATTATTAGCTTGGAGAAGATCTTCTTATCGGATACTGTATCAGGATTATTGAAATAATGCACAGAAAAACAACAATTGAAAATATTAACATTCATTTAAAAGCCAAAAAATAATTTTGGTTATATTATCTATTCAGACAGTTGTTTCGAATTGGCAAGGATTTGTCGGATCTACGATACAATCATAGCGGGCTAAATTATTTAAATTGGCTAGCCTACCCAAGTAAGCCAACAATTACAGATTCTCAGTAACATGTTAGATTCACTAAGCTGAGCGGTTATATCAAAATTTTTTATTAAATTCCTTCTTTCAAATAATATCTTCTAGGGATGATTGTTGTGATAATACACAAATGAAATTTTTCAGTTTTGTCTCTTATTTTTGGCTTGCATCTATGTTTTGAAGTCAACCTTCAATTCATTCATTTATTATTGAACTGCAGAAAATTTTTTTTTAAGTGTGAGTGAAAAATTTATAGAAAGCAATATTTTCCTACTACATATAATTAATTCAAATTTCTGATTGGGTGTCGATATAGTGTTTACTAATTCTACTTCGTTTCTCTCGTTGTGTTTGGTGGCCGGGCAACTGTATGGCAAAGCTGTTAATTAAGAGCATCACAATTGGAGCAGTGAATTGTGGGTTCGAAACTTAGATAGGTTGCTGGGTTAGATAAGAATTGTGCGATGTCTCGAATGTATGACAGAACAGACATTGTCTTAACTTCAGCGCTCGAGGCACTATATTGTTAATAAATTCCTAATTCGAGTTTGTAATGCTGTAAGTTCATTAGAACTAGGTGCTCAAAATCTGGTCAGAGGCGACATAGAGAAGACATGGTTTCCTGCTTCACTGAAAAGGGGCATGAAGTAGTTGGCAAGTAGGAGAAATAATAATACGCATAGTTTCAACTTAACGTACAATACAAGCGACCGACCTTCTAAAACCAATGAACACAATAGGTTAGTTCAAGCGATGTATCAGCGATTAGCAACACCAAGTCAGTATGTGTGAGGTTAGCTACAGACCCTATTGCAATGTTACGAATTTGGCCACATTAGTACCACATAAATCCACATTAAGTGAAATTAAAACAGAGAACGAATCGGAATCTATTAATTATCACAAACTTTATCGCTTCTGTATGCGTCAACCTCTTGTCTCAGGAGAAAACATTCTTTCACGGACACATTCGCGGAACAAGCTTTGGCTCTCGCTGACCCTTCCCTCGACCTACAATCCCCGTTTTCTAGCGTGCGCTCCTAGAATAAATCAGAAGTACCTAAGAAAACGAGAAATTTACCGCTCAACTGATAAAAGTGGCCAAAAACAGCTCTTTTTCTTCTCGCTAGCGATACTTTTATTTAGTTAATAAAACTTTATAATAGTATACTTTAAGCTCATTTTCATGAATCAGCGTGTGTCATTTTTCATAATGGAATTTTTAATGCCCACATTGAATGACACGTTTATGGTTTCTTGATACAAATTTGCACCGTGTTTCAATCCAACTTTTCTATCTGAGACTGCAGCACCTGCAAGATTCTGTTTTGTATTCGCTATGAATTTGTTAAAATCAAAACAGTATGAAGTTTCTTTCGTGATATTTTACAGGATGAAAATACATATTTATAAACATACGTTAAATTTTTATTGCAATATAATATAATCGAACGTAAAACCATTTAGACGAATATAATCAATATTAATAATAACATAAAAAATGTTCTAACAACATACGGAGTGAAAGTATAAGTAAATAAATTATTTTCTATAGAGTACTACAATTCGGAGTTAAGTATACGCCTCAAACTACAATCCTCAAAATTATCAGCGATTGTTCGAAAATTTTCCATTACCATTCATACCACTACAGTCTCTCGTGTGCATCAATATATTTTTTTACTCCTACGTTACGTTGTTCAATTCTTTATTCGTCGTCGACATCTGTCCTCCACGTGAGACAATGACACAGCTCTGCCCCGCTGAAAACGACTATCCAAGTAACCATGAAACATTAAAATAATAGCAATCTCCTACAGCTGAAGATTAATCTAAAGTTTCATTTACTCAACTTTTACCAACGTTGCAATTTCTCCTACTACCCCAATCTTAAACATCCGGTCAAGCGACTCCGGAGTTTCATGCTCGTCTCTCAGGCTCGGAGGTCTTGGAAGACAGGCAATGCGGGTGCCTCTTCAGTCTCGCCTTGCCCGCTGTTTGGTGAACGTGTCACAGATACAGCGGCCCTGCGACACTTAACCTGCAACACTCAGGTGAATAGACTCGCTACTTAATATTAAATTAACCTAATATTTATTATATAAACTTTGCAGGAATTGTTCAACTTTTTATTATACAATAAAGAATCCGACAGCTAAAGCAGAATCTTCCTTTGTTTGCGTAATATAAATATTTGTATGTTATAGGACAGTCTTTTAGAACAGTTTCATTTCGATTGAAAGCCTTTACGTAACAATGTATAATTTTCAAATCGGGCGTGCTACCTGTACCTGAAAGATCAACGCAATAAGGACACATGCCTAAATCATTCCAAATCTGTTAGTAACTTGATACAAATAAGTGGTTATGTTGAATCTGCGTTTAACTAAAAATCCCCCGAATTGCATTCATATTTAGGTTCGGTCTCATCTACATATCATAATATATTGATGTAATTCACGGTAAGTAATTCATCTTAAAGCATAACACGAATGAAATAATTTTTTTTAAATCCAGCATGATGTCCAATGAGACAATTTCGGACCAAATTAGGAAACTCTTTGTTATATAGCTCTTGTAGATGGAAAATGTCCGCGTTTTACGCAACAGCTTCAGTAAGTCCCGTAAAGCGTCTTCTGCACTTTGCCAGAATACAAACCCAGGCTATAAGAGGCCGCAAAAACCGGTCTTCCTAAGACATACATATTGCATTGCATTGTTTTCAAGTCATGCAGCCTTCCCGCTGTAAACCTGTTCTATGCAGCCTGCCGGCTCGGCATTCCCATGCATGTTGTTCTTAAGCACAAATGTGTTTCGGGAAATTTTCGAAATGAACTTGAAATTTTTAAATGATGCATTATCGATTCAGTCTCAACTAAACTTCAATATAGTTTCTTATTTAAACAAGAATAATTGCGCTACCACGTCAGCTAAATGGTCTTGAAAAATGTATAGATTACAAATTTATGCATTTTATTCAAAAAAAAAGTTATGTTCATAGATGATATTGTGCTGCATCGTCATGTCGCCAATACACCTTATATTCAGGGGGCGCGGTTGTCGTATTGGCTCTTTTAATCTAAATAACTATGACCTTAATATTCAATTTTTTCAATTTTACAGTCAATCTTCAATTCTTCATTATTGTCTTAGAGACATAGATTGTCTGGCACTCTCGCACTAAATCTTTAATTTTGCCTCTAAGTCACAGGTAGTATCTCAATCTCACTGCCAACCCCAATTATTTTCTCACAGTCCCAGATTAATTGCCTTAAAATCTCATGTGCAATCTTCAATTAACGCTTACTCCTCTACGCTGTATAAATTAACTTTTGTTGCCAAAGCCATATAATGTATGCTACTGAATTAAATTGCAAGCTTAAAGAGAAGTTCAGTGATGGGTGTTACGACAAACTCAATGTTAGAACGCAAATTCTCATAAAACTTGGGTGAATAAAAAAGGCCGACACCAGGAAGTATTTTCATATGAGGCTAAAGGGAGCGCGCCCCGGGCCTTGAAGCTTATATAAAGGTAATGCAAGGCTGAACTGGAATCTTTTCCTATAATTAATTTTGGTTTGTATCGGCGTCTCGAGAACTATCGAGATGCTGTGAAATATAATTGTAGTTCATTGTGATATTTGAAATAATTTTTCTGTGAAAATTGCTCCTAAAAATTAATATAATCAATTGTTGTGTGTCATGAAATATATTTAAGTCGGCGAGCTCCTACAGGGGTATCATTTTGGTGCTATTCATTAGCAGGAGTAATGAAGTAACTTGGCAATGCGTTACGAACAAAGAAAGAGTCGTAAAAAAATTTGCTGCCGCCCGAATAAGAGTGAAATGCAATCCACAACCCAAAAAAATGTGTAATGAGTTTGAGTTAGTAAATGTAAGTGTAATGACTCACGATTAGCGAAAAATATAACTAATGACCTCATTATTGAAAGTAAAATTACTGGCAAACATAACAAAATGCATCCATTGTGAAGAGAATGACCATTTGCATCCGCAGTAGCACGTTAGCATCAGTCTAGGAACGCCAGAAGCGATCGAAGCATCGCCACTCAGAATAAATGAATCAAATGCGAACGATGACGATGTCATAAGCTGATGTGGGAAGGGCGCTCAGTCTTTGCAGTGCTTGAGGCGATAAAGCTTTGTTTCTCGATGCTTTAATAACACACCTAATGATCCAACCGACCTTGTCAGTCCATCTGAGGTAAGCCCGCCAACTCATGAGTCGCTTGTCTCCCTCTACCGAGTGCTTGTAAAGTTGACTTTGTATCTGCCCTTGAAATTTAGAAACTTGAAAAATTCTCCCTTATGACCTGAGATTATAGTCGTAAGAAACGAAACTCGGGACGTTGTAGGATCCGTTCGGCGCACTGGATGACGCAAATAATGGTCGAGACGACACAGTGGGATTCCATGCGTTAAATTTAATTTTTTCTGTTTTTTTTTAATCACTTAACTACGAATTTTCATTTCATGTTCCACTAAGGCTAAGAATTTTTAGACCTAAATGTTTGTCTTTGTTGGGGGTCTGCAAAATGATTTCTACTGCCAAATGCAGTAAGAATCTATCTAACTGAAATGTTCCAATTGAAATTATTGATTCTTTTATTGTTGTATTTTCCGAATAAAGCAGAATTTTTTAAACCAATTAAATAAACAAAGTCGCTTCTAAAACATGAAAAAAAACTCCACGTCCTCACCTGGAAATTATACTTACTTATGTGAAGCCTCCACATCCTGTTCATGCAGCAAAGTATTGACGGCTACCACTGGGCATTAAAGTTTCCAGCGAAGCGCATCACATTCGTAATTTTTTGTAACGACCGCAGGAAACTCGAAGTGTGCTGAATAAAATCATCAATAATTTTTCTCTTGCTATCCGTTACCCTCTTCCCCCAATTGTTTAGGCATTCATTACTTCAGTCTAAATAAAATTAGAAGGTGGCACGTTCTCTCATCCAACAATTCAATAACAATATTCTAATAATTAGAAAGCTAAGTTAGCCCGCGTGCCTTGAAATAGCATCATTCTTAATTCTTTACGCACATAATTTTTTACCATCAATAATGTCGAGGAGGATGGAGGAGAACCGCGATTTCCTGTAGCGAATATAAAAACTGAACTTTTTCCTCTTCCTGTTTTGTTGTTCCTTCCGTTAAAAATCCAGAGGAGCCGGGAGTCTGACCATTGGTGAATCTGACTGAGCTACAGTCTAGTGGAAAGTCGTCCTTTTACTAAATTGTTTTCCTCGTCCTTGAAATGTTTAAAACAATTTTAAAAAAACTATAATATTTTGAAAAAAAATTTAATATGAATAAAATTATTTTATTCAAAAATTTTCTGATAGCGTGTTCCTCCTTACATTCATTTTATAATTTATTATGTTGATTCATCAAAGATGTGCATTTATCGTCATATTTCAAAGCAGACATTTGTTTGAAATAGCCTTTAGACTTCTACCAGTCTCGATATGGTGCTGGCATTTCAAGTCTGAACATGTATTTCTCCGTAACTTTATCCAGTCTATTCATGAACTCATCCATACCCGAGGCGTCAACGATGTAATCAGGGGGGCTTTTCCACATGTCAATGATTCGAAGCGATAAGAAGTGTTGTCGCGTGGATGAGTTGAAACGCAGTCTTTTTTAGTTAATAGCCGTTGCCCCTGGTTCATGCTGGTTCTTGCTTCAAATTCAAGTAATCCTTCTGGGACCTTGTATAAACCATACTATACTTGTATACTTCAATGAGGTCCCCACGCAGACGTCGATAACTGAGGCTTGGAAGCTTCATGATCTTTAATCTTTTTTAATAATTAAGACTTGCCCTTTAAGCCTGGAATTATCCTTGTTGCACGTCTTACAACACCCTCTACTAAATTTTGTCCTTATCAAGTTTCGTTGTCTATACGGCGTTTCCAAACTCTAGGTTCGGGAGCACGACAGCAACAAACAACTGCTTCATCGCTTCTGCATCTAGGAACTCGTAAGCGCGTCTGATCAGTCCGAATTTATTGGATTTATTAGCTTGCGTTTCAACATGCTTAGAAAATTTCAGCTCAATTGTCTGACACGGTTCCGTTAATACTGACACGTTGTCGTCTACCTATTAGAAAATATCAGATCCATTGGTGTACATTTCCCTCTATTCCCAAAGACTTCACTTCATGCAAATGCCGCTCATATGGAATGCTGTCAAACGTTTGCGAAATTGAGGTACACTGCATCCACTGGCTCCCTTTTATCCAACAGGCGAGTCCAATCGTTTAAAGTACACAAGAGGTTAGTGGTGCAGGATCTACCGGCAATAAAGCCATGTTGACAGTCTGAAAGGAGATGGTTAACAGTCAAGTGATCGATAATTATAATCCTCTCCCTCACAACAAATTCCATTACGTACACTTGTCAGACTGATGAATGGTGTCACATGAGCTCTTAACCTTGCTCTCATTAGAGGATATCTATCGTTGATCTATTTTAAAATCATAAATACCGTCGTTTGTCTTACAATTCGTACAAACGTACAAATAACTTAAGAAAGCTTTCGGGTTCTTTTTACATTTTTGGCAATATTTTTTTTTCAAAGTTTTTCACTGCGGTGCGACAGATTTCTTTTACTTGGTTTCGAGCTCTACCATACAGGTTATAATCAGTATCGCTACGAGTCCTTAGATAACGCTTGCAGGCTTCCTTCTTGGTCTTTAGCTTGGCTAAAACTGTACGGTTCATCCATTGTGACTTTTTGACTCCCCGAGCTTCATCTTAGGCACTCACGCATCAACTGCAGACTTAACCGTGTCTCTGAGAAATGATATGAATCAGCCACATTCATGTCCTTGGTGCAGTCCGAAATATTCGCCGCACTCACTGCATCACGGAGTTTACGGAGTTTATCATAGTCGCCTTTCGCAAAGTTCAAACGTTCACGCTTTCAAGGTGTCTTCTATCTGTAGCCCCCTACTACTGAAAAACAATGATTGGTGATGAAGGAGGCTTTTGCCCCACGGAGCCTCGTGGCGATGCTCATCTAACATTGATTCTTCACTAGTAAACAGTAAGCCTAGAATATTTGGGGTCTGTTTATCCCTAAAATGGGTTGGCTTGATGATATTTTGGATTAAAAATAAATCTCGCACAGACGCTAAGAACAGGGATGCTAGGTGATTTCCATCTCTTGGAGAGGATTCATCTATCCAGTCTATTTCTGAATGCTTAAAGTCTCCAACGATCAACTTATGCGACCTACTGAAAGTCATGCTCGGTAAAAGGCTGTTTAGTACTTATTTATCATTATCAGAGGAACTGTTTGGTGATCTATACACATCGCCTATGAGGAGGCTATCCCTGCCTTTTAAAGAAAGTTCGCAGCACGCTGTTTCTCTAGCTGATTGGTGCTCTGCAGATAATTTGACTTGCTGGGCCGCATAAAAGGTTCTAACCCACAGAGCTACACTTCTATTTCACTGCTCTTTATTTTTTGTTTAAGTTATGAAAACAATCAAAACCTGGCAACTGAAATTCAGCAGGTACAATTTTCCACCTGTGATTTTTATGGAGTGTTTCTGTAACACAAATAATGTCTATACACTCGTATGCGATCACAGTTACCAGTTCACGTATTTGTTCAAAACGGAATCTCAGTTCATGTAAAAACATTTTAAAACTTTTTTGCACATTCACTTTGATGTCTGAGGTTACATATTACATTATTTACAGGCCTGGATCTATGGACATGACACCTATATTGTTTATTTGTCTTCCAGCTCCTCTGACTGACCGTACGTGTGTGGCCGGTGTTATCTTGACATCTTGGAAGTGATTGACCTGATTTGCCGTGCTTCTCCGCCTGATTCTCTCCTGCCATTTCTTGAGAAAATGCGCTCTCTCTCTAAAGAAGATAGAATCCTTCTCGATAAAAACAAATGTACTCTTAGCTTTCTGGCTGCCTTCAGCACACTCCAAATCTATGCAAGATCCTGTAGTCGCCAAGAGAGGTCTGCAGGTGTTGAAAGCAGCAGTATCCTTCGAGTGTAGTCTATTGCGCGATGTAATATCAACCGGTGTGTTGAGTTGTTTGCTATAACAGTCTGCAATGAATACAGTATCTGCCATCGCTTGATCTTTCGTATCAGATTCGGCACTTTCGGTAATACCAAACCATACTAGGTTAGACTTCCTGCGGTCTCTGTCAAGTAATTCGCGGGAGCTTTCGCTATCGACTTCAGATAAATCACCTCTCTGGTTTTTCACTTCCATTTTTTCCGTAATTTTTCAGCTGAGCTTTCACTACAGTAAGCTCACTGCATAGTGATCTTGAATTGCCATGCTCTTTCACCGGCTTCCCGCTTTTTTGCACACAAAGAGTTGGTTTTTCGAAGTCATGACATAACCAATGAAGCAATCAATTATCCTGGAGAAATGAGTACTACTTCTCATAGCTCAAATTCGATCAGCTGATACAAATAAAATCTCTTCACAACGTTTACAGGTGACCGAGTGATCTACCTCGCTCACATATCTCTTTGCAGTGCTTGCAAACTTTCATCTCTAACTGAGCTGATTTGATTTGGCCTTTTGTCTTTGGGAACTAGAGGGCTTTTCGACTACCTTTTTACTTCTCTGTCCGGCCAGCGTGCAATGCACTGAGAAAAACACAAGTTTAAAACTAAATTGAGTTGATTGGAGTTCCGTCGAAAATTTCGACTCGAGCACTGCAGCTGAGTGAAGGAGAACAAGGGTTAGTTGAGGAGATGTGGGGGCAGGCTATAGGTGGACGGAGAAGCAGGGTAAAAGTTGCAGAGCCTGGCTCAGGAAAAATTAGTCTTAAATGAAAGCCACGCCGCATAGAACACTGTGCCTTCACTTACTACCCTGCCCGCGTTTTTCATTAAGAAAAACAGGAACCATTTTTTGCTTGATCCACTCTTTATTCGCGTTCTCCTTCACTGACTTCATTTCAGTCTCTTCACTGAAACGCTTCAGCACAAAATGCATAAATATAGTTAAACCTGCACAGTGACAAGGCCCGTTGTGAGTCCGCGCAGCACGCACGCCCGCCTCGTGACATTGCTCAACCGCGACTGCCTCAATACGGAATTCATGACAATTTTTTATTTAAAATGAAATATAAAAATTAGATAACTTAGATAACACTTAATTCATTAAAATTTTTATATAAAATTCACCTTGTGTTAAAATTAAGAAAAATTTAATAAAATAATTTTCCCTTCTCATTCAGTTGTTTTACGAGATGGCAACATCAACAATCCGAGCGCATGCGCTGTTTTTGGCGATGGCGTATGTGGCGGTTATGTTGGTTCCTCCTGCAGCCTCGGCCACAGATTTACCAAACAACGGCGACCAAATACCTGTAGTTGCTGTCGTCAATAGAGGTCCTGGGGTGGAAGTTCGGCCTGCAGACCCTTTCGTTCAGATTGAGCGTTCTGCCCAGACAATCGGCCATGCCATCGAGAATTTCTTTAACAGTCTTTGTAAGTTAAAAATGTATCCTATCTCCGCAGAATGACATTATCTAATAAAATGCAATTTGCTTAGAATTAAAGAATATTTTTTCATTCGGAAAAATATTTTTAAGATATAATCATCGAAAGAACAATCATCAACTAAGTACTCTTCTAGAATACAAGTGTTGTCAGCTTTAGATTTACCTCTATAAAACTTTTAACAAAACAACGCTACAAGTAGCACTTCATAATACTTGAGCTAACTAATACGCCTGTTCTCCAGTCAACAGAGGAAACTCTCGCAGCGGCAACACGCGCAGTGGCATCGTTCCTCTCGTTGCCATCGATAACAATCATGGTCCCGTCATTGACATTCCAGGTACCGAAATTTCGAGCATTTAATCGCAACTAATCATAAAATTTACGCCGGTGATAGTCTCGAGGTTAATATCATTCCATAAATCTAGGTTTGTTTCAAGTTTTATTCTAAACTGTATTAAGCGAAGCGAAACAAATTTTGATCCGAGTTCAAAATCTGTTTTAAAAATTAATTAATGCCTGATTAAAGTATCGATTTGAGATTAATCTATTTTGAAACTGACAGGCAAATGTTTTTAACTTTCGCCAAAGCGTGCGCCTACTTGCTTCGATGTTGTAAACCTAAACACTAGCAGCTACACTAAATTCTGTCATATTGAACCATTACCAACACAATGCCCACGTGTCTTAAGTTCTAATAATTTTATAATTCGCTTATACTGTCATTTTGAGTAATAATACGATATATTTTTTTCAATGCTGCTCAAATTCGTCACTGAAACTGGATGCAGACACAAAAAAATTACAAACAAATTATTCATACTAATCATAGTGGCAATTTATACGTATTTAATGTTTCCTGCAGGCATTCTAGGCCTCAATACCGGCGCTACCAACAGCGGACCATCATTGGTGTCCGTGGCCACAAATCGAGGCGGCTTTGGACGGCCATCAACCCAAGTCAATATTCCGGGAATCCTCGATTTGGATGTGGGTGGCAACTCACCAAGACCGGGAGCGAAGGATGGTTCTCTGGTATCCGTGTTGGCTGGAGGAGGGGAAACAAGGGTCAGGGCACCGCTGGTCCAAGTCGCGCACTCGAACAATGCAGGTGTTGTGGCAGTTCCAGCTGCTATTGACGTGAGTGTATCAATTTAAATTTTTTAAAAGATTGAAGATTATCGATTTTCATGAATTTCCGAATTGTCGTAATCAATGTATTTTATAATGATTAATAAATATTTATCAATTTGCAGTTTTTTCCAATGATATGTATACAATATTGATATTGATAAATCGCTTTCAAGTTTCAAACATATGATCAATGTAACGAATTACAGTTGAAGTTTACTTTATGATTATTTATCTGCCAAATTCCCACAATTATTTGAATTTTGAAGTTTAAAAAACCTCAACCTCGTATTGCAATTAACAAAAAAGCTCGTATTGTATTTAATATCACGATATTGGAAGAGCGTTCATTACCTTACATATGGAGAAGAGTTCTTCCCCAGAATCAGTAAATCATACCAGCGATAACCAAAGATCAACCCTTACTCATCCTAACGATAGCAATAAATCTTGCACGTGTAAATTTTTGTACTCTGGATCAACATCTACGAACCCAGTTCATGTAGGATCAGGTATATCGAATAATTTCATTTCTCATACACTTTTTGCTTCTCTCCCCTCAGTTGCGGACTCCAGGACCACCGATTCTGTCGTGATCAAATCTCTTTCTTCCTCACGCCGAAAAACCCAGGTCACCCCTAACCGTACTTCGATATCCCGAGCTCCTCTCAAGGCAGTTTTTAGACAATCGTCTGCTTCGAACCATCTACCTTCATCCGTATCAAATCGCCCAAAACCTTCTCCTCCCATTACAGAATCTCCGAAATCGTCGAGTCTTTCGATTTCCAAAATGAAACTTCTGGCATCATCACGATCAGACCCTGCGCCTCAATTTTTGTCTCCGATTGGATTTCCTAAGTCCTCCGTGCCTCCCAAAAACGCAAAGTTATGCAGCAGAGAAAGAGGCATTGAAAATAAATTCCCACGAGGTTTTCATGACTATGAAAGAACTCGCATCGACAGAAAGTTTCTTCCAAATTATTTCGTGAGGATGAACCCGTCTCCTTACGACATCCCTGAACCATTACTCAAACACGGTTACGATTCTCCGCACAAAGTGAGAATTTTCATCATCAACCGAGCACTGAAAGAATTGTCTGAAGCCAAAAGCATGACCTCGCAGGATGACTGCCTGTGACTGACCATCGACAGACGCCTTAAGGGGACCGGCTAACCTAAAATTTTCAATTTTGGCGTTTTCCACTTTTTGGGCTCATCTTAAAGCTCACTTTTCAACGCATTCAACGGTACCAGAATCATCCCTGTGCGTCGAAAAATGATTTCGTGTGAAGTACCCCTTTTTAGCCGTTTTCTATGAATTTCACGTTTTCTATCAATTTTTTCGAAAAATTCATAGAAGTAAAATGTTTTTATTTTTACATTTTACGTATGTATGTGAAGTTTCATGATAATCGGATAATAACTGAAGAAGTTTTTCCGGAGCTTAGCCGGTCCCCTTAAGTAATCGGCCAGTTAATCAGCAATAAGCTGTTAATGTTGTTTATGACGGGAATAATTCTGGTCTCTTTATTATGTTAAATTCTGTATAAAAATTAAAGGAGCATGTGATTTCTACTCGGTAGGGAGAAAAATGCAGAACCTTATTCAAATTAAAATTGCAGCCTGGTTGTATAACAACATTTAAAACACTCCAATGCCAGATCAAATATTAACATTAATGAGATTCGCGTATGGCAAAAAAAAAGAACGCTGGGAATGCCTGAACGTGACCTTCCTCGACTTGACCGCTCAGGTAACATAAACGCGGGTTGTTAAATCAGTGCAAGTTTTTGCTGTGGTGGCCCTCATCCTAGTATACCTGTGAGCGACCTTGCCGCGACACAAACTTATTTCAACACTTGTCACATGGTCACTTTAGCGGTGCTTCACTCGTCAGAAACTAACTGAAATACGATATTAAAACATGAAATTTTTTCCTCCCGTCAATTGTATCTGTTGCAAGAATAATTGTATCTAGTGCAATAATTTACAGCAGTTTGTTTTGGCGAAGACACCAAAATCTTAGTCTGATCAGATTTTGAACCATTTTTATCGTGTTTTTTTAATAGAAATGCATTTAGATTTCATCATGTCGCAAAATATTTTATTTGGTTTCAGGTCAGCTCTTACAAATAAGAATTTTTTATTTGTTCACAGCAATTGATTTTGCCTTCTTTTCCACTATTTTTTTGTTATAAATATATCACTGATCTTTAATAATTGTTTTCCTTCAACCAAAATTTAAAAAATTAAGGCTTATTTATGCATCTTGAAACTCTATAGATTTTTGTAGAAAAAGGTAATCAAATTATTTACACCAATGACATAGCTGATGGTTATTTATTGCACGGAACTATAAAACGACTGTCAATGATACTAATTTGTGAAATAAAATGTACAGATTTCTATTAATGTTTCATTTCAGGCGAATTTTATCGCTTAGATGAAACCTTAATGCCAAAATATATCTATTTTCGGTCAATAAATGGCTGTGTAATGTCTAAAACCTTAAACTCGCGGAAATTTCGATTTAAAAAACCTGGGTCTGGAAGGACATTCTATGTGATTCTTCTCAATTGGTATCTTTACTATTCTTCGGCACAGTTCTTCCTCACAACTAATAATCACTAATGTAACTAGTAATAATAACCGTTCTTTTTAACACTTTCACACTAATAGCCGTCTTCGGTTTTTCGGTCACGGGTATTAGTGCGGTTCCCTGCAGTCCTTCCAAACATGAATTATTGTCTAATGTAGCAGCTGACGCGGCATCTTCAAGACATACTGTCACTGCTGTAGCCTTATTTAACTGGTAGCATTGAAATTTATTTGTAAATCTTGAACATAGTCAAGTCAAATTCTTGATTAAAAAATTAATGACGGAATAAAATCATATTTTGATCTTGATAATGGATTATGTTAGTTAGATATTTAGGCATTCTAATCAACGTAAAATTCTCGCAACAATCGCAAATGATGTCAGTGACAGTTCTACCTTATCATACCATGCAGGCATTGATTGTTCTGCGTCTTATCATTTTGATTGTGTCACATCCGCTCCACGTGTTGGTTGTGCTGAAGCCGCCTTCCTTCTGTTCCTTTGATATTTTTTGGTGGTATACGTTCCTGGATTTCATTAGAGTGAACCACAGCAAATGTTTTATGCTCTAAGAAGTTTATGTTCAATGGTAATTAGTGATTTACGTTTCAGACTGTGATTTCCACTGTAATCTGTGTGATCTGTTATACACTGTGAGCTCATTATACTCTCTCTGTGTAGCGCTACAGTTACAGGGAAGGTACCCACACAAATGCTGGATTCTGTGCCTTGACCTTGGCAAGACGGGCAAGTTATCAGTTTTCTTTCAGTTGCAGTTCAGAGTCAGTTTTCTTTTATGGGCTGCGCCGACGCAGCGCGTATACAATGCATTGGCTTGAGCAAGACTGAAACTTATTTCTGAATCGGGCGGAAATGTACTTAAATTGTAAATAACATTGATGCAGGAACCCTGGAATTTTCTTGCAACATAAATTCACTGAATTAATTCTAAAATATTTGAAATATAGTCATAACGTTTCATTGCAGTGCCTTGTCATGCAACTGGAATGATATGTGAAACGAGGTCAGGTTCACGAAGAGTTTAGAAGTAAACGGCTCTTGAATGAAACATTGATCAAGAGATGAATAGTTGTGATGTTTCTAAAAAGTTTGATATTGATAAACTAAACAAAAATAACTGCCCACTAATTAGGTAAAAAAACAAACGGCGCCAAATTATTTGTATAAAACAAAAACATGCTAAAAGATTTAATCGAACGTTCGGGAAATTTTTTGACGTGTTACGTTCAGGCGATTAAAACCCGTGCAAATATATCGTATCAAAAATCATCATGCATGTTACTTCTAAGAATTTAACTCTAATTTGAATAGCGTAAATGCAGGACTAGAATGAAGAACCAATGTTTTAACACCGAATATTTTGGACATTCTCCATGATTTTAGTCCAACAGAATAACTTGACTGTAAATAGCCAAAAAATCAACGAACGTCAAGCAAGATAAAATTCTCATCCAGAACAAACAATGTAGCCGGTCATTAGTGCAGCGCATTAGCGCCAGCCAAGTTTGATCTGTAAACATGTTATAAGATATTCTAGCACCGTAAACCTTTCAGGCGAATGATTTCCACATTACTGTGGTGACTCGGCTCTAAATAATAAGGGGAAAACCAACAACTTTTTACGCGCGCCAATTTTAACAAATTCGAATCAGATGAATACATTCCAACGATACTCGATGATTCTTTTCACGGTTAAAAATTAATTAATTTCTCGAGAGTAAAGTGATGTTCGGCATTAATAATGCATTTTTTCAGGGGAAATTAAATTCTGAAACGGCTAAAATAACCACTATGCAATCTATACTGCGCAGTTGGGAAATGGAGGAATTCCCCGAGTTACGTGAAGTCCGATGTTGAATCCTGGAAATAATTAACTTAACCCGCTTTCTATAAATTTACCGCCATTTTCGTAACCTCCCACAACATTCAGACTCGTTAAAATTTTAGTGTGATAGATACTTAACTTTTCAAATACATATAAACGGAAGAGATGCTTGAATATAATGGTACCTTTTATACCGGGATATGTGCCCATATGTAAAATATTTATGTGAGAAAATAGTCGATTCGACAAGCTCAACATTTCAATGAAAAACATGATTTGATTCAGAAATTCTCAAACATTATGCGATGTTTTTCCGAAATGTATTCATTTCGAAATTCAAACACATTCTAAATGTTAATACTAAAAAATCAACATTTTTCTTCTTCATTCATCACGATGTCAAGTTACTACCTATGCTATTGCTCTGCATGTCATCGACAAAATTGTTCCAGAAGAATGCAGCCGCAAATTTTAAATGAACCTACTCAGGAAATATTCCTCCATTCTGATTCGAAATGAGAATTTATTCTCCGTTCTAGATGTGCGTCAGGTAGACAACGAAATTAATTTCAAAATAAACTATGAATTTTTGAGTTCCTAGATTTTGTTTTTGGTAAAATTAAATTTAATAAAATTATTAATTGAACTGCGAACACATAGTTCAAGAAGATAATTCAGTAAGAATTGCTTTAAAATGCCCATGTAGAAGTAAATGAGTCTCTGAGGGAGGAAGCTCCAAGTTCAAACTAATAGCAAGCGACGTGTGTTATTACACTTTACCTGCAATATGCTGTAAAAAATAAGAGTTTACCATAAAGCGATCAAATGTTTTTTTTAATATTGTGCGATAATTTCGTGTTTAACTGTATCGGTATTTTATTGCACCTTTTATTTTATTATATTTTCAGAAATCGTTCAAAATCGGCAATAAAGTGGTAACTTACGTGTAATACATTGTCATCCTTTATCATATGGATAAATAAGCGAATCCAAATTAATAGGAAATACAACTAGTATTTTTAACTGCAACAAATGTCGTTTTTATTAACTCTCATTACCTGCCAGTGAGACAGATTTAATTGAACCTTATTTTAAATTGCGAACCTAATTTTAAAATTTGTTACTTGAGAGGTCGACTATTGAATTGGCTCAAATTCAATGATACCAAGTTCACGCACCGAACGATACTAACTAGTGATTCGCTCCTGATTTTAAAATAGTTCTCAACTAGAGGCTGTTTGGTCGGATGGAAATTATTACATTTTTCATTATATATGTCCTTTCCTTCAGTATATAGACGACAGTTTGAAGCTAGAATGCGTTTACTCAAATATACAATTAAGAAGTTTGGTACTGCCGAATTATTATGCGAAGGAAACGGATGCATCGATGTTGCTATCGAAGTTTTGAACATTTTCCTTGGCAATGATTTTTTGCCGCGGAGAGGAGACCAGGCTCTACAATATGCCGACCATTTGTATTATTTTTTTCATGTTTTTACATTTTATGCTAGTTGCATGTCTCTTTGTGTTTGTGCTAGAGTAATAATAATTCTTTTCGCCTGCGTTTGAATAGGCAACAAATAGTCAGTAGACTTGTCAACGAAAAATACTCAGTTTTCAAAATCACTTGGTTATATCCAACGGAATATCGAGTTGTGTTCGGTACTTTGAAGGCTTCGCTGGCTCCTCAACGGCAGGACCTGCGAAAATAAATTGATTACAAATATTTATTGAAATTTTCGTCAAATAAAATTGTAGTTAAAGTATTCCAAGGGTGATAACTGTAGTACAATCATTCAATGATCAGACACAGGCATAAGGTATTTTTATTGTTGCGGCTCAGTTGGTTTATTAAATGCTTGAGCTTTTGTGTGTAAATGCACCAAATTTAGGTTGCAAATTAATATTCATTGATTAATTAATTGGTGCTAATTAATGTTAATTGATTAATTATGTAACTAATTGATGCTTGATTAATTAATTAATTAATTAATTCAAGCATTAATATTTATAATATTAACAACATTAATAATCAAGCATTAATAATTAATTAATGCTTGATTAATTAATTAATCAAGCCCCAATTAAATGATGCTCGAGCTACAGGTTCGTTTCATAACCCACGACATGGTAAGGAGCGTCGGCGGTACCACAGCTCCAGGAGTAAGGCGACCAGTGCGACGCTGCAGCCGAGCCCCAGCACGATGAAGTGCCCGCCCAGGTCTCGTAGCCTGCAGCGGTGCAACAAGAAATGTGAGCGCATTGCACGTGAATGTCGGAAAAATAGGAAATAGTAACTGTCAGATGTAGTGTGCTGTCTATATTGAACATTTAGATAAGTAATGGACATAATAAAAAACTCTATATGTTAATAGGAGCTATCATATCATATCACTTATCATATAATATCATAGTGATGTTGGCTCTGAAAAATAGGCCTGATGTGACCTGTCGCCGATTCTTGCACTTTTCATGACTTTTCGTGACAGGAGATCTAAAAACAGGTCTTTTGACTGGATCTTTTCAAAAAAGACGTTAGTTTGAAATAGCTACTAGAAATCCACCAGGTTCGATATGGTGCAAGCATTTCAAATCACTTCGGGCAAACAGAAAAACAGCCTACACTTCGAACTGCTTCTATAAATGTTAAACGACAAATGTCATGGCCTTGTATGTATAGATAATTGAATCGTCAACTCATGGTCGGCTACCGATCATTATTATTTTTGCTGGTACTGGTAACAGTGTATTTATTATCCTAAAGTTATTAAATATTTATATAAAATAATATATACTTGTATATAGTAAATAGGTTTTGAGGTATTATGATATTTACTATTCGATCAATATACAGCATATCGGATAACAATGAGTTTTCGAAACCTAGCAATTTATATTTATGTACGGGATATTACTTGGCTGAGAAATTTCTCTTGCATTAAATTTTTTTCAATTCTAATTAGCGCAAAACATGGATTAAAAATTTGAATTATATCACACCTTCATATACCTTGAAATTATAATTTATTGGTCACAGTTTTAAGTTCACACTGGATTTATGTTACATTATGATTGAATATAGGTTTATCTTTTATCAAAGTTACCTTAATTTAAGAACTATTGCGAAAGCCTGAATAGACATATGATAAAGAGGTACTAAAATATCAGGGGTAATAATTATCTCTCTCGAGTATAACCCACATTAAAATTATGATTACGTGTAATGAGCTATGAATGAATTAGTGGGCTCAAAGACCTTAGCCTTTGAACTAACCTGAGAGGCCATGGTCCTTGGGCGTCTTTGTCCTTAACCGCGCTGCTTCTTCACGCCTTTGAACTAACCTGAGAGGCCTCGGTCCTCGGGCGTCTTTGTCCTTTCCGNCTTTGAACTAACCTTAGAGGCCTCGGTCCTTGAGCGTCTTTGTCCTTTACCGCGGTGCACTCGTTAGGCTTGGGCCAGTACTCAACCTGCCACTCCCTGAATAATCCTGACTGCATCATCCGCAGTATCCTGACGCACGACAAGGCAATTTCATATGCGTAATTAATATTTTTGGTATCAATTCTTTAAAAAAAATTGTAAGAGACCGTTCTATTCAAGATGGTATGTTTATTTTAAAATATCCCCGTTTTATTTTTAATTTTTCCTACACGTTATTTGATCTGTTTTTGATTAATAATGAAAACATGATAAAGTTTGCCCTACTGCTTGGGTTTTAGGAAAATATTATAAATCAGTCATCGCATTTGAACTTACACTTCAGGAACTATATCTTATTGCCTGGATAACCAGATCCAGACTCTGTAAATTCAAAGGACCAATTACTTGCTTCTTAAGTTCTAGCATACATTTTAGAAGCTATTAATACCAGTGCTCTTTTTCAGGTAATTCAGGAAATTTTAATGAACATCATACATACTCGGCATTGAATACAGGCAAGAAAACGCTATCCTCTTGCAACGCCCAACCGAAGGAGGCGCTGAAGAAGAGCTGAGGCACCAGCGTCAGACGACACTTCTTGGTCTGCAAGTAGTCCTGCTCCATGGCCGTGTCAAGAGAACTTTTCTCCTGAATTAACGTAAACAATAAAATTGAGTGTAGAAAATTAACGTGAAGAAAATTAATTAACGTACCGGTAGTGAAGAAAATTAACCTAAACAATGCGTATGGTAAGTGAATTGTAGTTCAGAGAGCATGAAAACCTTTTTAGCGCATTTTCTCATTTATGCACTGAGTTATATTTTTCTAACTACGGTAGGGATAAAAGTATTTGTGAAAATTATTTTCATGTCAATGTAAAAGACGATTCGACTCAAATCATTAGAATCTTTTCCTCATATGAATGAATTTTTTCATTAACCTTCATATCAAATATGGCGGCTTAAAAGACAGTCTCTGAGTGTCATTCAGTAAACAAATTCAAAATATTGACAAAAAACAGTCAATGCTTCTGTTCTGTGAAACTATTCCATGGAAAATTTTTTTGGAAATGAGAAACGAGTATCACAAACAATGTTTGACAGCAAAGCAGGCTTAGTAAGTAAAGCTCAACAACACAAGAATTTCTCTATTTACCTTGACTTTCTCCATTTCTCCAAGCCTTCTTCATCTGCACTTTGTCAGGTATTTGTATCATTAGTCAGCTTATTAATCGCAAGTTCAACAAAAATTTAGAACCAAAGAAAACGCCAGGTAAATTCACGATATCTCCCATGAAAACGTCTTTGAGAAGGAGCTATAGTATCCCAAACATTTTCATAGAACATAAGGTGAATTAATTTGGCTTTTCATCCAAATCTTGCGGGCAAAAACCTCTCGATGACCTGCATATTAACGTACTTTTATGAAAGCCATGTTCTTGAGCAGCACAGCGTTGATACCGTCAACATCTGACGTGACCATCAGACCTCTGTTTGAGCGCATCAAGTCTCCTATCTTGCGATAAGTTCCGGACTCAGCACCCTGTTCCGATAATAACAAAAACACGAGTGCATACAAATATCAGACTCAAATAATATCGAAAATAAAACATATATGAGACTAAGGAAATCTTGAAATAGGATAAACAAATCCAACGAAAAAATAAAGTTTTGTTGAAACATTTCTAAGCAAAATGAATTGTATTGTTCTAATCCAATGTTCGTAGAATATTCCATAAATTCAGCCCATTTAACGAAAACGTGCAGTCATCATATCGATAACAACATTGCGAAAATTCAAAAATAGCGCTCGTCAAAATTACCCACAACGCATAAATCTTTTGAGAAGAAGGTTCATAAGTAAATTAATTCAGAAAAGGATAAAATCAGAGTCACATTCAGAGAAGGATAAAATTCAGTGAATCGTCCTTATAAGACATAATGATGCAAAACTACATTTTCGCTAATGTCAACCATTGTAATAAAGAAACTGATATTTATTGTATTCATGTGCTTGCTCACCATAAAAATATAAAATAAATAAAACTTATCAATTCACAGCAACGAACAACTTAAACTCTTATGCAAGCCATAAAATTTCATTTATTAAAAGGAATTTTATGAAAACTAGCTCCTTTGAAATGCCAGTTAACCTTATGAAAAAAGAACTCGAATCATGAACTGGGAGATCATGGCGAGATATTTTATTTAATGTTGGATAACACTTGTCATACTTATAAAAGTTCTTCCTAGACCTCTCTTTGTGTAAACACTTGCACAAAAATGTCTTGTTAGGAACTTGTTACGTAATCTTCCAGCAATATACTACAGACAAAGCACAACTTATTATTTTGTTGACTAACCCCAAAGAGTTTTTCGTGCGCTGTCTCCGCTCGATACGTCCAGAGAATTTCTCTTTGATTGGCCAATTCATCGAGACTTTGTATGATGCCCGCCAAGCGCGGCACGGTCAGGAAGGCGATCAGGTTTCCAGTGTAAGTGTAGATCAAAATCATGCAGTAGGTCCACCACAAACCCAACATCACGCGGCTACTCTCATTCAAACGCAGTTCATAACCTGTAGAACGAATCGATATTCCTCGATAGTTACTGATTTTAAATAACATCTATAATATTAGCAGTTCTGTTCCAATAGCATGAACTGCAGCCATCAGCCGCCAATCAACCTTGCAGTAAATTTATACAATTATGTGAGTGAGTATTCTGCTAATAGAATAAACTACTAATTACACGTAAAATTATGTAATTCTGGATTTTTACCTAATTTTAATTGAACTGTTTTTGTCGTCTGACTCACCGATTCACACACTTACACATGAAGTACATAAATGCTGGTTCTAATGTCCGTAGACTTTTCGTGAATTTTCGAAATTCTGTTTAGCGAGATTTCGAGATTTTCCAAGTCTCGAACTCTCCAGATTTTTTTCCAAATTTCGAAATCTCGCTTTCGAGATTTAAAATTAAAATTAAAAAAGTGAGATTTGGAAAATATCGCTTTGAGATCAGAAAAATAATCGATGCGTCTGGAAAATGTACATTGTTGCAAACTTCATGCTCAAAAAATCTAATTAATACGAATAGAATCCACAACTTTAATATAATGAATAAAAATTCTGGAAACACTGGCTTGACGAAACCAGCAATTTCTAAAAGTTACGCTATTCATGGATTTGGGCCAAGATTTCGGTTAGTAAATGATTACTACTAAAAATTTGTGCTGTGCAAGTCCTTAATGCGCAATGACAAATAAAAAGACTGCTTCCCGTCTTCATTTAATATTCACTTTACTTTCTGTTTTCTTCCAACTTTCTCTGAACAATAAATTCCAAGATAGTCTGATAATTAAATTGTGATTAAGGCATCCCATGAAAAATTCTGTCTCATATTACAATATCTTAAAAAAACACGCCAATTTGGCGCACATTCATTCTTTATGTTATAACATTTTCCATTCTCCTTCAAAATTATTCATTTCTCTCCCACTTACTAAATCCTAATTTTTTTCCCTGCATACCCTGAGCAATGAGGCAGAACCCTGCGCCCCAGACGTAGTTGAGTACCGACGCACTGCGCCCTTTGTGAGGGTAGAGTGAGGGCGACCAGTCGCCTGTACCCTCAGTCATGAGCCACAGCAAGGGACCAACCGCACACGGACTGCTGAGGATCAGCAGCCACACCTGCGGGGTTGAGATTAAGTAATGATTTAGGCAGATTATTTCATAAATTGAGGCTTAAAAGAGGAACTTTCTGAATTAAACATAGTTTAAATTTATATAAGCTGCAATTCTTTAAGATTAAGTCATAAATGTTTATGCTCAAATCATAAATAAGCATTTTAATGCGAAAAAGTTCTCGATTACTTGGATTTGTAATGAGGATGCAAACATGTAAATAAATATAGATCTAAAAATAACACGCTTTTTAATGTGATATTAATGTATTAGAAGCGAACCCAGCAATTATACAACATTTTGATATTAAATTGAAACAATATGTCAATAAAGGTTCGACTTGTCCGTACCTCTGGATCCCAGATTTGATTAGACGTTTAATTACTGGTTTGTTAAAACCAGAATTTCCACTAACCATTTTGTCAGCCGAAATATTTTTCGAATTTTTTAGCTGTCACCAAATAGACATACAACGTTGCTTTCATTTGAAAATATAGTACGTTATGTACTTCTGCTGGTTTGAGATGAATATATGAAATTTTGAAACTACCCTAGCAAAAACACGTCGGCTTAAATAAAACTCAATATTAATGAACTCATTTTAGTTCATTACTAATGTTAAAATTCGTGACTCGTCTAATATAGAAAAAGTTAAATAAAGACCGACCTGCACGTGTCTCACTTAGTGAGTGAAGGCGTAATAGGGTACCTGAAAACCTGCGCTACGGTACCTTGTAGGTGAAGGCATAATTGGGTACCTGAAGACCAGCATCACGGTACCTTGTAGGTGAAGGCGTAATCGAGTAAAAGAAGACCGGCAGCCTTCACCTTGTATGTGAAGGCGCAATAGAATAAAAGAAGACCGGCAGCCTTCACCTTCAAGGTACCTGAAGACCTGCACTACGGTACCTTGTATGTGAAGGGCTGCAGGAAGGCCAGGGTGTTGGGCCGCTCCCCAGGGGCGCGGATGAGGATGGCCGTGGGCTCCTCGTAGAAGGGATGCGTGAAGTCGATGACGGCTTCCCGAGCCTCGGTGATGGTGAAGCTCCCCATCGCCATGTCTGCCCACTATTGGGTATCCAATTACTTTTTTTAATAGCCCTGATTTACTAATATTTCATACCTCTTCGCTTAATTACTACGATAAATTATATCTGATGGAAAATGAACAAAGTTTACGATCGACATGCATGCGACCCGTTTAGGACTGCCGCTTAGACTACAATGGTACGTTGAAAATTACGTTGATTATTGAATACCTTTAGTTTAAAATTCAAGATTATTTTTAACGAAAAAACTCTACGAGGCTCTTGGTCTACTGTTTCAGGGTTACGTTCGAATAGTGAGGGAACCGACACCAAATCATGCCTTTCAATATCCATCGAATTCCAAGATTCCCAGCAGAAGACGTTGTTGTCACCATTTTGAAGTACATAATAATTACCGTTCTCACCTCATTATCGTTGTGGCATTTATAATAGTTACCGATCTCATAACCCTATCAATATGGCATTAACAATAGTTATCGCTCACCCCATTTCACCCTTTTGACAATCATTATAGTTCCACCTCTCTTTAATATGTCATTACGGCATTTGTGATAGTCCGTTCTGGCTTACCTAATATTTACCTCACCACCATGTCGACCATGCCGTTGTGGCTTACCTAATATTTACCTCTCTCACCACCATGCCGACCATGCCGTTGAATGTGCCGTTGGGCATCGCATTACCCCAGTTCCCGTCGTACGGAAGCTCCAGCGTGTAACTGTTCGAAACAAGAATAGCAGCTGAATTCAGTATGAACTTTCTTTCTACCATTAATTTTCCAACTAAACCTATTAATTGCTAGTTCAGATTATACGTATTACGCCGTAAAATAATTAACTCAAAAATGTATACAGGAAATCTGCGCTATTAACGATGAAAATACTATGAGAACTACGCGATAAGCGAACTTAACTAATTTATTTCCCACATTTTTTTATTAAAACAGGCTGAAAATTCAATAGTTTTATAAATAATATATACTCATACCAACACTCACCCACCATATTTCACCGCTTATTCTGTTTATCAGCTTAACATCCATTCAATTGACTCACTTAAAATGATACTTTTTAGCCAGCGTCTTGATCATCTCGATGCAGAAGCCCTCACCAGGACCCACGATTACCTGCTCCGAACCGATGGTTTGCACATCCAAGATCATGAATGGAGGACGCTGTGATAAATGAAGACTTTAAAATTAAATGAACATCGACTTATGTTAATAATATCGTATCTAAAATATTTGTCGAAATTGGCGAATATTGTATTGTTAGAAGTCGTCTGACACTGTAGATATACATGTAAGGACTTTTTGGGTGCGGATCAACGATGTACATCGTATCGAGATATTACCTGGACCTAAAATTTTACTCTTACTGGAGAATAGAAAGGCATTTCAGAAGCGGAAGAAGAAAAACAAAACAGTAGTTTCAGATTGGCACGCATCATTTTAAATCGGAAGTCAGATGAAAAGTTTTTCGAATAATTCAGCAATAGTCAAATAGAAGTTGGATTTTCAAGATAAAATGTAAGTTTCAATAGTCAAATAGAAGTTTTATTTTGAAGTAACATGTAAGTTTCAATTTTCTTTTTATATAATTATAATTTGTTAGTTTCTCATACAAAAGGGATACTAAAATTGTATGGGTTATCGATCTCGGACAAGGCCAGTTTAACCTGATAGTTATATATAACAGACCCTAGACATTGATTTGCTGCACACGATGCAGAAATTTTGGCCACGGTGTCATAAAAAACAGTTGGTGAGAGGCATTTGACTGATTGCGTAATGAATAGTAAAAAAATGATATTACACGGAAATTGACACTAAACGATAACTGTGTTCCGCGTAAACTGGATAACTAGTACGACATGGACCTCATAGCATTACGATCATGAAAATATTTTGCTCGCAAGGCACTGAATGATCGTAAATGCGAGGATAATCCGATACAGAATAAATAATGTTTTCAATTGAGCTCGTAATCGCCGATGCATCGGCAGCATCTGTCATCGAAGGCTGCACCGCATGACCGCGACATCGACCAACGTAATTGACACCGCAACTAAACTGCGTGTAAGCAATCAACTGCCCAATGTAAGGTAACTCGATTTCCGAGCAATGCCTGGTGGAAACAAATTACCATGAATTCCTTTTACATTACAGAATCTAAATGTGGGATGCCAGACCCTAAACTCATTATGTGTCAACTCTCCTATGCAGGGCGCTACGCTTTCGGAGCAATGCCTGGAAAAAACAAATGATGCATAATTTCATCATAATTAGTTATCCTCGAGAACCGAAAAATCATAAATTTCCCGAAAAACTTTAAACGGATTCATGAATTAGGCTTTAGCAAATGCCAGAAATAATATTTGTACTTTTTTAGCCTTTAGTGAATAGATATATCGTCAACGGGTTTTTTCAAGATAAGTCCAATACGTAAAAAATATTCTTTTGAAGTGTTAAAAGTATCATCTATCGGAATCGATACTGTATAAAACCATAATTATCATACGGAAGGAACTTATTGTTTATTTTTTATTTTTTCATTTGCTCTTCATTAACCAATATAAACCAGCAGGATTTAAATTGTAACTTCTTCGTATTTATCATTGCGCTGACATTGATGGTGACGATGGTGAGGTGCCGCCCGTTGAGGTACTGCCTCCCCAGCAGCAGCTGCTCCTCCCGCGTCAGCCCGTCAGGCAGCACGCGCGGCACAGGCAAGGGAGGGGCGCTGCACTCCACGTACTCTCGCGCCAGCCTGCGGGGCGTCAGCTGCTTTACTTTATGATGGTATGAGTAGCTAAATACTTGCGGAACGGAGAAAAAATTTAGTAAATACTTCTTAGTTATGATTTGTTTGCAACATTTGTCCATATTTATTTAGATAAACGCATGGTTTATTACGCCTGCAGGGCGTGAGCTGCTTTACTTATTGAACGAACGAGTAGATAAATGCTTGCGAGACGGAGAAAAGATTTAGTAAATACTTCTTAGTCATGATTTGCATGCAACATTTTTCCATATTTATTTGGAAATGACATGCATGCACTGGCATAGAGACTCGCGCAAGCCTGCAGGGCATGAGCTGCTTTACTTATTGAAGGAACGAAAAGCCAAGTAAAGTAAATGGGAGAAGATTACATATACTTTTAAATGTTTTTAAAATAGATACTTTAATTAATAAAATGCTAGAATACATACAGCATTAAAAAGTATTTAATTTGACTGAACACAATAATCTTAGTCGTTTTTATTTGGAAATGACCATACACAGGTAGAAATCGCGATCATCATGTTGCTTGTTGCCGAAAAGGTAGCTGGATAAATTTCCTTCGTGTAATCATTAAAACATTCACTCCATTCAGTTGCTATATTGACGCTGCTACCTTATACATGCATGTCTCAAGATGCGCGCAAATTATAAAAATCGTGTTGATGCATTTCTCGTTATTAAATTCTTCGTCCAAGCAGTTTATCTGACCAGTAAATAAAGGGTAATGAAGCAAGAACCACAGCAGAGGTAATGTTAACTTAAAGCATCAAGTTTCTTATCTTCATAATGGAACTGGACTCTCACCTCCTTGGTGTCATTATAGCGTCTAGGTGTTTGAGAAATGTTTGCGTTCTGTTGGCACGGCTGGTGTTCGTAAGTTTGTTGACTTGCCATGGCAACCACCAAGTCAACAGCGGGGCCAAACACGTCCATTTATTACGTTCCTTTAAGCATAGTTTAGGAATTACTTTTATTACCTCCTTAATTGGTCAAAATTTTTCATCAGATCTAAATTTAGTAATAACTTTATCTGACCAAAAGGTAATAAGTTTCGATCTTGTTTATTGTTTTTTTTTTGCAGTCCATCATGAATTTCAGTTTGAACAAATTCATATTGAGAATAGTTCTTGACCTGGAATGACGAATGAAACTATTCACTGGAAAATAATAGACCATAATAGACATCATCCTAATAATCGCCTCTATTATTGATCATGAGAATGGAAATGGATACATGGCTGTTGATATGAACATACCAAGGCATTGAACAGCGCCACAAAGAGCCGATCTTTAGTCTGGATTTCATAGTCACGGGAGCTTCCATCGCAGTCTTCCGTGGCCAGCAACATCAGTGGACCCTGGCCCTCGGACAGCCAAGTCTCTGCCAGACTCGCCAGCCGCGAACATGGGCCTAAACCTATGGTCACTGCACCGGGATCTGAGAAGATAATGACACGATATATCTTCTTCCAAATGTTGTTTCCAGGGCTATTTCGCTACGCCATGTTTGGAATTTTTCTCTAACATTTAGTAAAAACGAGTTAGGCAGAATTAAAAACTTCTTTAATGGTTGTTTCATATGATAAAGGAACGAAAAATCAAATATTTACGATAAAACTCTTGAAATTTGATAATGAAATTTTGTATTTTCAATCGAGTCTGGCTTCTTACCTGGTTTTTCGATTACGTCTACTAAAGATCGGTACGAGTACTCCAGATCAGCAGAAGCAGCAGCGCTCTGAAGCAGAGATTCGCCTCGCAAATCCAACACTGAGTCTTCACTCACGGCCACCTCTAATTAGTTTATATGTTAGAGCACGAAATAATTTATTTATCATCAATAATCACATACAATTAAGACAAAATTCTGTCTGAATATGAGGTAATTACATAGAAAGACCATCACTCACAAAGCCGAAAAATTCTAATCGCGAGCGTTGCAGTAAAGGCACGTCAGTAATTTAATGCTTATGACATGATTAATTTAATATTTATTCATGACCTCATATTCGAAGAATAATAGCGCTTCTAATCAGAAAATGTAGCCTCGATATTCCCTGGATATTAGCAATAACTGCCATGAACAACGGCAAGGTATGAGGCCAACAGAAATTATAATCAATGGTTGTACGTAGAATCCGAAAGACAAATAATCAGTTTGCCTCTTCCTTGAATCGCAATAAGCAGAATGTAAGGCCAATCCCGCTGTACATCAACTGCTCTAGTCGTAAAGTGTATTGGTGGAGCAGTAAAAGTTTTAGGAAAATTTGCAAAACCAAGCTAAACGTCCCACTGGTACGTAAACTAAGCGCATCGGTGGTTTGCAGTGGTGGTACGTTTCCAATGGTACTTTTCAAAATTCGAAATCGATAATCTATTGAGTAAATGCAGTCAAAATTAATGACAGGAATGACACCAACTATACCATGGATGCCGAATAACGCTACCTACCTCAACTATAACTTTCACAATTTCACGTCAATGTCGAACGAGGAACATGAACGCATTAAGCTCAAATTATTCCGATTGCACGGCATTCTTGGCGAACAAACAATAAGCGGGAGAATAGCAAAGCTCTGCTTAGTGCAGGTGCTCATTTTGGTGATACACGAGGGCAAATAATCGACTTGGAGCTCAAGTGACGCAAGACTGAACCTTGAATAAAGTAACATTCAATCTCAGGCCTCGGCGATGGTGAAAATCGCGATAAAATTATTGAAAAAATATAAGTTCAAGTGCGCAGTTTACGAAGTTCTTGTTCTGTGAAACTGAGATCCATTGAAGGGCATTACTATGCATACTAAAAATACTACATACTTAATAAAGCACTACTTTATATAAATATAGAACTTTAATATTCTACATTTCTTTATTTATTACTTCTGCGACACCAGAAGCTAGAACAGTAATTTAAATGACTGGTGTAATTAGATGCAGCTGAGTTCAGTTTCTCACCTATTTGAGCACTAAAATGGTCAGAGTAATTATCAATTAAATTGTTACAATTATTTAAATTCTCAGTTATTTTTCTTTCGTATGTTCATTCTTCCCTTAATACTCCAGCCGACGCAAAGGTTTTGTTTAATCGTTTCATTTTAAGCTCGGCAATTAAAAAAATTAGAAGCCATTGACACAATGTACTTCAGACCTAAAGGGAAAATTCCTAAAAAAATTAATAAACTCAATAATGTATATTATTAAAAAGCATATAAATTTACGTTAGGAGTCTAAACGCCTGTAAAGAGCCTGAATCATTATTAATTATGTTTACCTACCCTACAAACACACACTTTTACACTAACCTAAATCCAATTCCCTATACATCAAATACCAGTTCAAGAAGAAATACATAAATAATTTTCAATATCATACAGCAATTGGATATAATTGCTGTAATCTCTTACTTCTCGGAAGCTCCCATCAAAAATAATTGTTCTTTACCTACATCAGACTCTTGTTTATGTTAGAAAATAGACAACAACTATTTTGTTAGCGCGATGCTGTCTTAATGATAATGTCATCAGCAAAGCATTTTCACGAAGTCTCGTCAGGTTCATAGAACAAATCAACACAGAAAGAGAACAAATTCTAATTTAATCCAATTTTTAGGGACCCGTGTTTTCAAAATACACGCGAAAGGAAAGGTGAAATGTATGAGCATAGTTTATGGTATTTGAGTGTATTTTATTCAGGTTCAATTGTTTGAGCGGCGCAGCTAAACAACGAAAAGAATGAGCTGTTGTCTAAGCTAGCTTCTTATTTCAATCAATGATTGCTGAGTGATGTCTACACTTTGTCTAACGTAAACATAAACTTCTCACGTTATTACGCTAAAAGCCATACAATATTCTAAACAAAGACCTACATCCTGTTAATGAGACGTTTTGTATAGTGGAATTTAGTTTTTATTATTTCGTAGCATTTACAAATGATGAATAAAAATAATGTCTCTCTAAGGAAAAACTCTAAAAGATTAGCATGTAATAAAACTTCTAATGATATGTAACTCCACTTAGTAGAGTTTGAATGTCCTAACCATTGTCTTAATCTGGCCTTTAGATGGATAATGGAAAAACGAAATTAAGACGCCGTTACCCGGAAAGACCGGTCATAAATAATTCCAGCCAATTAATTATTTGGATAGATATGATTCATTTTTGTGGAATTTTTATTCAAAAATATTTTCAAATCATCTATACGAAAACTTTGCTGCACATGCGTTTGCTGGTTCAAGTTCATGGTGAATTCATGCAAGTAACAGTATTATTATAAGTTTAATCACTCACTACGTTCAGACAATTTTTGACTCCTCATTGGTAACAGATTTAATTCTTTACATTTTTTAGCATCATTCCAAACCTATTGTTTAATTTCTACGCACCGTATACAAAACAATTCCCGCATCGAGCGTTTTCACCAACCAATTCTGTTGATACCAAAATATTAGTGTTATTGTTACCCCGAGTGAAACTCACCAAGCTTATTAAACCTTTGACCAGCGGTAGTAACAATTAGAGTCAAAATGACGATGCTTGAGCCGGACCGAAGGGTTTTGTGACCCATCGTATCTCGATTTTACATTTGCCACTAGCTCCAGCACTGAAAAAAGCGGGTTTTGATTGTGGAGGGACAACCTTATTAATCAGTAAATCATTACGCTTTCTCGACATAAAATATAGTACACATTTTTTTAATTAAATATAATTCATTCAATTAATATATTTATATAGAGCTACAATGAGGACCATCATTCCCCGTACTCACTGTACCGCCAGGACCGGGAATGCCAGGAAACTCTACGGAGCCTGCACGCGTCAGCGATGGAGGCCAGATCATGAATACTCCGCTTCCGGTTGTGAAAGCGAAGCTTCTTATACGTCAGCTTGTAATTGCTCCTGAATAAACGAAATTCATTGACTCACGCAAGTGAGACCATAAACAGGAGCCAGAACACAGGTCTGTCTTCAATTTTATTTCAGGAATGCTGAAACTGAGGTGATTTAGCGATAGCATATATTGGTAAAGCCATTGTGATTTTAAATTTTCGATTTCAATTGCTAGTAGTTTTTGATTTATTTTGTTTAATTTAAATTTTTAGATTTCATTTCTATTGTTAAAAAGGGATTTGCAACAATGTGAGGATTGTTCGAGACCACAATTCATCAATATAACGGACAACAAAGCTAGATCGTCTCCATGTACCAAAATACTTTACGAGCTTCCTTTATGCATGATATTAAGCTTATTTTATCTATAAAGTTTTCAAGTTCAATAGAGACATTTTTGAAATATCATTCTTTCATTGAAAATGTTTTCTTTACTAATTTAATCCGACCCTCAATTCATGCCGAATAATGCCTATTCATGGCATGCCAATCCGCTTCCGGTATTGAGAGGTACGTGATTCGTTTTTGAACAAAAATAAATTTTAAAAAATTAAGTTGGGTTTAGATAGGCAAGGTTAGGTTCGTTTTAATCAAAAACGTAATGGCATAAAAATCTGTAATAATCCTTATCGCGGTGCATGGCATATAATTATTTATATTCTGAATTTCAACAAGATCCGTATAGGTACGAAACTGAATGACTGCTTCGGTTGCGCTAAAGTTGCGTTTCTTCGTTTTATCAAAAAACGCAATGGAGTATAAATTTGCAAAAATTGCCATCTTTGCGCATTGCTAAAAGTTACTTATACTAGTATTCCAAATTTCAAGCAGATCCGCTCAGAATTGAAAGACTTATGACAGGTTCAGTTTTGAGTCTGCTGGTGAGTTCTCAGATGAATTCGGAGAAATGTCGATTCGATTAAATAGGCATAGAATTTTTTTACATTACTGAATTAGTAATTCATTAAGTGGCTCTGGGCAAATACGTTCATACAAAAGGTTAGTGGAAAATGCAACAAGCCAAATTTAATGATTTATTAATGCCCACGCTAAATTTCATGGGCGAACTTTTCATTTGGACAGATTTTCATCTTCATATTTTGGGTGGTCATTAGGGATTGAATATTTGCGAGCTCCTCGGTTGTTCAGTCAAGAATTTGTATTATATTTCCGAACAATACTGAATCAAACAGATATATGAATGTTAGTTATGTTACACAGTAATCACTCACGAATGACGGGTGTTAGATTCTAGACCTAGCTCGCGATAGGTGAAATCCGTGATGGGGAATTGATCGATTGATAGTATCAATTTAAATATTCATACTGTTATTGTTCAGTATGCTTTCATGTTTTTAAGTATTTGCAAATCCTTCCAGGCCAACTTCCGCGGGCTGTTTAAATTTACCGATCGACTTCCTCATAAATCCGCGAACCAGCGAAGATTCGCGAACGATTCTTATCTTTAATATTTCTTGAAAATCTGCGATGAAGTGAAACTGCGATATGTGAAGCGCGATATTGCGAGGGATTACTTGATATACGATCACGTTGCTTCATCTGAACTTATTGAAGAAAAGGTCAGTGGGCTTGACGTTATTGAAAAATAATTACTATTTGCTTGCTATTCGCCGGTCTATCATTGTTAGTGTCAGTTGTGCCGTTCGAGGAGGTAACATGAAATCGGATGCCGTATCGACGATGACCATTTAGACTTGTGAATTCACTTGAAGATATCCAGTGGCATTTCTTTGAGCGTTAGATGATTGCTGATCTTTTCATGTCGTTCAACCTCAGTAACTGTAAAAAAATAGGATAATTAATTAAAAAACTCAGAGGTCACAACCATTACAAATCAAATTTAGCAATATTGCTATCTAGCTAGGCAAATCCTCCGGGCTCCTTAAATGCAATAACTCTGTTCGTTCTGAAGAGGCATGAAACAAAACTGCTAATTCAGTATATACACTAAAACACATGTCAGTACCAATGATACACAGCTCGATGCTTGCCTTATTACTAGGACAAAACTATTACTGGGGCAAAACTAATGCTCATCCTACTAGCAACACACTAAATGGAGCTTATGCTATTACCAGCACCCAAGGTGGTACTCGTATATTGCTACCAGCCGTAACTAAATGGTTCTCGTGCTACTACCAAACCTAACTACATGGTTCTCATGCACTAGCGGCGACACCCTAACAAAATTTTGATGCGGACCCGACTCTGCGACAGTTGTCCCCCCCCCCCCCCCAGGACTCGAGTAGCCCTTACATTCGGCCGGGATTAAAATGCTGTTTCTAAGCAGCTTGCAAGCTTGATATGACTCTTCTTGGCCATCTCTTGTCATACTCTAAGAGCGCCTTATGTCGGTAAAAAGATTGTGACCAGAACTTGATGTCGATCGTGTGGCCAAACAGACTCAGTATATTTATATTGTATTTATAACTCTGAGCCGAAGGCAGCTACTCCTGGGCAGAAGCCTGGGCGTTACCAGGTTTTTGTTTGGGCTCTCTAAATTTGGCAAGTATTAGTACCAGCACCAACTAATTGGTGCAAAGGCTGCTACCAACATCAACTGAATGGTGTTAATGCTACTACCAGTATAAATTAAATAAAGCTCGGGCTAAGTGTTTATAAATAACGGCACGACAGCAAGGCCCACTCGGGTCTTCCGGTCGAGAGGCATCAAACAAAAGAACAACAACCCACGACGTGGTAAGGAGCGTCGTCGGTACCACAGCTCCAGGAGTAAGGCGCCCAGTGCGACGCTGCAGCCGAGACCCAGCACGATGAAGTGGCCGCCCAGGTCTCGTAGCCTGCAGCGTCGGAGGAAAAAAATATAAAATTACGGAAGGAATGAAAACACTAATTACGCTGTCAAATCTAGTGTGCCGCAAGTCCTAACCCTGAAATTAAAATTAAATAAACTATAAATTAACAAAACAGATGACGTATTCATCTGGCCATTTGTGCTATAGTTGAACTTAATTTTGGAGTATATGATGCCCTTGCATCTTGATTTTATTCCCCTTTTTCAATATATTGTAATAATAAACCCCTGTAATTATTTAAAGATGAGGCAGTGGGCTCAAGGGCCTGAACCTCGAACCTTACCTGAGAGACCTTGGCCCAGTGGTCCTTACGTCAGCTCTCGCGGTGCACTCGTTGGGCTTGGGCCAATGCTTGATCTTCCACACCTTGAGTAATCCTGACTGCATCATGCGCAGTATCCTGATGCGAGGATAATTTCACTTTGGTAAATAATGTTTTTATTTTATCAATGATAAATATAAGAACGAGTTGATTAAATTTTGAAAAAATAAATTAAACGATCAAATAACTGCGGTAACTAACAGGGAAATAACTCGAACTTTAAAGCAAATGAATTCTATTTCATTTTCGTATCATATTTTGAGCCAATAAATCATAATCTCGTCTATTTTTCTACCCATCTCTGTTAGCGGCCTAAATTCCGATGCATTGTTTGTCATGATTGTATTACTAACTTGATTTTTTACATTTCTTAAGTTACAGAAAATATATTAGATGCTAATTAAACTAACGCATTTTTAGGGGAAAAAGAGAAACGTACTCGGTGTTCAGTAGTGGCAAGAAGACGCTATGCTCTTGCACCGCCCACCCAAAGGGGGCGCTGAAGAAGAGCTCTGGGACAAGTGTTAGACGGCACCGCTTGGTCTCTAAGTAGTCCTTCTCCATGGCAAAGTCTAAATAACTTTGCTCCTGCGGACCGGAGAAGCATAGGCAAAGCATTTGTTTAGTGATTTAACGAAAAACATTACGTGAACTACATTAACCGAACAATTACCGAAAAACATTAAGAGAACGTCCAATGTAACCATTTTCTTAGAAACGTTCACAATGGAATTTCTTATGGGAAGGACAAAATAACAGCATTCATGAACAGATCTTCAATGAGGATTCATCATGATAATTCATGGGTAATGTTTACAAATAAGTTATAATATTTACTTATTATAATATGAATAATGTGAACAAATGTGTTGAATAAGTTACGCCTAATAATACCTTTATGAAAGCCATATTCTTGAGCAGCACAGCGTTTATACCGTCAACATCCGACTTGACCAGCAGATCCTTGTGTGTGTGCTTCAAGTCCCCGATCTTGCGATACGTTCCATTTTCTGCACCCTTATCAGATTATAAGGAGAATACTAATATGAACGAAGAAACAATTAAACAAAAATATTTTTAACTATATCTATGGTAAAATGATTGTTACCTACTATCATAGCCCGAATCCGGCGATACATCGCTGTATGTGCGTTCTGTACGTTGAATTGCAGTACGATGAACTACATCAAGTCATAACAAAATCTACATCAAGTCATATCAAAGTCTACATCAAGTCATAACAAAGTCTACATCAAGTCATAACAAAGTCTACATCAAGTCATAACAAAGTCTACATCAAGTCATAACAAAATATAAATACGACAAAGGACTGACAGAAAGGTTTTAAATGTTGGCAGTTGTTGTTGTTGTTGATTGCAAAATGAACATTTATCTTAACAGAAGGTGCGACCCTACCTCGAAAATAGTGCAAATCTTAAATAGAAAACTCTTCGTGGAGCATTCAGTGTAGAGAATTTTATCTGGAAACGTTATGAAGAACATTATGTGGAACACTCAATATGTTGTACGCAATTTGAGATATATTAAATTTCACCAGAAAAGACACATCGTGTTATCATTTAAAGAATTATATAATTTAAAACCCTACATTTGTTCCCACCGTCCAGGTAAATGACGGTGACACAAAGTTGATTACAAGTTGATTTTGTTGAAACATCGTTTAATCCCCGTTATATCACATGTCTGGTGCGAGATAACCACATATGGACAAAACGTTATCTGCGTAATTACCACTCGAAAATCGATGTATTAATATAATTCTGTCCACTCACTGCGAAAAGAGTATCAAGCACAGACTCCGCTCGATACGTCCAGAGAACTTCTCTCTGATTGGCCAATTCATCGAGACTTTGTATGATGCCCGCCAAGCGCGGCACGGTCAGGAAGGCGATCAGGTTTCCAGTGTAAGTGTAGATCAAAATCATGCAGTAGGTCCACCACAAACCCAACATCACGCGGCTACTCTCATTTAAACGCAGTTCATAACCTGTAATGCCATTTTAGTTACAAAGAATTTAATTATAGTGAAAAAATATCTATAAATATCTACAGTTATGTTTATATAATTTTTAGAATCAGAGGAAAATAGTTGCAGACGACTACTAACGTCAACCGCAACTCGTCATCAGAAGAAAATGTTCACACCTATTGTATAGGGAAAAAAACGATTTTAACTAACTCTGAAAACTGGCTCTTAATTTCCTCACAATTTCACTACTACCATGTAAATTTTATTCCGTTTTCAGAAAAATATTCCATTTTTCTTCTACTTACACATTTCACTCTGATTTCTTCCTACCCTGAGCAATGAGGCAGAAGCCTGCGCCCCAGATGTAGTTGAGTACCGACGCACTGCGCCCTTTGTGAGGGTAGAGTGAGGGCGACCAGTCGCCTGTACCCTCAGTCATGAGCCACAGCAAGGGACCAACCGCACACGGGCTGCTGAGGATCAGCAGCCACACCTGCGGGGTTGAGATTTGGGCCAATCCTCTTGAAAATTGAAATAGCTTAAGGACAAATTTCTTCACTATTTTACTAATTAAATTTCAAGAATAATATGAATATAATGTGAATTGTGTAGTCTCGCACTGAAGCTTAATAGCTTAATGAGTATCGGTGAGTGTGTAGCGTCTAGATGTAGTGTTATTCATTGATTATACTAAAATGATTAGGACTAGAAAGATAGGTAAAAATTATACGTCTAAGAAGTCACCAACTTGAAAGCAACCCGAAGACCGGCATCACTGCACCTTGTTGATGAAGGCGTAATGCAATAAATGAACACCGGCAACCCGGCACATTGTATGTGAAGGCGTAATCGAGTAAAAGAAGACCGGCTGCCTTCACCTTGTATGTGAAGGGCTGTAGGAAGGCCAGGGCGTTGGGTCGCTCTCCAGGGGCGCGGATGAGGATGGTCTCCGGATCCTCGTAGAAGGGATGCGTGAAGTCGACAACGGCATCCCGGTCCTCGGTGATGGTGCAGCCTGTCATCGCCATGTCAGCCCACTGTTATGAGCTGACCAGTTAAAGTATGATGGTGCAATCACAAACTCATACTTATATTTTATAAAATTACCATTCCTTACCAAAAACGTCATTAATAAATTCGATGCGATGACGTCTACTTCTCATAATAATTATTAGTACATAATGGTGTTCATGAAACAAAATTCGTTGATTAAAATAACATTTTCATTTTGCAATAGGAGACAATGATTATACAGTGTAACCAATTAACATTAGGGAATAAAAATGAGTTACCTCTCTCCACCATGCCGATCATGCCGTTGTGGCTTACCTAATATTTGCCTCTCTCTCCACCATGCCGTTGTGGCGTACCTAATATTTACCTCTCTCTCCACCATGCCGTTGTGGCTTATCTAATATTTACCTCTCTCTCTCTTGTGGGTTACCTAATATTTACCTCTCTCTCCGCCATGTCGTTGTGGCTTACCTAATATTTACCTCTCTCTCTCTCCACCATGCCGTTGTGGCTTACCTAATATTTACCTCTCTCTCTCTCCACCATGCCGTTGTGGCTTACCTAATATTTACCTCTCTCTCCACCACGCCGACCATGCCGTTGTGGCGTACCTAATATTTACCTCTCTCTCCACCATGCCGTTGCGGCTTACCTAATATTTACTTCTCTCACCGCCATGCCGTTGTGGCTTACCAAATATTTACCTCTCTCTCTCCACCATGCCGTTGTGGCTTACCTAATATTTACCTCTCGCTCCACCATGCCGACCATGCCGTTGTGGCTTACCTAATATTTACCTCTCTCTCCACCATGCCGTTGCGGCTTACCTAATATTTACTTCTCTCACCGCCATGCCGTTGTGGCTTACCAAATATTTACCTCTCTCTCTCCACCATGCCGTTGTGGCTTACCTAATATTTACTTCTCTCACCGCCATGCCGACCATGCCGTTGTGGCTTACCTAATATTTACCTCTCTCTCCACCATGCCGATCATGCCGTTGAACGTGCCGTTAGGCATCTGATTGCCCCAGTTTCCGTCGTACGGGAGCTCCAGCGTAAACCTATCAAAAACAAGTTCAACTCAAAGCCACCACTTCATTCATATAAAATAAGTACCCTGCATTTACGCTGTTGCAGCAACATTTATATCTCTTAATGTCCCATCACAAATTAATAGAAGAATTAATTTACTTGGGTAACATGAAAGTAGTCCGACTGAATATTGAACTATCGTTAAAATTGAATAATCGCTAGTAACACTTTCGTCGAACTTGTGTTCATCTAAAGAAATCAACGTCTTTCGATATTATGATGATCAACTGATAATAATCAAATTGTTAATGCATCCTATCAGATGAATTCAGTGTTGATAATTTTAATATACTAACAAGACATGAAAAATTTCGATCAGAGTCATATACAAACTTATTTATAAAATAGGTAAATTCAGAAAATCTCTGCTTGTGAATCATATCCACAAGAAAATGCCTTAAATACTTTGAACAGCAAATTTGGTTGATTTGTACTTTACCTGTCGACATAAAAAAAACAGTTAAAAATATAATCAATTCAATAAACTAAATAAACAGTCTCTGATTGCATTTTATTATTTATTCTGTCCGTTTCATTTACAGGTAAACAATAAACTTACGTGAAATTATACTTATTGACCAGAACGTCGAACATCTCAACACAGAAGCCTTGAACAGGACCCACGATGACATGCTTCGACCCGATGGTTTGCTGGCTCAGGAACGTGAATGGAGGACGCTGTTATGAATTATTAGATTCAAATTACAGAACATCGAAAAGAATATAATTTCGAGTTATACAGGGTGAACCAGAATTAACTGACCCCTTTAATTTGTTAACAAATAAAAAACTAAGAACATTATGAAGTTGAAACTTGTTTTATTGAAAAGAGGAACATTTTTATGGTAATATTGTATAACGTTCTTAGTTTTTTATTTATTAACAAATTAAAAGGGTCAGTTAATTCTGGTTCACCCTGTATTTTGTTCAAAAATCATTTAGGCATTGATTAAGACGTCTCCAAGGTGTAGATATTTGGAACGATAAGTAATGAAAACCATGCTTACGTTGTTAAATTAAAGTGTACAAAAATCAACCGAAATTATCTTATTTCATACGAGAATGAACGCAAGATGTATTATAATAGTAATTAATTATTAAACGAGCTAGCTGGCTCGTTTTGTGTAACGTTTGATGAATTTAAGGGGACCGACCTAGCTAAAATTTTCAATTTTGACGTTTTTCGGTTTTTGTGCTCATCTGTTTAGTCTCATCTTAAAGCTGACATTCTGAGCTTTCCAACGATACTACTGCCATCTATATACGGCAATATTGACGCAGATGGCCCGCCTTTATTTGGGGGCGGGGGGTGGAGTTCTTAAGTAAATAGACGAGAGATAATTACAGCGGCAAGACTACATATCTGGGTGCATCTGTCATCTGAGCTCAGTTACCCTTCTAGCTTTGAACGGAGAGGTGCGCTACAAGTTGCTGCTTGCATCCTTGAGTGGACTAAGCTACAGAAGCCTGTACTTTGGTATCCATGCTACATTGAGTGCCTATTTCGAGGCGCGCGAGACTTTGTCGCGCCGTCCTGAAAAATTTGAAAAGTTCAACTTACTGTCACGGAAAACCTATCTTCTCCTACAGTTTTCAAGCTACAGCAATGAGACATATACCGTTCGATTCGTAAAGACTAGGCCTATCGACTCTAACATCACTTTTTTGAATTTCGGTCTGGTTCGTTTTTTATATGGGGAAGAAGGGGGGGGAGGGGTGGAAAATGTAAAAAATGGGAAAAAACGTCATAAAAAAAACTAGGTGGAAAATGAAAAAAGTGATGTTAGAGTCGATAGATATGGTCTTTACGAATCGAATGATACGTGTCTCGATGTTGTAGGATGATACTTGTGGGAGGAGATTTTCTGAAGTACCCCTTTTTAGCCGTTTTCTATGAATTTCACGTTTTCTATCAATTTTTTCGAAAAATTCATAGGAGCAAAATGTTTTTTTTTTACATTTTACGTATGTATGTGAAGTTTCATGACAATCGGATAATAACTGTAGAAGTTTTCCGTATGCTAGGTCGGTCCCCTTAAGCTTCCTAGCTGAGACCATATGTTTAAAGTTTAAATACAGTGAGTGCAAGGCGTTACTTATCGACTATCCTACACAAAATACGGACCAAGTCTATCCAAATTTCATCTTAACGATAACTGTACAACAAATCGATTAATATTTGCCTGTTAACGCAATGAACATTGTTCTCTGCGATCAGGAACTCATTGTGATCGCATCAAACAAAAGCAAATGCGTGGATGGTACATTACGGAACGAATAATCTTTTCAATTGAGCTCGTAATAGCAGATGCATCGGCAGCATCTGTCATCGAAGTCTGCACCGCATGACCGCGATATCGACCAACGTAATTGACAGCGTAACTAAACTGCGTGTAAGCAATCAACTGCCCAATGTACGGCGCTTCGATTTCCGAGCAATGCCTCGAGGAAACAAATGACCCTAAATTTATTTTATATTACAGATTATAAAAAGATTCTAAATGGGGGATGCCAGACCCTAAACTCGTTATAGTGTGAAAATCTGAACGAATTGAATGTCTGAGAAGCCTTGAACAGATCCCAGTTTGATAATTTAGGGACTTATCAGAAGACAAGGCACCTCAACCTATGATATTCTCTACGCTGGCTTCAGTGAAACTTACTTGTATTATCAGCAAAATTCAATAAAGCAAAATAGCGAAATGTTCGAAGAACTGGTATTCTGCAAGTTACACTTCCTTCCATCAGTAAATACAAGCGTTATTATCACTTAATTTTCTTGAAGATTAATTTTCCTTTGACTTTTTAGCGCATTTACTCATTTAATGAAAAAATGCACGATTGTGCTCGCCATGTCCGTCTGTCCGTCCGTCTCTCTGTCCGTGACTTCAGGTTTTCGTTGATTTTAAGAATACTCTGGAATTTAGATTATAGATTATAGATTTAGATTATAGTTTTACATTGGTTGAAGATTGGCCTTACCGAAAATATGTAAGATAACCTAGGTCTTGATCTCAACCATCATAAATAATTGACATAATAAATATATAATACACGCACCGAAATTCTTAGCGCATTTTCTCATTTATGGAAAAAAGAGCTATTGTGCTCGCCATGTCCGTCCGTCTGTCCGTCAGTCCGTCTGTTTGTCCGCCTGTCCGTGACTTCACGTTTTCGTCGACGAAAAAATGCGATCTCTGTCACTCACTGAAGTGAGTACTGAGTTATATTTTTTCTTATTTGTATGTTCTTTTGGAAGCAAAATTAATCTAGCAGCGTAAAAATTGCAACTTATTATTATTTTAAACTGGATTGACGTTCATGGTGACGATGTTAAGGTGCCGCCCGTTGAGGTACTGCCTCCCCAGCAGCAGCTGCTCCTCCCGCGTCAGCCCGTCAGGCAGCACGCGCGGCACATGCAAGGGAGGGGCGCTGCACTCCACGTACTCTCGCGCCAGCCTGCAGGGCGTCAGCTGCTTTACTTTATGATGGTATGAGTAGCCAAATACTTGCGGAACGGAGAAAAATTTGGTAAATACTTCTTAGTTATGATTTGTACACATTTGTCCATATTTATTTGGATAAACGTGCATGAACTGACATAAAGACTCTCACACCAGCCTGCAGGGCGTCAGCTGCTTTACTTTTTGAAGCAACGAGTAGCCAGATGCTTGCGAAACGGAGAAAAAATTTAGTAAATACTTCTTAGTTACGATTTGTATTCAACATTTGCTCATATTTATTTAGATAAACGCATGGTTTATTACGCCTGCAGGGCGAGAGCTGCTTTACTTATTGAACGAGCGAGTAGCCAAATGCTTGCGAGACGGAAAAATATTGCCTAAATACTTCTTAGTTATGATTTGTAAACTACATTTTTTTGTCTTCTGCACTGGCATGAAGACTCTCGTGCAAGTCCGCATGGCACCGGTACGTTTGAGATGTTAAAAATTTATAGACTCGGGCACTCTATGAAAACACTGTGCAATTTTCTGCACTGCAAACATTGTGCAATTTTTAGCGTTTTCATTTGATTGTCATCACATTATTTCAGATTTATTGATCACAATAACATTGAATGTGGCAACACAATGTCCTGAACGCAGTCTAATATTTCAGCTTTATAAAACGTACGAATAGCATTAAGTATTTTACCGTTACTTCCGTGTGCTTCATGGAACGGTCATTGGTTTATCTATTGGGAATAATGCGTTAATCTGAATTATAATTCTCATGATACTTCAATTTACTTGGACAAGAAATAGAGGACAAGGTAAATCGATCAAAATTAAAGTAACTTTAGTTCATAATATATACATTCCTGTCTCCTTTCTGGAAGAGAAAGCCCACCTCCTCGGTGTCATTATAGCGTCCAGGTGTTTGAGGAATGTTTGAGTTCTGTTTGCTCGGTTGGTGTTCGTAAGTTTGTTGACTTGCCATGGCAACCACCATGTCAACAGCGGGGCCAAACACGTCCATTTATGACGTTCCTTTAAGCATGGTTTAAGAATTAATTTTATTAACTGCTTGATTGGTCAAAATTTTTCATAAGATCAAAATTTAGTAATAATTTTATCTGACCAAAAGGTAAGTTTTGGTATTTTTTGTTGCTTTTTTTTTTTGCAGTCCATCATGAATTGTAGCTTAAACAAATTCATTTTGAGAATAATTCTTCACCTGGAGTGACGATTGAAAACTATGCATTGGAGAATGATAGACCATAATGAACATCATCCTAATAATCCCCTCTATTATTGATCATGAGAATGAAAATGGATACATGGCTGTTGATATGAACATACCAAGGCATTGTACAGCGCCACAAAGAGCCGGTCTTTAGTCTGGATTTCATAGTCACGGGAGCTTCCATCGCAGTCTTCCGTGGCCAGCAACATCAGTGGACCCAGGCCCTCGGACTGCCGAGTCTCTGCCAGACTCGTCAGCCGCGAACATGGGCCAAAACCTATAGTCACTGCAGCGCGATCTGACACAGAAATTTTAGTAGAGTTTTTTTTTAATTCGTATCTGAAGCAAACTTTAACTTTTAAACACAGAAAACCTGCAGTTAAAATATAGTGACTCCTTAAACACGAACAAGAAAGCTGTTACCTACCAGGAACTGCAAGCAGGTTTTTTTAATAGGGTCGGGGAGCTCGCCTGCCAGAGCGCAATTACCGATATGATTTTAAAACGCTTCTGTCACAGCGCTGTTACGTAATGCTTAGCAAGTTCTTCTGACTAAATGAGTGCAGTTACATTTTTGTGTTACGCTAGGGCGTCTACTAGAAAATGAAGATATAACTTGTTCTGCCAGTGCTTTCCAGAACTCGATCTGTACCTTGTTTCAGCTGCGCGTTATCTAGCGTGGAAAAATTTGCCAGTTTTTTCGCATCTACCAAACTGCCTTCGCACTTCCAAATGCGACTACTGAAGTGCGATTGCTTGCAGTGGTTAGCAGATAGTCTACTAGAGTGCAGTACAGTGCATTGGTTCACAAGTTCTTTACTTGTATGCAGTCCTCAACTCTTTTTTCCAACCCGTATTTTAGAATGCAAATACGTACCTAATATCCTACTAGTATGTCTACTATGGTGCAGTTGCCTACCTGGATTTTCGAGCGCGTCAACCAAAGTTCGGTACGAGTACTCCAGATGAGCAGCAGCAGCAGCGCTCTGAAGCAGAAATTCGCCTCGCGTATCCAACACCGAGTCTTGGTCCAAGGCTACCACTAAGCATATTATATTTTAAAAACGAAAGTTTGCAAATAGACTATCATTATCTCTAAGATAATCAGAAACTACCCATATAAAATTTTTACTTATAAAATACTTCGGCAACAAAGCAATTACAAAGATCTGAAATGATGCATAACAATTCTGTGACTCGAACATTTTTGAAGAAAAAACAACTCGGACGTCAGACGTCAACTTTGACTGTAATTAGGACAAATAACTTCAAACCAAATTGAATTATAAAAAAGGTTCACTCTTCGCTCAATTCTACAACTTTACTCAACTATATAACTTGAACTGTAATAACCTTACTTGAGAACCCACAACTGTAACTTAAGGAGCTGAATATTGTTCTCTCCTTGACTATAACTTGAGGATTTAGAAAGGCTCTTAAAATTATTTTAAGCTTCCACAGCAAAATTTTGCGTAGCTCAACTCATTGCCATGAACCATTGCGATGTATGGGGCAGTAAAGATGGCAATCGATGGTCCTATAATTCAATAAATAAATTACCAGTGTTGATGAATTGGTGGCTTGACTTTTTCACGAATAACTTTAGCTCCTGTGAGAAATGTAAGGCCGACCTTGCCTTATATCAGGCGCTCTATCTGAACGCGAATTCTAAAAGCATTAGATACCTTGGGAAATAATGAAATATTTTATTGCATATTTTGAGCGGTTTTAGACGCATAATAATAAATCTATTGACTCAATGCAATTGACATTTATTTGCGTTAAACGAACTACACGTAATATAGTTATGTTGCTGCATCTAACCTTGATAAATTTAATTATTGACTGACGACTCAATTCACGTAATTCGAAACTGACTGAATGCTACTAAGTTTTGAAAAATAATTGCACTAACGTAAATTATGCCATATGATATGCTATACTACCGAATTTACATGATAAGAAACTTGACAGGGTATGATTTTATTTCAGCTTTAAATTCCGCAATTTAGACTTCAAATGTCATCAGAGGAACACAAAGGCCTTAAAAGAAAATTATGCCGTTTGCACAGCATTCTTGGCGAGCGACCAATAAGCGGGAGAATAGCAAAGTTGGACGCCCGAAAGGGTTGCTCATTTTGGTGACACACGAGTAGCAAATAATCGACTTTGTGCACAAGTGACGCACGATTCAACCTTGAATAAAGCAACATTCAATTCCAGGTCTCTGATTCAATTGCTCAGTTTCCAAAGTCCTTGTTCTGAGAAACGAAGATTCATTTAGGATCTTCGATATTTTAACTTTTACGATACCAAAACCTGGGACTGAGATTGACAGCGGTAGGCAGTTAGATGAAGATGAAGTTTATTTTTTTCATATTTTGAGTGCTGCAATTTTTAAATTCGATTGGAAATCAGTGGTTTGTGCGTATCTACGCTCATTGAAATACTTAGTCACGATTATCTCTTTTAATAACATTTTATCGCAATAATGTTAGTCAAATGTAGTGTGTTCGATCGAAGCTTCATAAACTCGGTAATTTGCTCAGCATGTAAGAGGCGTTCAAGCCACAATTTATCTCAACGCCACAAGAAATACAAAGAGAATGGATCAAGAATATCTTGTATGCGCATATCAAATTTACGACGAGAGTCTTGATGAAAGAAAACCATTCATTATTGTGAAGAAAATGTTTCATCGTAATTGAGGGAAGTAATAAATATTGTATTAAACTTTACTATGATAAACCGACCTTCATGATTTGGTCATAAAAATGGGTTAGTGATCATGAATGCGGCGATGCACACGAAGAAATTTATGGCAATGATATTTTCACTTCTCAGATAACCTTGAATAAAGATTTCTTACAGTTATCAAGTATCTAGCTACTTATTTTTTAAATAGCTAAATTAAAAGGAATATTTGGATCGATCTGCTATTTAGTTATAACAGCAATAAAATATTGCACATGACTACCGATAAGATAATATTTTATATGCTCAGTGTTTCAACGAAGAATTATGAATGAATTAAGAATTAATTCTGAATGAAGCTTGTGCATTGTCCGGCGGCAAAGTGAACTTTTTAAGTAATGCGGCTGCATGAGAGCCTTTCACTGGATTTAAAATTCACTGTTAAAATCTCATAAGATCTCACATGCGGCAATTGAGTCTGTATTTTACTTTTTCGAAACCTACAGCTTAGAATAATAAAGAAAAATAAATAGCCTTGCGTTACTGAGATAAAACTGCCTAAAATTCATTAACGCTGGAACTGAAAGAAAAAAATTAAGTTTGCATTTATAACACTTTTCAGTCTCTACACAAATGATAATATTTCACTTAATTGGTATGATATTTCCAGCAAACCTTTCAATGATAAATTCAAATACACACTTGAATTGATTATAACCGATTGTATTGATATTTCTTACTAATTTTTTACATCCTAACCACCGGACGAATTTAAGAACATTATTATATTACTTTGGCTGAAAAAGCAAAATGGCTGAAAAATTACTCTTAAAATTGACGTAAGGAAACATAGCGAAAATCGCACCAGCAGCAATATTTCCTTTTCTACGATTTTTGATGCCTGATTGGTGCGATGTTTAACGTATTTTGTCGTCCAATTAATCCGCAGAAGTTGAGTCTGAACTGACCTTGACACAGACAAACGTTAATCCTGAGAACTCTAATGTATGCACTTGCTTAGAACAAATTCCATCATTAATGTCTGTGATGTTTTATGATGGCCTATACTAATTATGTCTGTGATGGCCTATACTAATTATCAATTTATCATTTATCAAAAACGCATTTATTTCAAAACTCACCTAGCGTATTAATTTTCTGTGCAGCGGTATTCACATGAACGCTCAAAATGACGATGCTGAAGACAGGCCACATGCAGCCGGTCTACTCGCGCCATTGCGCTCTTGATTTCTCTTCTGGCATTGTAGTAAAAAAAATAGTCGCAAATTATTTTTAAGATGGACGCATATAAAAAAGTCAATTCTTGAAAATTAAATATAAGATCTGAATTAAAGATAATGAGAGAACTTGCATTAAAGACAATACAAAGTTAAATTAAATAAGGAAGTGAATTAAAGATAATAAAGAGAAACCGAATTAAAGATAATTAGGAATTTTTAAAGTAGAGCAACTTACTTCAATTAAAACTACTTTTTTTGCATGAGCATTCACAATACTCACCGGATCACAATACTCTGATGGTGTAACACCCAGCGAAACGATAGCGGCTGATCCCGAGATGGCTGCCTATCGATAGTGAGAGAGAAGCACCTTATAAGGCAGCTTTTAAGTGCGATTGAATAAGCGAAGTTCATTGACTCATGCAAGTGAGACCTTTAGCAGCCGTCACGTGCGGTAAGCAAGTTTTCTATGAAAAGTTTTTTTTTTTGCTGAATTTGAGAATTGTTCGATAAAATGGTTAAGCACAGTAAGACAAAATTATAATCATACCACATTTCGTTTTAATTTGTGAACTATCTGAAGGCAATACTTATCGGTATCAATCTGAAATACATATTTCACTTACACACCTAAATACACCGTGCAATCTTCCAGGCATTATAAAATTGAATTTAAATATATTAAATAATTTTGGATAATAAAGATACAAATTTATTTTCTCCAGTGTATTAAATTTCCATTTAAGTGATAAGAGCCTTTTATTTTCACTTTATAAACTTTAATTTGATTTGATATTTGTTACAAAATTATCGTTCATTTCCTATCATTGATTTTGATTACTTTCAGCATATGTTATTACTTTGTGAGGAACCAAACAGTGATCAGTTATTTACGAAATCTAAACGTCTTTTCGTTGGCGGCTTGAAATGATTAAAGGTCCCGTATTTAGAACATATAAATTCATTAGTAATTATGTAAAATCATGGCAGTCCAAACTCGTCAGTAATTGAACGGAAAAGGTCGGCGAATTCTGAGTCACGCCTGTAGAAGACAGGCGGGTAGCCCATGGGAGCGTCGATGGTGAGAGACGCGGGACCGACTATAGCTGCGGTCACGGCAAACAGGTGAACCCACTCATCCCTAGGCAGGTACACGTCCACTGAGTCCTGCAATAACATTTTGTGCATTCATAAATTATTGACAATTAAATATGGACAGCCATAATATTTTAGGAAAAGATTTTCATATCTAAATACCAGACTAGTTAAGCATAGTTCTTCTTGTGGAATATACACCTCAGATGACTTCTTCCAGCAAATTTTTGTATTTGAAATTTTGTCAGTACTTAAATTTTAAATATTTTTCATCTTTCTCCGCATATTTTAATCATGAAGAATTCGCTCATAATCCCAGCAAGGTATATCTCCACTCTGTCGACCTACAGTGCGGCCTACAGTGCGGCCTACAGTGCGGCCTACAGTGCGGCCTACAGTGCAGCCTACAGTGCGGCCTACAGTGCGGCCTACAGTGCGTGCCTACAGTGGCCTACAGTGCAGCCTACAGTGCGGCCTACAGTGCAGCCTACAGTGCGGCCTACAGTGCAGCCTACTGTCATTCAGTATACCGTCAAAATTCGAAAAAAATTAATCAAACGAACAAGACATTACATTAATCGGCAACATCGAAATATCAAGCTCAATTACTCAATAAATTTTAGGTCGTTCAACTTCAAGTGTCAATTTTAACTGTGCTCAAACTCAAATATAACTATAATTTATGGGAATTTTAACTTTAACTTCCTCAACTCTACTTGAACTCAATCTTAACTTATTACGTATATATGTTATATGTCTATCAACTTTAACTATAGCAAAACGGTATAGTTTAACGGTACTTTTTCTCCTTTCAACTACAACTACATCAATCGTACATGAACTAAACTATAATGGTACTTTTTAGGTCGCTCTACTTAAAGTGTACTTTATAGGCCGATAAACTTCTGTACCTAAAATCAACCTTATTGTACTTCTATGTATATGTACTTGAATGTACTCGTTTCTAACTTTAGCTTGCTCAACTGTACTCAAACTAAACTCTTATAGTATTTCTTAAAGTCGCGCAACTTTACCTGTACTTTAACTTCAGCTTTATGGTTTCAATTTCTTCAACGGGCGCCTATACTCAAGAAAGTGACGCGCCCCATCTTAACCAAGTAATTTCTGCAAGGACGGAAGCCAAGAAGGAAGGAAGGACTACGAAGGACTTCTAACCTGTCCTCTATGCAGGACTGGAGCCACGAGCAAGTCCCGTCCGTACAGATATTCCTCTTGCGTGTTCCAGGCTTGCGATTCTGACTCGTAGTGCAAGAACAGTGGTCTTTGCAGCGGGATACCTTTCAACATAAGTTAAAATCCTAGAATCAAATAAAAATATTTCCCGTATCACATATTAAAATGAGAACAAACATGGGCTTCAAGAGTCTGATCAATCAGCCGAAACCTGCTTAGTTTTCTGGGTTTAAGTGCTCAATCTCAGAGTCCCTTAGCTTTTTTCGATCCCTCATATATAGAGTCGTAATACGACTACTTAATAGCTATTGAGCAGATATTTAGCTAATTAATAAAAAATCATCTATTCATAATTTCTAAAAATTTGTCAATGTTTCATCACTTTCTCATACGGCCTCCCAGCGAACGTAAAACCATCATTTGCATATGGCCATCATTTCCCTACGACTATCATTTCCATGCGAACATCATTTCCGTACACGATCGTCATTCCCATACGCCAGCCATATTCATACGCCCGTCATTTCCATAGAATCGTAATTTCCATACGCTCGTCATTTCTATACAATCGTAATTTCCATTCGGCTGTCATTTCTATACGCCAGCCATATTCATACGCCCGGCATTTCCATACAATCATTATTTCCGTACGCCCGTCATTTTCATATGCCCGTCATTTCCATACGCCCGTCTACCTAATAGGCTAGTCTCCTTGACGAAGGCTGCAGTATAGGGCTTCAGACGCGCGTGAATCTGTGTGAGTCTGGCGAATTGAGTGAGGGTGTCGTTGCTGCTGTAGAACTGGTGGTTGGCGTCAGGCTTGTTACCTGCAGTGAAATATTAGTTCTAACGTCAAAATTTTGTTTAGTAAGCTGCTTACTCAACGATTCATTTCATCATCTGATTAAAACAAGAAAACGTAATCATTCCACAATCTAAATAATACATGAAAACATAGTTTACAACAATTATGACGTATTTTTCGAGGCATTACTGAAATCAATTTCATAAACCATGATCAGCAATGATCATTATTTTGTGCTTCACAATTCCTGACCATTCACGGGTCTTGCTCGAAAGCTATAAGGACGGCATACTATAATGACGGAAACAGCATAGGACAGCGTCTCTAAAAAACGTTATAATTTATAACGTTTTTAAATTACAAATATAAATAATAATAAAATTGGATAATTTATAATAAAGATGAGGAGAACACGTACTCACCAAGAGTGCAAATAAGAACACTCACCGAGATGAGTTCTCATAACCGGCGTGAAAACAGCGTACTCAGCAGATCTGAGGAAGAGTTCCTGCGTGCGCACCATGGGAGGTTGCGTTGTGTAGCCCCCGATGTCGAAATGAGTGAAGCCCATGCCGCTGAGGCCCAGAGACAGCGCTGCCCCATGAGAAATACATCGGTGATAATTTAGCGGTGTGATATTTCAATTATTTAGAAAATTTAGGATATTTCAATTAATAGTTTGTCCTAAATTTCCCAGGTGTCAGCAGCACGATCTTAATATGCCATTCCAGCAAAGAAATGAACCAATTCTGGCAATTCAATATGAATCAGCTCAGGAAATATATTAGTAATCATTGATCAGGAATAGATTTTGATCGCCGAATTAATTCAACCTATTTATTTTAATTTAAACACTTATTTGATCCACAGCCTCACTCACCAGCCACGATGGTGGTAGCGACCCCGTCGGTGGTAGAGAAGTCAACGTCCTGGTCCCCGGCCCAGGCAAGCGTCTGAGCAGCGCCGGCGCCCAGAGCTCCTGAACGCATCCAGTAAACTGCCTCGCCCTCCAGCCCAGCCGCCTGTACTGCTAGCCTACGTTAATGAAGCGGGTATTTAAAATGAAACAAATGTACAAATATTTTAGGTTCAATATCTTGGTGATATTCTACTATGTTTGTATACTCGTTAGCGTCTAACGAATAACATATTTCTGACAGTTTATGAGTCGGATCTAAAATTGCATGGAATGTTCGTTAAATTCTTGATCAAATAATAATTTATGTACCAATCAGAATAGAACATTCGTCTCGTGGCATTTACCACTTATAACCGTTTATAGAAAATCTTAATAATATATAATAAATGGCATTAAAATTAAGTACTTCTGTCATTCACCGCAAATTCCAAGAGCAGTGACTTGAATGCACAAAGTACGTGACGAAACAATATTTAAGTAAAATAATTTATTACAGAGCGCTCACCGAGAGAGGCCACGCATAAACTTTACGCAACCCTCAATTCATTTAAATTTTGAACAAGACCAAAGTTGTTCGAACGGACCTGTTAACTTTTGCCCAGGCTACGGGAAAATAGTTGTGTGTCTCCTCAGCGTTTAGCTCCGTGTTCCTGGAGACCATATTTATGTCCGTGTACTCGCCGAAGTCGGCCATGTAGCCAGGAAACCCCAAGCCAAAAATGTTGGTACTGAGACGTGCTAGAACAAAAGAAGTAGATTAGATACAAACAAATTTAGGACAGCTGCCTAACTGAAGGCAATCAGGCAAAATAAGTAAAAAATTTCATTGGATGCTGACAACACACAAACAAAATCAGATTTCCTTCTCATTAAAAAAATTATGTTGATTGACTTACCAAAAGAAATGAATTCCGTCATAAATAAAACGATCCTAGGTATCGGAGGATGCTGGTGTTAAAATGGAGACTCGTGCCGTCTCCTCGTTTCGACAAGTCTATTATTGATATGACAGTTTTGATCGTGAAAACTAAGCTATTTTGGACTAAATTTTCATTAGAATTTACTCACCAGCATACCAATTCGCAGAGGGGGTGTAGTGAACGTCGACGGTGCCACCGTAGAAACCTCCGAAGTCCAAAAGGAAAATTTGGCCATCCCGGTCACGCATGAGGTGACCGGCAGCCGCGGCCTCCTCGAACATGGGGCTGCCTTGAATTAGATGTGGATTGCAGTAGACCGTCACACGCACGCCATCTGTAGCCAACTCCTGTACCACCTCATCCAGGCCTGGCAAATATAGCATCTAAATAAACATAAAATGTTAAAATAATCAGTTTAGGAAAGCTCATTCACCGAGGTAACATTTACCATGCTTTATAAACAGGGAAGATCGTATAACCAGAGCGTTCTCTCTGGCCTCCCAGTCGCTGAGATTCTAGCCCCAGATTCCCCAGATTCTGGAATCTGGCCCCAAATTCCACGGGGTGGAATAATCATGTGTCTGAAAGGTTTTAGCACTTTATTGAGTAGAAAGTAGTCAGCAGCTAGAAACCAGGTGTGTATGCAATTAATACTCCAGTTAGTATGTCGGTTGGACAGTGGACTTTTGAACAGAAGCCGTTGATGAACCATTCATAGCGATGAAAGATTCATGATCCTAATCACAATCGCAACACAAGTATTCAACGTAAAATTAGAACCAACAAATAAATCGCTCGGAATAGAAGCAAATGTCTCATACCTGGATAGAAGGTACTATTCCAGGCCCAATTCCAGTAGACCCTGTGGCCAAAAGCTGTCTGGATGTACCCTGACCAATCCTGCAGCCAGAGGGCGCTCACGTTCACTCCGGCCTCCTTTGCTAAGTTGTAGTAGTAGAGCGCCTGCATAGAACGTGACTCATTGGTCGTCAGCATTTCAAATTATTTATGTACAGATACATGGTTTCCTTCTTCTATAATGAGTTCCGCTTTTGCAATTAAAAGCATAATTGAGACATTTTAGTTGTGGTGAGTTGAATTTGATGTTTCATTCAACACATCTTACCGGCTGTGGCAAGGAAATATGTCATAAACGGAATCTTAGTTTCTTTTACTGCAATTCACCTCTTCAGTACCATCCTCAAGTCCCAGTATGGCTCCTCCAAGTACCCAGTCAGGCAGAGGAGGTTGAGTCCCTGCCCTCTTGTACACCTTCTGTACGAGACCGAGAGCTGTGTTGTCATAGTCCAGCTCAAGGGTGAGCGATGCCGAGTGGACGAACACTTCGTGGTAATCAGTAGCCGTAAAGTTCAGCACCATATAACTGCCGAAATGGAGTGGTGTGGAGGGTACCAAAAGACTGCCAAAATGAGGTGTCGAGTACCATTTAACAGCCGAAATTGAGTGAAGGGTACCACAAGACTGCCAAAATGACCATTTCACGGGGTGGAATCATCATGTGTCATCATAATTGAGTACCACATAACTGCCAAAATTGAGTGGACCGTATCACATGGCTGCCAAAATGAGGAGTTGACTACCATATGACAGCAAAAATTTAGTGGTTTGTACTATATAACTGCTAAAATGGAGTAATGAGTGGCATATAACCGAACAATGAAATTATAAAAAAAATACCTATACAATATGATTTGAATAAGTAATACTTTATAGGTATATTAATCAATAATTTATTAATTCAATTCATGAAGTGAAATAATAATTTTCCATAATAATAACAACTAAATAATACTTCTATTCATGAAATAACTATTTATTCAATCCATGGATGGTATAATAGTAAATCATGATAGAAGTAAAAAAAGAAATCGTTGCAGCTATCCTAGGTTCCCACTACTCAAGAACTGCTCGGCCTCTGACTTGTTGTTCCAGATCAATGCTGTGTAAAGTCTTGATGAGAAGAAGCTGGACTGAGGCCAGTAAGTAGTGTGGTAAGAGCCTCCGGCGTCTGCCACTGAGTTACTTACATTCGCAACCACACCGTCACCTCGTCCAACACCTGTGCAAAATTTATAGTTGCAAATTAAGTCTAGGTAGGCGTTTCCCAAGATCGTTCATTAAAACAATTTTACATTTTTGTCATCCTGATTCCCGCCATCGCAAATCCCATGTTTAACAATAAATCCTTATCTAATTAAAGATTTTTTGATAATCCGGCCCCTGATCAAAGCAACCTTTGAAATGCGAGTAGAACTCCCAGTTCTATTCGTATATGTGTACTGCTCGCCGCTCTCATTCTAAAATATGTCAACACTTCTTTGCGTCTTTTAAACCAAATGTATATGTATAATGTAGAAAACAAATTTCAATCTTTGAACCTATCTTTTCTACCGAGTTATGCAGTGTCTAAATATTCTCCAATTGGGAAACAATTTTCCGGCCCAGGTAATATCCCAACACGAAAAAAACTATAGACACTAGCTGGAATAGCCTCTAAATATTTGTGGTGGCAGGCTTCAAATACACAAACTTTGTAAAACACCTGCAAGACTATATCGATACCTAACATTTAATTATTCGTAAATGAGTGTTATGTAAAGGATACTGACGTGCCTTGTTCTCTGGTCCAGATTGGGTAGTCGCGACCACGTAGGTTAAAATATGTGTACTGCTCTCCGCCTCCGAAAATTTTTTCGCTTTTTTCAGCATAGATTTTCAACCATAGCCTGTTGATCTTTTCTAGAAGCGGATGGATTGCTGCCGCTTGAACAATCACAGTATCAAACTCCGATCCGTTTGATGCTCCTGACGCCACTAGCAAGTTGATAGTTGCCTTAGAATGATAGTGAAAACAGATGACGTCTTCATTTTAAATATTGAAGTCAATACATATAAATCCGATATTCATTTAAAGGATTGCACAAGTTCTGTTAAAAATTGTCTTGATAGCATATATTTTTACACAATATTCAGATTAAAGTTTCAAAATATTTTTCGATACAAATAATCACCTGTAGATCCGGCGCAGTGTTGGAAGTTAGGACGATCTGTACGAACGTGTCACTCTCATTCACAACCGCGAAGCTGCCGAGACCGATGGCTGTAGATACGTTTTCTTCGATGGCAAAGTTGCCGCTGATTTGTTCGAAACTCGTGTTGCCAGAGCCCACCGTCAAAACTGGAGCACTGATCGTGTGCTCCAAGATCTATTAAGTTCCCAAGAATGTGATGTAAGGTATATTCATTAACATCGACTTCAAGACAAAATCGAATGCGTTTGTATTCAACGTGAAGTCATAAAATAACATGCCAACGATGATGTTGCGTGAAACCTAAAATTGAATTAAACTTAATTTTAAGGTGTGGAATAATCTCACCAGGCGTCCCTGATATGCCACAGAGAAGCCTTCGTCGCTCTGTAGCACTGTTAGATAGGAGCGACACGGTGCGGCCAGTAGCGCAAACGCGCTTAACAACCTGTAAGCCAACATTTAACAATTCCACAAACAATGTAACGAAAATTTATTTCTTAGCTAATCGTAATGCAAACGTTTTTAGAAAGTATAGCTTGTGGCATAAAATTACCTGTATCACGTATGCTGGCGCATGATGAGTGAGATATAAAACCTAATTAAATTAAAACTTTAAAGCTTCCAAATAAATTAAGATCAAACGTGATAACCAAAATCTCAAATTAAAATTTCGATCTTACTCGTCGAATTTCCAAAAAAAAAACATCAGAAAGGCCTTAAACTCCTATGAGAACGGAGTCCAAACTCAACCGTCAAATATCATGATAAAGTTATATCTTTAATCATTCGAACGTTTTAAGCACAGTAACATCGACGTTGAAGAAAGGCCAAATTGGCCTGTCGCTAGTATAATTGTCTCCTGCATAATTGACCGATCAACTCATTTATCAGATTTCTTTCGTTGTTACTTACAGAACGAATAAATTCATCCTTAGTGGAGGCCTAATCAGCTAATGCATTGCCCACGCAGCAGACTGTGAGTGACGTCGATGTCAGCAGCGTTCTGACGATTCTTACTAGCCTTGGCAGATATCACGTGGAAGAGAAAAAAGATCATACGGACGACATAGCCAGGTTGTACAATGCATCTTTCGGTACCTCAATGAATTCATGTTGTCCAAGACACTGTTGTTGACCTCACATTTGTAGACAAACATTTTTAAATGTTTAAACATAATAACAAGCAATTCATCATCATTCAACAATATAAATTTTATAGAAGAAAATGCCACGAAGATTAAACATACGTAATCGTGGGAACATTCGACATGTCTAATGGCCTTCCCGAGCAAAATTTATCTCAGAAGAACAATGTAGATAAAATGCATCAGATAAGACTATTTTCCCACATCTGAGACGCTCAATCAAACCACTAACCAAGAGCAAACTTAGGTTGTCAATGCAATTAAAGTCAACGAATGCTCACTCAATAAACTATCTTGTTCTAAGTTCCAAAAACAATAGGCTTCATTTAAAAATGGCACCATCGTAATAAGCACTTGTTACTTCGAACACATTCGAGCGGTATATGAAGCGATGCATCTGGGCTAGCCTAGTACGTTGTCAGAATGTAGAACGGACTAAACTTAATTTTGTTCTCCGTGAACTAAAATTACTTCCAACAAGGAATAAAAGATAATTTGGCAATTAGATTTTTTATTCAATGCGAAACGTTAATATTTCAACTTCGGACATCGCAAGTCGGTGCATCACTCAGGACCAGATTCGAACTCCTTCCGTTGAAACTCGTACATAAGACGCTCCTGAAAAAAAACGGAAATACGTCAAATCTATCATGCACAGAAATAGAATCGTGAAAAAATCTATCCTGATTGCACCCATGATGATCTGCTCGATAAAAAATGCATATTTAAAAACGAGCATCACGTAGCATCGGCAGGCACATTTCAAACGCGATTATTTAAGTAGTTATAACAACAACCTTCAGCAAGAAGCTGCATGGATATGAAATTTGAACGAAGAGCACCAAAATCATTGAAATATAGTAAATATTTCGGTACATACCTTCTCGAGTACTGATGGTTTGACCTCCTTGAAGGCCATATCAAAATGTCGTGCATAGAGCACGAACTCCCCGTCGGGATAAAAGCACTTCATTGACGGCACGCCAATGTCGGCAGCCGCGGCCATGATTTTAGTAGGCCGGTTGTCACTCGTTGAACCGTTATCTAGCTTTCTTTTCTTGGAGACAGACTCAACAGTATCGTTTTCAGTAGTAGAGATGTTTTTCTCGTGCTCATCGATCGCCGCTTTGATTGCAAGATCGACGAGGTTCCTGCAATCGGCACCAGTAAAGTTCTGGCATTCTTGGCGCTGAGCAATAGCTTCCACGTCCACGTCAGATGCAAGGCACGGTAGAGAGCCATTCTAATAAAAAACTTGTAGTCAGTCAATTTACAAATAACAGTTCAGAGATCTTTCCGCAACTAGCGTTCTGTGACTTAAAATTTTGAGGCGGTTACTTTATCAACATTAGAGAAAGAGGGCGACTTCAAGAAAAAATATTTTAATCGAAAAGACATCTAAAATAATAATATGCGTTTAAAAATTACTTTTTAAATACAACACTTCTAAAGAATCCAGTGTCTCCTGTGTTACACATGTACAATGAATTTCTAATTTTATTATTAAATGATAAAAATTAATTTTTTTAATTCTATTTTTAAAAGTATAAAAAATTGAAATTTTTCAAAAATTTTTATTCTGTCAATTGATACATGCATTGTCTCCAACTTTACGCAAGTGTGCAAAATTTCAGATCGATTGGACAGGTAGAAGTGCGTTAAATATCGATAATAAGTAATGTAGCAGATAAAATATTTTTTTCATTTTTTTAATATCAAAATTTTTTTTTAATTTTCAAATTATTGATTCTGTCAATTAATACATGCATTGTCTCCAGCTTTACACAAGTGTGCAAATTTTCAGATCGATTGGAGAGGTAGAAGTGTGTTAAATATCGATTATAAGATTTGTAGCAGACAGACAAACAAACAAACAAGAAGTGAAGTTAAAGTTAAGTGTTGTAATAATAGAGAATGAATGATAAACTGGAATCATTGACGTTTCAAGTTACCTCGTATATCCAAATGACCTGTGGCAAAAACTCAATCTAGTTGTAACTTTTCCCCTAAAATGAGAAACAATTTGCATAGGACGATTCAAAGGCATTCACTAATCGAAACAATCGAGTATTCCAGAAAATTATATTTAGCCTATTTTTAACGTTAACCATTTACGAACTTTGGTGGTGGCTTTGAGCACAGAAACTCTGCCCTCAGCATTTGGGAGGCCGACGTAAACTTTAGTGTCGAAGCGACCAGGCCTGAGGACAGCAGGGTCCAGGATAGAAGGTAAGTTTGTGGCGGCGATGAGATAAATTCCGGGACGCGCCATGAACCCGTCCATCTCCGTGAGCAGCATGTTGACGATAGTCGACTTGCTGCCAGACTGCAACAACGAGATCATTTAAACATCTTGAATGTGTTATTATTATAAATAGCCTGAAAAGGTCATGTTGTTCATGTAAAGAAACGGCATAAAACAATAACGTGAAACTCATGGATTAAACACCTACTTCAGAGCCTGTCTTGGAGCGCCTGGGGCAGAGGGAGTCGAACTCGTCGAAGAATATAACGCACGGTGCCACGGAAGCCGCGCGGGCAAAGACTTCACGAACGGCACGCTCGCTCTCGCCCTGGTACATGGAGAGCAGCTCGGGACCGTTCACCGTCAGGAGGTTGATGCCTGCCTCGTTGGCAACAGCCTTAGCGAGCAGCGTCTTACCGCATCCAGGGGGTCCCCACAAGAGAACACCTACGTTGATCATAATTCACGGTTACCTTGTGATACTAATAAAAAATACTCATTGGCAGCCATGCTGCTTAACGTACAATGACTGGTCCCTTATGAAAGTATTTAAGCACAACATATAAATTCCTCTCAAGAAACGCAAAATAAATAAATATCAAGGTAGTTAAAAAGGAAGAAATTTATATGAAAATCTCACCAGTCACCAGAGATCAGAACTTGTGAGCAATAACCACGGGGAGTAAGCACTTCACAATAGAACGAGAGTATTGAAAACCAAGCAAGAATCTGAAGTATTTAAAGGATCCTAGTCGCTCATCTTTAACTACGCAAGCATCCCAAACAGCCACAACCGCTGTACACACACAGATATCGCACCCGAGTTCTGCCTGAGCCCGAAGCGTGAGCTGTACTCGGGGCGCTTAATGGGCTTCAGGATGCAGTCCCTGAGTCCCTTCTTAGCCACCTCCAGACCACCGATATCTGCCCACGTCGTGTCAGGGATCGCGGGGAACCCGTGACGCTTCAGGCTAGGCACCACCAACTGTGAGAACATAAATTTAATCGCCTCAACTCCTAGACTTTTCATATTCCCTATGATCAAATAGTATAACAATTTTCACACCATGTAATATGAAATTTTTGATACAAGTAATCTGTCATAAAATATCGACCAGCAAAATAGATATTACAAACAGCAGGAAAAAAATACTGTCTATTGGCAAAAATAAAAGTGATAGAGCAAAATAATGTGCTAACTCCTCAAAATCATAAGTACGAAAACTTTTGAAGTGCCTCAATTTTTAAAGAGCTCACATGGTAGCTGAATAATGGCTTTATTACCTTGACAGAGTTCAAAAGATCGTCCGTCGTAATCAGAAGTTTGGCTGGATCGCTGCCGTCATCATTAGATTGAGGACCAGAAGGGAAGTCACTGAAACTCTTGGCTTGGCCATATGACGACTCTTTAAATACTCTGCAAAATAATTTCTACACATTTCCAACAGTTCAAGGTATACAGCCAATATTAATTTTTTTCAAAATTAATATGCAAAAATATAAAGATATTTCACATGGAATATTACATATATCAATTAGTCACAAAAAGATCAATTAATAGCGGTTCAAAAGGATAGTAATAGCAAGTAAATTTGTTTGTTTAAACCTCATTACTGGCGAGAAGTAGGTTTAACCATGACTGACAGTTGCCATGTATAAGGAAATTCAACACGTAGCATACATATTACCTACTACGAACATCTTGCCTGCTGCTGACATATTACCAATTGCAAAAATAATGCAGGCTGCTGATATAGCACCAATTTCAGACATATTGCCCATTCTTATCATATTACCAATTATTATAAAACTACTTCAGACACATTACCTGTTGCTCGCTAGTTTACGCGCATGTTTCACAAGACAGACGAGGTCTCCAGCAACGAAACCAGAAGCTTTCAGAGCCACGCTCGCCAGGTCAACTTCTGGTTCAGCCTCACTACTGCAAAGTTTCTGTGCACATATGACAAATTATTAGCACAAAATAAATCATCATTTACATAAATCAATTCCAATACGCAAATCAAAAAATTCACAGTAACCTCAACACTTGTCGTACAGCGTAGGTACAAATGAATATATATACCTACACTAGGAACGATTAAAACATTGCAAAATTATGCAGTCTGATGAGGGTTAAGATATACTACATAAGCGTGGTGAAACCTATACCATTTTGAAGGGAAAATATCTCATGCCACATGACAAAGGTTACCCGGAGGATGCTCTCCTTGTCAGACACTGATGGAGGCGCGATGTGAATAAGCTCAGAGAAACACTCGCTGAGACGCCAGTCCAGCAGTTCAGGTTTGCTAGTCTCTGCCACGATCAGCACACGCGAGCCAACGCTGTTAGCAGCCATGCCTAGTGGGGAACACCGGTGTGGTTTTAAATAACTCATAAAATGATCAAGCATTATTTAAACTTATGATAAATCTAGATCTGAATAACAAAATTTCGTAAAACGATAGTAAATCATAAAGCAAAATTCACACAATACAAAAGAAAATTATGAACTCAAAAATAATAAACTTACAATAGCCTACAAAGTTACGTACCTGCTATGTATTTAAACACAACAGACGCAACACTGTGCTGCTCAGGCTTGCTGGCAGCCGACACCTCGCGGGAGTACAGGCGGTCCAACTGAACAAGAACATTAATATCACTAACACTTATTAGCTATTGCAATAAAACTAAGCATAACCATTATCATGGTGGGTACCATAATACGTTGCATGTATTTAGTTAGGGGGTATCGTTTTTGCATGAAGATATTACACAATATGAAATTTTCAGTGCTCTGAAGTGACTGAACAAAGACAGGAAATTGAAATTATTAAACTTATCTTTCATCAATCAGATTTAAAAACAATAAGCTTTTCTTTCATTAATCATATTTAAACACAATACCAAGGTAAGTGTTAAGATTTAGAAAACAAATAACCCACAAGCAAATGGTTTCATTGAAAACCTTCATTTTTGTCATCAGAGCTGTAGAATAATACCACACTACAACACTAACATTTTTTTTGCTAATGACATTTCGAAAAAAAAACGCTCATCTCATAGCCTCATCAAGAGTGAAATCTAATCTAACTCTTGCCCAAAATTAAAAATATGATTGGAGAAGATCAAAAATCGTTATGTAGAGATGTGTTCATTTAAGCTACTTACTATTCCCTTATCATGATCATTTAATAGTTATGTACCACCTTTGTTACATTTTTGCACACTCCTGTGTGAATCAAGAATAAAACCAGAATAAACAGAATAAAAGAAAAAGACTGAACCTGATGGAAGAGAATAACCCCTGGCAGAGCAGAGTGAGCTTTTGCAAGCTCCTCTTGCATCTTCTTGAGGGGGGACGAGAGAGGTCCTCCCGCTAACACAGACTCGACCTCAATGAAGTGCAGTGGCAGTGACATTTTCTGCAAAATTAACACAAAATAATTGATTAGGTTTACACAGTCTTAAAAAGAATCATGAGCAGTTGAGTGTTTTTTGTAAACATAAACACTCTTTGTATACAACTGGCATCATAAAACAAAGGACCATCATTACCGATCAGGTCTTTATGATATGATAAAACACAATACCATAAACGAAAAAAAATTTGCTGTAATCACTATATAAATAGGTAGTCAGCAGGGATTTGAGCAGTACACTAACATATTTTAAAGTTAAGAAAAGAGGAGATGGAAGCAAAGGGGGAGTATACTATATCAGCAAAACTGCCTGTTTAAAAACAGAAAAATTATCATAACAAATTTCTTACATCCAAAAATTATCCATCATTCACAACATCACAAGGGTCAATACTTCTTGAATGGATAGTAAGCAAAAACTGTCTTTCACATCTCAGCAACAAAGAGAATAGACAAGAGGAATGTAACTCGAAAGGAGAAACATAAATGATTGGTTGCGTACGTAAGAGGTCAGCTACTTATGCAAAAAAGGCACAAATATAAGGTTAATTTAATTTATCTTTCTCACATAATAACTTAACCTCCCAAAAACAGAAACCTATTCTCAGATAGAGCAAATTTTGTTATTGATTCAGAGATAATTCCGTAAAGATATTAAAAATCATATAGGACTACCAATTCGTTAAATGATGCAGCGGAGAATGCTGAAATGCATGCTGCTAAGTATCAAAACACATAAGATTAAACCTTCATGAAATTGAACTCAGGATGAATGTTAGGTAAAACAATAAAAAAATCAGCAAGCAGATATATTAATGATGAATAAGAAGTAATTAGAAGGGAAAGCAAGCCTCAACTGACATCGGCCATGGCCCTGATGAGGGACGTCTTGCCACAGCTTTCCGGTCCTGTGACTTGCAGACACACGGCGCGCTGCTCTGGCCGCTCCATCATCAGCCATAATATGCGACCCACTGGCTGTAAAATATAATAATTTATATTGAAACCCATACCATTCATCTGTCAGTGAATGGTCTGAAAAATAGTCTTTTTTAAAGGACATGGTCGTAGTAAATAGAACGACAAAACAGAAGAAATCATAAGCATGTTATTTGTAAACACTAGATGCACGAGTAACAAACTACATGAGAAATATGAAGCCTGTATCATAACAATTATAGGCATGACACTGAATTCTAAACAATCTCAATGAACAGGTAACTCTGTTTCTGTCACACAACTAAATTACTGAAATAGTTTTTGTGTATGCCAACATACCTGCACCAGAGATGACAGGCCTTGTAACTCCTCAAGCTTAGGTGTCTCGGTGGGAAATACTGGCAGCTCAGGCACTCCCTTGCGGTTCTTCTTCATGATGGAGCTGACAATTTCGTCTTCCAGCTCATCCCCCTTTCTAATAGATACATGCAGATGACTTCATTAATGCTTACGTATGAGATTTAATTTACTGCACTTAAATAAATTCAAAAAATAAAAAGAGTACAGCATACAATAGAATACATCAAAAGCAAATAATTTCCAACAGAATGCAGCCTTTTTGAACGCTATTCCAGAAAAAGTAAAATACAAAAGTACTTAATTTAATTTTACAGTGAGCATGCATGTTTTGGAATCATGTTAAAATTTTTTATGAATGTGCAAAGCAGAGAAAATGTTGACTTCTGGAGGCCAAGAAACTATAATATAATTTTAGTTGGCAACGTACTTGCTACTTGGACATTTCTCCCCATCTAGATTTTCCAGTGTCTGAAAGTAAATTATAAATAAATTATTAATTAAAGAATTTGAGGAGTTGAACAAAGATCATATACCTTCAAAGATGCCTAACTAAAATGAAAAAGTATGGAATTTTTTTGCAATATTACAATGAATATCAAAACATAATCTCAGATTTAATAAAATGCACCAACTCAAACATAAAGAAATATATTCTCTTGTTTTCTGATAGAAGCAAATATATGAAGGCCTTCAAAGGCAAAAGTAACATAGTTTCATTAACTGAAACACAACAAAATTATTTGCATGCAGTTTCATTCATTAGAAGTTTTCACATATGAAATACAAGCTGTTAAAGATGACCAGTACCAGAACTTCATATATGTGAGAATTACTAACCACAACATCATCTGAGGAATCTTTGCCAGAAGTCTTTTTCACACCACCATTTTCAGCAGCCTCTTTCTCCTCCTTCTCCATTACCTTGTAGTTCCACTCATATGCTATGGGATAATTCCAGGGGTAAAATAGTAAGAGACCATTAGAAGAAACATTTAAAATGCATCACAATTGTTTTCACCTAAATGAACACTAGAACACAATAAATAAGAATTAAATTGCAAATCAGTACATTCATGAAGCTCCTGCAATGCAATCAATAAATCATTGCTGATAGCACTCACCTGATGTAACACTTTTCCTGAATGGCTTGAATTTCTTGTGCCTGAATTTATGGTGAGTGTCGATGAGATGTTGAGTCAAAACGTCCAAGTCCACAGTGTCGTGAGTCTCCATATACTGAAAATCATAATATCATTTAGAAAGATGCCATCAGATACAACCAAAACTTGTCACAAACCCAACCAAATTATAACACATTTATATTCAGGGAATCTGATGTCCCCTTAAAATTTAATTCATGCTTTTCATATTTAATTACTGGGTGTTAGGTGGGTCAAGTAACGTTTGAATTTTTTCATTGTTCAAGGTAAAAAATATATACCATATCTACTCTGAAAATTCAGTGCTTGGTAGCACAAAAATTTGAAAATGTCATAATTTCATTTACATCGTCATTAAAAATTTACCTAGCTCATTTAAATATACTCTAACATCAAAATAGTTCATGAATATCTATATAGGTAATATATATAAACAACTCACCTCTCTCACTAGACCCGGAAGTTCTCGCTCAAGGAAGTATGGCTTCTGCATTTTATGTAACTAGCACAAAGAGATTCAAGCAAATGACTACTATTTTGACAAACCTTGTAGTTCCAAATATAAATATTACAACTTTAGTAATATTTTTCCTAAAACTGTTAAAAAATATACTAATTAAAAATATTTAACATATTTATATTAGAATAGCAGAAATAAAATACTTTTTGTAAACACTCCTCAAAATTTTGACTAAATTGGATTACTAACAGATCCCTTTATATATCTGGCTATTTCAGCTCACACACTTGTGTTGGGCAAGTCTTTTCCTGCCAGGCTTTATGTTTCTTAACTTAAATCTACTTGCTTATTTGTTGGGAACGTTTCAGTTAACTGTCAGTAAATAATTTGTTAATACAAATCCGTATGTGTTTACCAGCAGATCTAGTTCACTTCGAGTCCACAGGGACACTGAGTTGACGGCTGGATGCATCACAATGACATGAGCTATTTGGGCAGAAGCACCACTTCTATGAAAGAGCTGGGCACTTTAAAGAGTCCTTCCAGTAGCTTGCTAAACCACATTAATGTAGTTTTCACTGTAGGAGTGCATCAACTTGATGGTAAAAAGTCTTATCCCTGTATGGATCCCTGTAATGACTACCGGTATCACACCACCCTGTATTACAGGGTGCATACCGGTATTTAGGAAAAAATGCAATGACTTTTCCATGACCTGGTTCTAATAATCTTTGAATGTTGACTAAAAAGATAGTAGTCAGCACAGCAGAGCTAAACTTTGCCAGAACATGTACAAGATGTGTATCAAACCTATGCATCCACTTCTATATTTATTTGACCTTACAATTCTATGATGAATCTATTTTTTGGCGCTGGTTCCAAATGGAACCACTCAGCATTAATGGGTCATATGCAGCACAGAATAACACTTCCTTTTTAGCGCATTTTCTCATTTATGGAAAAAATGCACTATTCTGCTCGCCATGTCCGTCTGTCCGCCCGTCCATGACCTCAAGTTTTCATTAGCAAGAAAATGCGCTCTCTGTCACTCACTGCAGTGAGTACTGAGTTATATTTTTTCTTCATTTATTTGCAAATTCCATGACTTTCCATCACCAGAAATGAAATCCCATGACTTTCCACACCTAAAAAAAATCAAATTCCATGACTTTCCAGGTTTTCCATGACCGGTAGGTACGCACTCTGGACTATCAAGATACGTGTAATGTAAAATGCATTTTAATTACCTCACACATTTAGACATTGAATCTCTATCTTCAGGTTGAGCCTATAAAATATACATAAATCTATGAGCTGACATGGAATAAATTTACCATTTGAGCCACAATTAGAGTTTTCCTGCCACTTTCTTGGCTATGAGATTCCCACTAGATGAATTATCTCCAAACTAATTGTCAATAAAACTGCGCAATTGGACTGCAAGATTTCATTCATAAGTAGGAAATTTTCAATCTATCCCATGGGTAGCTCCTCAATTACCCCCAACCCCCAGACAGAACATAGCAACATTTCAGCTGAAAATGGATTGTTATTTTCAAACTTCAACCAACACATTAAATCATTAATAGGTAGGTACCTATATATAATTTGACTTAACTACTCTCAGTCATATTTATTGAGAAAAAATTTAGATCTTGCATGTAGAAAGAAAGCTTACTAAGAATGGCAACATTGCTATGATTTGATTTAGAGTCATCATTTTTTATGATTAGCACTCTAGCATTGGTCACTTCTGTATCTTATTTCAAATTCTAATTTCATATTTGGGAAGTATTAAAATTCCATTAGTTTCTAATTAAGATGATATAAATAAATATTAATAGACAGGTGATTATCAGAAAAATGTAAGTTGTAATTACTATTAAAAGTATGTACTGTTAGTTGCACTAATTAATGTACATCAGGAATGGAATTTTCCAACTTACAAATGAAATCTTGCAGCTCTAAAGTGACCAATTTTTGAAAAATTTGCAATCATGTGGCCAAATCATGCACTTCTATTAACAATTAGATAGGAGGTGAGTCATCTAGATGGAATCTTTCAGTTCTGAAAATGGCAGGAAAGCTCTATATGTGGCTGAAAAGGTAGATATTTTTCACACTTGATGTACATGCATGGCTGCACAGCTATGTAGAAAACTTTATGTACTCTCACAGTTGCTGTGAGTTGCCCATGTGACGTGACCACAAATCCATTCCAGAAAATTAGGCAAAAGCCACTTGGGAATGAGATAAAAAAAATGCCCCTGCTTGCAGTTAATTTCACCTACAGCCATAGCCTATTTTTTCATAAATAATGAGAAATACTGTTAATTTTACCAGCAATATTTTGAAAATTTGGTTTACATTAGAGACTGGTTAAAATTTTGCAAATTATGTTCTTCATAGCCACCCAATTTAAAATAGCAGGCAGAAGTTTCCTAAAATTTTAAAAAACAATTGTATCTCAGATGATTGAACTGATTTTTAAAATCACAGGTAGAAATCTTTGACCCAGCGGGCCTTCGGCACACCCATGCTTCATGCATACCACACTTATGCACCACTGCCCGACATCTACATGCCCAGTTGCTCACCTTCATGTTCCACATATACATCTTTTGTGCCCAACATTCATTGTCAATTTGCTCCAGTCTCACTTTATACCTCAGAACTGATCTCATTCTTCTTTCCTTAAAGGTACTCCATCCCATGTCTCTTATCAGGACCTCTACCACAGTCCACCAGGGGATTCCAAGTGCCAATCTCGCCACTCTATTCTGTACCAATTCCCATTTATCTAGCTCACCATGACTTTATGCTATCACATCCAATTCATACATAATACTAGGCACTGCCACAGTGCCACACTCTTCCACACTTCCCTCAATACTTCATACTTATTCGCTCTCACTTATGCTGCACTTCCATGTATACCCAACCATTGGCTCGCCTTACTTGCCATAATATTCTTTCTACACAAACAGTTTATCACTATTTGGTAGAGCAAGGTCAACTACCAACTTTGACAAATTTTTTGATGTTCTCCCTGGGTTCTTGCTTTACCGTTTTATTTGCAATTGAGATGAGGTAAAAAAAAACAAAAATTGTTGTGACTGCACAATAAGCATGTGAAACCATGTATTTAATTTCATAATTATAGGTTACGAATTAAGGAAATGAAACGTACCTAAAGGGAGAGCAGGTGTAGGGCAGGTTCAGGGCCAGGCTGGCCCACGCTGTATCCCACGCTAACACTCACGCGCTTTTGTCCGACCGGTCATTTTCCTTGATGTGGCTGCTAACATGGGTGGCAGCAAGGCCCTCGCTGAATCGTGCTTCGCAGTCATGGCAAGTCAAAGGAAAGATAACCTTTCCAATGATACTCTTGATATGAGAACCCTTGTGAATTTTGTCATGCTAGACACTTCATCGTGTCCAGAGGCAATTCGGAATATAGCTCAAATTTATCTAGAGAGAGATGTACAAAATAGAGTCGCTAAACACAGTACAAATATTCACTGACATCAGGATGCAAGCAAAGAATAAGTACACACGCAGCAAAGTTTTGGACAGGACAAAAAATTTACCCAAAACTTGTCCATACATAAAATGAACCTAATCTGGTCTAGTATTTCTTCATCACTTTAAGAAGTTTGTGTTGGCTTGTTGAACATTGTTCCAGATTGTGTTACATTATGGAATTTTCAAACGGATCTTTTCGTGTTTTTTGGCCTTTACTGTGATATTTTGATATAAGTATCCACGGAGGCTTGCTTGTGCTTGATTATGGAGTTTTAAGTAATAGTGCATGTCAGGTAGTTCAGTCATTGTACAGTACTGTATCAAATTTGTGAGTGTAGTTGAAAGAATGCTCATCCAGGCGCCTTGGGAAGCAACCCCTATCATAAAATTGAATATGTGAAATAATGTAGACATTCTATTTTCCAGTCACTATCTGAATGATACTCTTAAAATTTTCCGCTCAAGATGATGCCACGATGTCAACATATACACTGCAGGATTGGAAAAAATGGCAAGTCACTTCAATTCATGATCAAAACTCTTACAATTTTTGCAATTAGATAATTCTATTTGTTGAAGTTCATTCCGTGATGATTCAGGAATGTTTTATGCTTCTATAGAAGTATGCGTGTGGAACATTTTTCCGTATTACAGTACGCTCTGTATTTTAGGGAAGGCTTGCTATTGATTACGCATAATATTTATGGATAAGAGAAGAAGCGGTGAGTTCAGCCTTCCAGGAGATATGAAGGCACCCCTGGTTTGAAAAAATTGAACCATTGATGCATTATACGTGAGGTTTGTTGCATACTAACAATCCAATGTACATAGACTAAAAGTTATCTGCTTGTCTCTTTATTAATGACTTGTGTTTTCATTGTTAACTCACCAAAAGTCTTGAATGACTGAAGAAACGTATCAACTGACGACTGGATAAAACTATCGACTACCGACTGGCATGTGAATGTTCATTGACCAGATTGACCTGGAGATAATTTTACAACGACTCTTGTGCCACACTATGAGACCTGGAGTATCATGGATACCAGCAGAGTGGAAATCTAAGATTAGAGGTTCACTTAAAAAAAGCGTTCCGCCTTGAAAAAAAATGTTCCATGCAATGATGCAACTAGAAACAGGTTTGCGGATTGTCAGAAATTGGCCTCGGCAATCGGTATGAACGTTATGTCATGCAACACAGAGAAGATCCCAAGGTTAATTGTGCGCGTCACTCACGGATAAGCAAGAGGAATCTACTGAAAGAAGAGCACACGTTGTGCTTGGTAGAAGTCACAAGGTCGCTACTGACACCAGAAGAGACTCGTCACTCAGTCACTGATGAGCAAGGGAGATCTTGGGAAGACTGCATAAGCGTTGCACCTGGCATGAACGTTTCCAAGGTCGCGAGTAGAGACGCATCACTCTCCAGTGAGCAAAGATCTTGAGGCCTCACAGCGTTGCAGCCAGTAAAGGATGTACTCTTGATTCTGAAAAAAGTTCCATTAGATCTTGCCAATATACTTGAATGCAAAAGTCGCCTATATACGAGTTGATTAAGAGCACTTGATGTATTAGTTGTTCAGAATTTGACCAGTTGATTCAGAGCACACAAAATTATTTTCTTCTACGGTCATAATTAATTTACTCTTTAATTGTTTACAGTATCTCTGAAAATCATACCTGAAGCTGATTTGGAAGATACGCTAGCATCCGACTCCCAACCAGCTCAAACGAACATGGACCTAATTGAATGCAGTCTATGCCTTTGAATCATATTAGTTAAACAGTTTAACATTTACGCGCCGTACGACGCATCCTAATGAAGGCAACTCCTAGTCCAACTCTATGCAGTTGCAGACTCCTATTCCTATCAACATGTTAAAACTAGTCCTATAAGTTGCGTTTTCTTTCATTTTAAGCGATCATCTTTAGCAAATACAGTAAACAGAGCTAAACACGAATGCTTGAATTAAATAATGACTGCCGTTAGTGAGTAATGAATGGCAATAAAGAGTCTTTCACTCTCTCCACTCTCCTTAGTCCTTACTCAAAGCAAACTAACAGCTCATTGGCAAGAACTAAATATGGCTTATACTATTTACTCTTGACAATTGACATAATGGTTGCAAATAAAATATAAAAAAAAACATTCATTGCACCTATTCGTTATGTCAGCTTTCAAAATGTGGATAAACTCATCTGCAATTGGAGAAACTAATCGAAGAAGAGGCAATGCACAACGACATGACACTTGACTGACTAGACTACCGGTAGCGTACTTGGAAATTTAGCATTCAAACCTTTAGATTCTGTGTACCTCGTAATTTATACATTATTAGAACTTTAGATGGCTCACAATATATCACGTAAAGTTTACACTCAATAATAGTCTCAAAGTGTATGAATAAAACCTAAGGAGTATAAAACTGAAGAGATCAGCATGGGTGGGAGCTTCATCCACCAGTTGCGTAATGAGAGCTAAGTCAACTAACCAGGCTGAGCCAAAAGCTTTCCCGCCAGCTTTGTTGCACACAATTGATACTGCATGCAATGCATGTATAACATTTATGACTTTTATTAAACCATTCTGTTGAATGTCAGTTACTAAAAATTTACAATACAGAAGAATTCAAATACCGTTACTCGCGAAATTGCGATCAGGATTCAAGAATACCATCTGTACCGAAACAATAACAAAGAAGGTGACGCGTGAGTGACGTGACAGAGATACCAACAATATGATATCAATATACTCTGTCAGTCTCTGTGAAGAAATTAAATACTGTAAAATGGGGTAACTTAGACCACTTTTTTTTTATAAATGATGCCATTTTTTTACTAGCTAAATTAAACTTGAATTGAAACATGCAAAATACAGGTCTATACTCTAGCTTCACTCACCATAAATTGCTGGCTCCTGCCTCTCATAGTCTTTATGTAATTTCAAAAAAAGTGGTGGTCTTTGTTACCCCA